>NC_053159.1:147571966-147910180 GCF_016835505.1 Polypterus senegalus | reverse complement strand
CAAAAGAGGAGTGGTTGGATAAACCAGTTGAGAGGTGTAACAAGCTTGTTGATGATTATAGAAAGCGCTTGATTTCAGTTATTTTTTCCAAAGGGCATGCAATCCAAATATTAAGTTAAGGGTGCCAATAATTTTGTCCAGCCCGGTTTTTGAGTTTTGTGTGAAATGATGTCAGATTTGGCTTTTTTTCTCTGTTTTTTTGTGTTGTTCCAATGCATGTAATGGAAATAAACATGTGTATACCAAAACATTTGTAATTGCAACAATTTTTCTCAGAGAAATGGTGCATTTTCTGGGAAAATTCCAGGGGTGGCAATAATTTCGGCCATGAATGTATGACTTGTGAATGATGCACCCTAACTAGGAACAAAGAGTGCTTAAAGGAAAAGATTATTACTTTTCAAGTTGAAATTATTTCTTAACAATCATGGTATATATTAATTTGCTATGTAAAATTGGCATATTTTATACATTAAAAAAATAGCTAACCTGCTCTTCTGTTTTATAATAGAGCTAATGGGAATCGGAATCCCTCTGTGAAAAAAAGACTTAAAACTTGAATGTGTCTACTCAGAATTACTTTGATTGAAGAAAATGTGCCTTCCGTGTTTCTGAAGCATCCTACTTTTGATTTTGTGATTCTGTTTCTTCAACGATTATGTTCTTCCATGGCTTGTAATAACAGACAGATGCATGCTCAAATCATATGATTATTTTTTCCTTTTCTTCTTTCTTAAAATCCCATGAATACTCTGTTATGCAATGTGTGAACAATCTCAAGGCAACCATAATCAATAATATTTCTGGTTAGAAAAATGGATATATTTAGTAGGTTTTAAGGCCTTTCATCCAACTGGGACTCTGGTACTCTTCACATCCTTTATAAAATGCAAGAGCAGGCTAGTGCTTTTTTTATTTATAAAATATGTTTCACGTTATCATGCAGTTTCATGTGGCAAACTACTATATACCATGAGAGTGAAGAAATAACTTCAACTTGAAAAATACAAAACTTATACCAAAATGGTGGTTTATTAATCAAACAAACAATCTAAAGAAGAATACAAACTAACAAGTCAAATCAAAACACAAAGCACAGCCTAATTTCCCCATACGACCTGGCTATTCCAGGTTTTGTGTCCCAATCAATCTAGTGATTGCCCACTTCAAAAACCATCATGGTTAAAGCATTACACACTTTCCCCAACATCCCATATACATTCACTTTCCTGTACTCTTGTCGCACTGCCATTTTAGGCCCTACCTCAAATAAACTCAGTCATCTACTGGCAGGGAGAAGGCTTTAAGCCTTGTCCAGAGGCTATTTCTAGGGATATCCAGAGTCAGCCTAGCAATCATGGGCAATCTTTGGAAAATCTGGAGCTGTTATTTCAGAATTCTGTCTGGTGACCAAAGGATTCCCTTAGTCCCAGTTTCTCTCTCTAAAGGGCCAAGCACTCATTTTAGCCATTATGCTGCTTGTCCTCTATAATATTCCAGGTATCTGGCTCCTGCTGACATCTGTCGGACTGGCTAAAACCACTTAGTAATTTTGCTGTTCCCACTAACCTTTTTCTTATTTTAGTGTCCAGTAAATAATTAATTCAGAAGCAACATTTTTATGCCACTGGTACTTTAAATGACTCTCCAGTTGCCAATATAAAGTTTGTTTTTAAATAATGCTCACTGCTGAGCCTATCTTCTGTCAAGTGCTTCTTTCCTGGGAAATGCCTTCCTAATCACGGACCCTATTACAGACTAAAATAAATTTTGTCTTGTGGGTAATAAAAATTCTTTGAAAGAAGTACTATTAAGTGGAAACAACCTACATTTTAATGCAAAGACAACACATAAATGTGCATCCACCACCTTGATATCACTGTGTACAGAGAAGGAGCCAACCCTGGTGGTGGGCCAGTCTATTATAGGGTACACTCATGTGCACATTAATCCACACTCACTCAGGGCAAGTTTAAAGAGATCATTCTGTAAGTCTTTGGCAAGTGGAAACAAAACTAGTGTACCGACAAAAAAGGATATAACGCATGAAGACAGTAACCAGGCCTACTTCATTCACAGTCTCCTGGATCTGTGAGAAAACTTTAGATAAGTACTGACATTGCTAACCGATTCAATTTGCATCCTTAGCCTGTAAAATGGATTAATTTTCTAACCAGTGATGCTCACATAGAAAGTTTGCTTAACAAGTAAAAGTAGATAAAAAGTGTACAAATTAATAAATGGATTCATAGAAGGTTTCTCCATTTACTGGAGAAAACTCAGGAAGCAGGGTTTGGGTATAACACCACTGACACCAAGAATTCTGTTTGTCTCTGTGGCGGATCACATAGGATTGTATCTTTAAGGAACACATCTGAATTAAAGAAATATTTCTATGCCTTCACTACTCATGCTTCCACAAATGATGACCAAGTGTACAGTTTATTATTTGCTTACTAGATAGAAGCAGCAATATAAACAATTTTATTTTTCCACTCCAGGGAGTGGAGAGTTTGATATTGATCTTATTTTCTATAGAACTGAATAATACAATTGAGGGTCGTAACTGGCTGTGGACTATCCTAGAAAAATTTGGTGCAATTCAGAAATCAACACAGGAGTGTGTGTAAGTCCCACAAAAGGTTCTGAAAATGCGACCAGCAGATATTTTTAAATAAAACATAAAATATACTTTTTAATTTAAATTTTTTTGATTGGAATGTTCAAATTTGGAGACAGAAGAAATGAACTTTTTATTTAATTAAATGTGTTAAATTGTTTAATGATGCAGAAACATTGCATTAGTTCAAATGAGCTAAAAATGTTTATCTTCTGATTTTCATTTGTACATGGCATCTGATGCATCTCGTTTGAGTGTCAAACAATAATCTGTTAGCATTGATGGATTCCACACACCCTCGTACTGCTTTTCCAACATTACAATGTCCTTTCATGATGAAACCTTTCATCATGTTCGCAACCAAGATTACCAGGGAAGAAATCCAAATGTGAATACAGAAGATGAATCTTTAGTGACTTATTACACGTCATCATTTTGTACGTTTGAAGCATATTGTCAACCAGCTGGACATAGTCTGGTGCTCTGCAGTTGCCAGGAAGATTCTCAAAAATAGACTTGAATGCCTTCCATGCAATTTTCTCAGGCCCCTATTAGATCCTTGAAACACTTGCCACGGAGGATGTGTCTGATTTGTGGAGCAATAAAAAATGCCGTCCTTAGCCTTGGCATCAGTTGTTTGTGGAAACATCTGTTTCAAATAGTTAAATCCTTCACAATCCTTTATTTCTTTCACAAGATTTTTAATCAGTCCAAGTTTTATATGAAGAAGAGGTAAAATGATCTTAGTTGTTTTGGCAAGCTGTTAATGTACCACACTTTTCTGTCCTGGAACAAAATGCTTTCTCTGTCGCCAGTTCTTTTACATGAAACAAGGCTGTTGAACAACTCAGGCAACATCACTTGGTATACCTGAGCGGTATTCCTAGTAGCACTGCCACAACTTTTAGATCATCACATATGGTATGTGATATGTGTTTTGCATTCAGCAGGCCAAAATAAATATAATACACCCAAAAGTGATCCAGAAGCGAAATGTTCATTGTCCATGGTTATAAAACAATAATAAGTATGTTCAGACATGATTAAAAAAGTAGCAAAAAGTAAAGGATGGTGCTCTGGACGGAACTACTTTAGTAATCCACATGCAGTCCTCTCTTCAGTGTCAATTGATCATAAAATAGATAGATAGATAGATAGATAGATAGATAGATAGATAGATAGATAGATAGATAGATAGATAGATAGATAGATAGATAGATAGATACTTTATTAATCTCAAGGGGAAATTCACAATTTCACAACATCCTCAAAACCATTTAATTCAATTCAGGGTCTGGAGGCAGGAGCCTATAATAGCAGCAAATGCCAGCCATCACTACACATTTTGAACATTACGTTGATAGGGGCTAACAATCAAGCCACACACAGAGACATAATTAAATTTTTAAAAACAATTGAATGTAAAATTTAAATTTCTTTCATTAATTGTGTCTCTACTACTAAATTTTTACATAATTCTCATATTCTTGCATGATTTAAATAGTTACATTTTATAAAGCTTATGGCATCCATGAATTTGATTTGAATTCAGTTTGGCTGGTATGATGGTGACAGCTAATTCTGCAGCCTCATATCTCTTGTGTCGTGATTTGTTATCTGCTTTGATTGACATGTGTGTGAAGGTTACATGATTTCTTGTGTTCAGATGAGTTTTCTCCAGGGTCTCCATGCAATCTCCAGATGTGCTATAAAGCTAACTGCCTGTCCATAGGTGTGACAGAGTTTTTCTTCACTCTGAGAAACCGCTGTCCATTTATAAACATTGCCTTACTCAGCTGCCCCCAACCGTACAGAAATGCACTTGAAAATTGATGAGTAGATAGAATTATATACAGCAGCTGCTTTCATTAAATCCTGTTATGATAAAAAAAACTTTTGAAATTGTATTAAAATAATTCATGCACATACACAACACTTGTACAAATATTATACAACTTCCTTCATGTTTTACATTTTTGGGTGAATATAGTTGCTTACATACAGTACATTTGTCTTACAGATCCAGGAAACTGTAAATGAATTAGGCCTGGTTACTCTCTTCACATAATGTATTATTTTTTATGATGGTACACCAGTTTTGCTTTCACTTCCCAATGACTTACAGATGGATCACTCTATACTTGCCTGGTGTGGCTGAATGTGGGTGTGCACAGGACTGTGCCCTGTGATAGGTGGCACCCTGGATTGACTACTGCCTTGTTGCCAGTGCTGTAAGAATAAAAACTAATTCCGCACACTCCAGAACTGGATAAGCAACATTAAGAAATGGATGGAAGGATTTTATTATTAGTAATGATGTTTGCATACAGTACTGCAATCCTGCAGTGTTTAGAGCCTGATTCAAATTTCAGCAGGACTAGTCTCTTTAAGGAGCTGGCATTTCATCCATCCATTATCCAACCTGCTGAATCCTAACAGCCAGTATGGGTTTAATTCACAGGTTACATTCACCTTCCACAGTCCTCAATGGCACTGTTAGAATGTGTAAATAAGCCCAGAGTAAGGGTGTAAGTGCTCTACAACTGTCTGGTATCTCATAAGAGTATGCTCTGGTGTTGTACATGCTGCTATCAGAACAGGCACTGGCTTTCTATCACCCAGTACTAGTTAAACAGATTTAAATGGGAAATATTACTGTATTAGTTGCAGCAACATTCATTTAATTTAAATGGCATGGTGCCATATTGTTTGGAATTTGAGCAAATTCCCCATAGTTAGCATCATGATTTTTTTCTGGATTCCTTCTCCCACATTGTGTTAAGTAACTGGCGACCCTTGTGTTAGTGAGCAAGGCCTCTACTTTACTGGTTTGTTACAATAGGGGCCATGACCCCCACCTGCCCTGACTTAGAATATAGCAAGTTTGTTTTTTTTTTACTTAAAATGCTGTTAGAATTTTTCCATTACTTCATATTCAATCTTCTAAACATTTTACATTAACAAACACAGTGCCCAGAAACCAAAAAGGAACATTTTAAAAGGCTTACAAAAAGAATCTTGAATTCATGCATATGGCAATCTATAATAATGCCTCTTGGGATGCATAACATTACTTTTACAAAAATGAGCTCAGACTGCTGCTAATCACATGGCGCTTATGATGGATAAGACAAGTGACCTGACAGGCTAACAATATACAAATCACCGTCTCCAAGGTGAAAAGAGTTTGGCAATTGGCACATGAGATGTCATCATTGTGCAATATCAGACATTATTCAGTCAGGGATAGTCGAGTTATCAGAAACCCTGTTGGTTTATTACAGGATGCAGAGAAGGAGGGAAAGGGCAAATGCATTGTGATTTACAGTAGCTCTAGTGACCTGTTTTGCTCATGTACCTGTCTGATGGATTATTATTGGATGTCTCTAACATTCTGCTGTCTTGCTGGCAGCTACAAGGAATTGCTTTTCTGAGATAATGCATGTAAATGAATCCTGAATAGAAGCCAGAAGTAATGCTGGAAAATCTATGTTTTTCTTTAGATGTTCTTCACCCACTCATTAAATTGAAATGACATTAATTATACAAATATTTTTAATGATATAAATGATAAGCCTTAATAAAGTGTATATATATATATATATATATATATATACATACATATATATACAGTATATATATATATATATACATACATATATACAGTATATATATATATATATATATATATATGCATATTTTTTGCTTTGGTTTAAAATTTTTCTGTATTTAGTCTTCACAGCAGGATCAGGAAAGGTGTCGCCTCTTTTTCACTGGAGCATTGCCACTTTTAAAGAGTGTGATTTTATTGGTCTAATAAAATTGAGTTACACTAAGTTGTAAGTGCCGTCTTATGCCCCTGGGATAGGCGAACACAATTTGTTTTTAAAAAATGAACCATTTCAGCTCATTAACAAAGCTATCTACAGAGACAACCAGGAGATTCTTTTTGCACTCCTATTGCCTTCTAGCGAGGTATTAGCAAGAGCTGAACTATGTGCGCCATTGTATTTCTTTTGGATCCAATCATACAACCATAAAATTATGGCCTTCATAATAAGCATTAATAAGATCATTAAGCTGAGTCTTAACCTTTCTCCCGGGCTCTGTTGAAGACTTTCACATCTTTCAGGTTAATTCCAATGCCACTTCTTATGGTCACAGCATCTGCAGCATCATTCTTGAAGCCTCTTTTGATAGAGCCATTGGCATGTGCCCTGCCACATAGGGGAAAAAATAAGTTTTGAAAAGAGGTAATCAATGGCCCTCAACTAATTAAAATCGAAGAACTCATTAAAATACAGTAGACAGCTGGTCCAACAGAAGGTGAAGGAAGCTACCCTTGTCACTGACATTGAGATATGCAAGATTTAAATAAAAAAGCATCTTTTCTAAGGAAACTACAAGGCTTTGCAGGATTCTTATTCTGACCTTGCTAGGAAGTGGCTAATCCTACAAGGGTACAGCAGCTGGCTGCGCTATAACGTTTTGAGACTCTAACATTTATGGAAAAATAAATTACCTGTCAGACCAGTAGATGTAGGCCCCAAAGACTGCCACTGAAAACATATCCACGTTGCTTCCTGACAGCACAATCTCTCTGCTCTCCCCGCTCTCAAGGTTGATCCTTTCTATCCTGTCTGTACGAGCATCACACCAGTATAATTTATTTTCCTGGAACACAATTTTAAAGTAAACTTCATTGGGCTGTTCTCTTATCTGGGCATTTTATTAACATACAGCACATTTACTCAAAAGATAGCACAACCAGATTTGAAGGTATGTTTCAGGATAAAAGGCCTTCCAACGTACCTCGTAGTCAATTGACATCCCATTAGGCCATGTAACACCAGAGTTAATAAGGACAACTTGCTCTGAGCCATCCAGAAGTGCTCTTCTAATGCTGGGAGACCGACCCCATTCTGTCCAGAACAAATACCTGTGTTAAACAAACATTTAAAAATTAATTATTAGAATTATCATTAGAATGATTTTATATAGCATCTGGCCAGGGGTAAGCTATCAAAAGCATTGTGTGACATAACATTTTCAGATTAACCTAATCCATTTTAAGGTCATAAGAAACTCAAGTTTATCTTGGCATAATCAGGCACAAGGCAGAAACCAACCCTTGACTATACAACTCTGTTACTGGACGTTCTTATGCACACACCTATACAGATCCATAACCAGAAAGATACAATTATGTGGTATGTGGAAAAAAAAAAGAGAAACCCCCGTGCAAAACATGGTTAACTCGCAAAATGGACACAGGAATTGATCAGGCCCAGCATTCAAACACTGAACTCTGGAGTAGTGAAACAGCAGAACTAATTACTGAGACTTTCCTTAAAATGAAAGCAGATACAATTCAAAGCAGCAAGAGAAAAATTAAAAATGTTTTATTAAATAATTGACCTTAAGTGACAAAACAGATCAAACCACAAAGTGAAATGATCATGGCCAAGAGCGGAGTAGTCTTTAGAACAGTCAGAAAGCAATTTCTTTTCATGCTACAGGTTTAAACTACAATTAACCATACACAATTATTCAGAAACCACGTATCTCTTATATATATTTCTCTTCTGGTTCGTCCTGCTTCCACTTCAAAACCGGTCCCGCCCACACGCAGCCGACACGGCATTTCTCGATTCCTATTCATCCTCTTCCAAACCCTTCCCCATGCTGCCTGCGGCTCCTCTTCAAAACCGGTCCCACCCACACGCAGCCGACACAGCATATCTTGATTCCTATTCGTCCTCTTCCAAACCCTTCCCCATGCTGCCTGCGGCTCCTCTTCAAAACCGGTCCCGTCCACACGCAGCCGACACGCAGTCCATCAACGCAGTCTCAGCAGACATACACACAACCCTCTTCCCGTTAACACAAGTACTTCTTCACCTCATTCCTGTCTTCCTGCCCAAGAGTACAACATTGGGACTCCAGACCAGCAGTGCAAACACTGTCATGCACTATACTGGCCTGCTGAGCGAAATACATCCAACAAGTACTCGAAGTGCTGCCACGATGGTAAAGTAGCTTTACCACTTTTGCGGGAGCTACTTGTGTCTTTACAACAGCTTCTTACACAGCAAACATCAGAAGGTAAAAATGATCATGAACACATTCGAGAATACAACTCTTCTCTAGCATTTGCTTCCATGGGTGCACAGATAACTCAAACTCCTGGCCACAGACCATACTCTTTTAAAATACATGGGCAAATTTATCAACAAATCTCTCCACTATACGCTAACACTTTTACCTCTCCAGGATAAGGACAGTTGTATGTTTTTGACTCAGCGCAAGCTACTGAAGTACACTTACAAAATAAAGCAAACTCTGCATGCAGCGAAAATTTACTTCTCCGGCTAGATTCCATGCTCAGAACCATCAACCCCTTCGCTAAATCATACAAACACATGCATGAAATCGCTCAGTCTAATCCAATAGCATCTGTATGAATGGTTTTCAAGGAAAACCCTGGGCAGGATTTACGATGATACAATGCCCCAACATGTCACACTGATGTTGCAGCGATTTTCATCGGAGAAGATGGCGAACCCCCTGCCAAAAGGGACATTTGCATCTATCCCAGAGGCAACTCCTGTAAACAGATTTCCACGCTCAATATGAATTGTGATCCTATGGTTTACCCACTTTTATTCCCTTACGGAGACATTGGCTGGCACAAAGATTTATAACATGTTCCCGATAAAATAGCCGCCAACCGAATCAGGCTTACTCAATGCCATTTATACGTGTACTGATTATCAATAAGGAATACATTTAGTATTTTGCACTCCAGTGGCAAACTATTCCAACAGTACGTCGTAGATGTGCATGTTAAAACAGAGGGCGCACGTCTCAACTATCTAAGATTACATCAACAAGATCTGCATGTGGAACAATACAAAGGACTATCAGACACACTGCAAGCAAAGGCTGAAAATAACAATGTACGTGTAGGCAAAATGATCATATTACCGTCTACATTTCCAGGAAGTCCAAGATACATGCAACAAAACTATTGTTGTACATGGCTTTTTCAAGGGTTAGATCTTTTGACTTATCTGTCGTCTTCAGCAAAACACCTATTCACAACTGCATCTTTCAAGAAGTATTTCTGTCTTCTTGATTTCTGAATTCCTTTCTCACAGTTTTCCGTTCCTATTCTTACACTGGCGTATGCTAATACTAATGTACTAATATATAAGATATTCTTAGTGAAGCAATAATTTAAGATATTAGAGTTTTGGTATTAACATGTATATCTTATTGGCTCAGGGTAATAGTGTAACTAAGGTTGGCTCCAGTGACATAGCAACCGTGTGGAGTGGGCAGGAAATCCCACGGGTCCCCGAGCCTCGGGGTGGGTCCCGAAGTGGCTTACTCTTTTTCCAAAAACTCCCACCATGTTTACCAATTTTATGCAAGAAGTGAGTGTGATCAGGACTTTGATCTATGATTTGAAAGCGTAAAGTTTCAAACTGACAGACAGCAGCTATGGGCCCCAAAGAAACAATGGCTGGAGAAGGGCAGGGTGATGCATCAGGTACTGAGACTCCGACTGATTTTATGCACCTGCAACAGGCCAACAGCAACTTAGACTTGACATTTAAACAAGGACATGTCACCTATGACTCTTACTTGATTAAAGGTTGTTTCTTGTACCAGGTGATTTCTGATTGCATAGGGCTAATTGAGCAGTTGGTGGTCTCGAGTGGGTATAGAGAGACTGTTTTAAAAATTGCTCAAACCCATGTCTTGGGGTGGTCACCTCACAATTGAGAAGACTATGGATTACATTTTGAAATGCTTTTATTGGCTGTATATGGGCCAAGATGTGTAACAAGTTCTTTCCGCTCATAGACCCGCAAGGTCTCCCCTCCCTCCGATGCGTATTTTAGATGTCCCCTTTAAAAGGGTTGGATTAGACATTCTTCTCAAGAGTAAGAATGGTTATCAGCACATGGTGATCCCTGGTTTCCTCCCACAGTCCCAAAATGTGCAGGTTAGGTGGATTGGTGATGTGATATTGGCCCTAGTGAGTGTGCTCACCTTGGAGGCTGGAACCCTGATGCTTGCTGGGATAGGCTTCAGTTGCCCTAATTGTTTGTATGTAGATAGCAAGGTTATTATAGTTTTGCCTTTTTATATTAGTTTTTATTTCTATATTTTTTCTGACCTTACTTGGAAATTCAGTTTAGTTTTAGTTTTCCTTCATCATGTGTTTTTAGTTTTAGTTTAGTTTTTATTTCACAAAGACATTTCTATTTTATTTTTATATATATTAGTTTCAGTTTTAGTTTTAGTAATTATGGCATAGAGCGCCTAGTTTTGTGTCACAGTCAGACAGAACTGTACACTTAACAGATTTGGATATGAGTTTAATGTTAGTGGAGGCTTACTATACTGCCTGGTTTACTATCTGGTTTTGTTTTTGTCTGATAAAAACAAGCATAATCAACACTAGACACTGAATGTGAACGATTTTACACAATTTTATAATTTAAAAAAAAAGTTTCTTGAAAATCACAGGGGCTTAGGAAGAACAGGGCTCTAAGACTTGAATCAGTGTGCAGACCCCACTTAGCTATATTGAGGGAAACAAAGAACAACAAGCTTGCAGTGTCAAGGTTAGGGTTGGTGAGTCTTGAATAGTCCACCATAAGAACAGTAAACCCATAACGAGCATGGCAAGAGTAGGTAATAAGAGTATGGACAGGCACAAAACAACAGACAGCGTCTGGTATCAAGAACAACATATACATTATCTTAACCTGTTTATCCAGACTAGGATTGCAGGAAACCTGGAGCCTACCGCAGCAGGTTTGGATGCAAGGCAGGAAAAATCCCTGGTATGCAATATGTATGATATGACTGATGTTAAAAAAAAAAGAATACGATATTTCAACTATCTATTTTGAGAGAGAGAGAAAAAAAACATTGAAAAAAGGGAGACAAATATTTTAAAATATAATTCTGCTAATGAATTACTTTCACAATATCAGGTATTTTGAGTTGTGAATATATATTAAAAATGATAAATTAATAAATATGGAATAAATACAAAAACCCATTAGTAGTTTTTCATCACTTGTCAGGCTCTACCTTTGTTTGCATCGCTTCATTGTTAAACGATGTTTTTAAAGCAAAAGTGATTGGTCTGTAACAATATACTGATTTTGTATGATGACCAAGTCAGTATCTCGATTAGTGGCATTTTATTTTCAAAAACCGGGAGTGATCAAACCTCAACTTTCTTGTATACTCAGATATGGGGATGGATATTTGAAGAGTAAACTGCTAGATAATGATTATATTTTTATATTATGTACATTAAGAAACCATCAACAACAAATCAAATTAATAATATATTGATCAATTATTAAAAAAGTAAAGTTGAATAAATCAGACTCTGCAGCATAAATAAAAAAATAAAAAACATCGAGTATGTGTTCAGGTAAAGTACCACTTCCGGGTGATGGATTTGGCCCAAAAGTTAATTGAGATCTGCAATTATGGTGTAACAACCACATGCCAAACTTCATCCATCTATCTAGTTGTGTTTTTGAGTTATTGTATATACATACAGACACACGCACACACAATTCCAAAAAACAGTATTGTTGGACACTGGTTAGTCTATAACGTTAAGATTCATCAAAATATCAAGGTCGAATTTTTTCATGATTACTATACCTTCTCTATACTCCGTATATGAGAAAGTAAAAACGATTTCTCCTGTGCGAAGTGGCAGGTGAATTGCTGTCAATGAAAAGCAGACACCTGAGAAATAAACTGAAACGTTATTTACTCGTGATTTTTCTATCCAAATGGTAAACATTTTGTTGACCGGCACATTCTAATTTCAGCCATTTGAATTACATCTTGATATACAACAAGCACAAAGAAAGGCGGCACACAAACCGCTTTCTATTTCTCACGCTTTACGCACCCGCAATCAGCTCGCTCTGTCACCGCAAATGCTTTGTGAACAGCCGACGTTCACTGGATGAATACGTGCAGGCGGCTCGTGGTGGATGACTCTGTTTAAGAGTTAAAACTTACAAGGTTTAAAGACTATCGGTAAGAAAATTCATTCAAAAATGAAAACTAAAAATGTTTTAGTAAATTATTTTATTTCAGTTAGTCTTTCCAGCTGCTTTAATAGTTTCGTTTAGTTTTAGTTTTTCATTTCAGTTTTGTTAATTATTTTATTTCAGTTTACGAAAATGTTTTTTTAATAATAGTTTCAGTTTTGATTTTAGTTTTCGTTAACTATAATAACCTTGGTAGATAGACAGATAAATGGATAATGAAAGGCATGATAGATAGATAGATAGATAGATAGATAGATAGATAGATAGATAGATAGATAGAAGGATGACACAACATAATAGACAGATGGACAGACTGATGGAAGGACGGACAGACATATAGATAGACAGACAGATAGAAGGATGACACTATATAATGGACGGACAGACAGACAGACAGACAGACAGACAGACAGACAGATAGATAGATAGATAGATAGATAGATAGATAGATAGATAGATAGATAGATAGATAGATAGATAGATAGATAGATATGGTAATACTAACATGCCGTAACTATGCAAACTTCACCGCTGATGGTGGTTGGTGTGTAGGTGGAAAACACCACCAAAACAACAAATGTGGAATTTGATTATTTATTCATTCTTTATGAAACTACTAGCTATGTAAGCCCATGCTGTGAAAAGCCCTGATTCCTAGAAACCATGGATTCTGGCACTTCAATCAATCAATCGCATCGGTTGTGCATTAACTACTAAATTAGGTTCTCTTTCATCTGCGGTTTCGTTTTGCTGACATGCTCACCTCGTTGTCTATCAGTGGCTAAGTGAGTTTCTCTTTTGTCACGGTTTCACTTTGGTAACAGAGTCGATTTATTTGAGCTTCATGCTGTACCCTCGCACTTCTGGGCCAGACAGACAGACACACACACTTCAATGCGTAGACATTTATATATAAGATACAAAACATTCTGTAATTCATCCTGAAATTTTACATAGAATGCATCTACCTAGATGAAAAATATTTAATATATAGCTGGGATTGAACTCTAACTATGAATGATGCCATGTAGCTCTGACCTTGCTAGGTAATATGTTTCAGGACTATCTGAAACTAAAATGGTTTTTGAGCAGACATACACTATTTGCCTATCTATCAGATATCATCTGATTTACAGTCATTTCAAATTATCTTATATTGTAATATCAGATGGCATTAGACTATCTTGCAGTAAAATCACTGTGATTCCTAATGCAGTTCCAATAATTCAATGGAAAACAATATTTTATATTACTAAAAATAAGAAAAAAAAAATTAATTGAGTGTATTGAGTGAATTGTGTAGAGCTTTTTTTAGAATCTGGTAAGGATTAATTAATGTTGTCATAAAAGAAGTCTACTGGATTCCTGCCAATGTTTCTATTAAACACTTGTTGATTTAATCAATACAAGAAAGTATAATATAATGTACTTTTTGTTACTAATTAACTACCCACGTTAGGTTAAAAGGTGGTGTTTTAGTGTTGTTTAAGAAAAATGAATTTCTACTCATTCTGTGATTTGATAGATTGTGTGTTTGACTGATGTCTCACTTTTTGTTTACAAAAATGTTTATTTGTTTGCTATAGTCTCTTATGTTTTATTAGTAATGCAGATATTTGGAAATAAACACCATTTCATATAAAAAAAGAAATTAAGCCTTATTCAATGAATGTTTAGTCACTACTTTCAGTTTACTTGTTTTTATAGTTTTGGGAATACCTTCAGTTTTGTGCATCAGATATTTTGACTACTTGCTTTTTATAGTTTCTGATGGTCCTGTCACTAAATTGTTTTGGCTTCTCCTTTGATACCAATGTTACTTTTCATTACTTTCCCATCTTGTTTTACTGTGTCTATTTTGCGAGCACAGGACAAACATTTTTTTCTGAGCTATACCTCTATTTTTTGATTCTGGCTATTTACACTGAACCAGCAGAAATCACTAATTTTAATTCACACTGTAGAGCTCTAGCTATTTGTGAAAACATATTCCAAGGCATTCTGGGTATTTATGAAACAATTAGCTTTGGTGGAGAATGATTCTTTGGGTGTCAACTTCTCAGTTTTTGTGACTCTCCCAGCTATTTGAACGTAACTCTGCAGTCCTGAACAGGCAGTACCTTCTGAAACAATGAATTATATACCAGTTTCAAACTAGCAGAAAACCTATTTCCCTAAAGATTTTTGGCTTTGTCTGAGCATTTGATCCCTTTGTTCTTGTTATTTCCATTTAAACATTTCCCAAAACATTTTGATTCCTCCTTATATAATGACTGTGTTCACGCAGGTGCTGCTGCTGTTTAAGTCCAAAAGGATATATGATATGAAGTTTTAGTTCTCAATATTATACTTTCATATACAGTAGTTTTAACTTCTATTATTGTCTTACAGAAGTCTTACAGAGTTTCAAAACATTTCTCTTTCCGATAGTAGCTTTCTCCAAACAGAAAAAGTGTATTTTTTGAATTGTTGAGGATTATGCAAAGAGTGTTTATTGTCTGTGTTGCTGGCAACATGTCCTGCTCTGCAGCTGAAATCATTTTACTTCAGTTTGTCAGGTTGTGAACTTAGTCTTGTTAATAGTCCTAAGGAATATGTTTTTCTGGTTTTCTTTAATCCTCGAGCCAGTCTGTCATCAGCCTATTTGTGATTCTTGTTCATAGGTATATTGCACAATACATTTATTTTGGGGTTTACATGCTTCTTTTTCAGCACTTTTCCTTGTGTCTGCTCTTGTTGGAGGTGGTTATATTCACCCTTTAGAAGAGGAACTGTTATGCATCACACTCCATGCCAGTCTACATTTGACTAAACCCATCTCATGTTATGTGTCTTTAACTATACTTCTCAATCTGAAATGCGGGTAAATAAAAAAAAAAAAATTAAAGAACAGCTAATTAAACTTTCTTTAACAGATCACTTGGCCACCATGATCCTGTGGAAGAGCTTGATTATATTTTCAAATAGACTCTACAGGTTGCCAGATTTGCATTGAAGGGATGAAGCACCATTCGTCCTTGCTATTTTGATTATGATGGTGGTAAATGTTTGCTCATGTGGCACATCAGCTTCTGATATAAGTGTTTAGTTGGGATGGGATTTGGTGACTGGGACAACTGTGCTAGTTGGTATACAGTTTGGACCATTAATTAACCGCTTTTTGTCCTGTGAATGAGTGTAATGTCATCTTAGTAGATTCCAGTTTATATCAGGGTATAAATGGTTTACAAATGTGATTCCTTTGATTTATAGGCATTTATTTGTCTGTTTGTGAATCTAAGCCTAAACCAGTGAGATGCCTTACACATCATTGAAGAGCTACTAGAGCACTTAACTCTTTGAAAGTTTAAAACCTTAAACAAAAACGGTCCCTACCATCTATCCATTTCTATAATCGATTTATTGTAATTCACAGTCACGACCTATCCAAGCATGTTAGGTGCATTATAGGGAACTCACCTAGAGGGGAGCCCTCACTCCCATCCTATATAAAAGCAAAAGAAGATAATTGGTGTAATTTTCAGTGATTACTGCTTGTTGATATCACCTGTGAACCTCATTTCGGCAAATGACCTTATTAAAGACAAAACGTCCAAAACCTTTTTGTAATTTAATAAAATTATAAGTTCCTCCAGAGTCATGTTAAATAGTGAAAAAATATTTTAATTGCAACATCAGAGCAGGTTTTTTTTTCTTTAATTTGTTGTGAAATGAGCAAGCGAAGGATACTATAAGGCACAATAACTGTTCAGTAGATTAAGAGGCTCTAAAAAGGAGTTGATGACGTCAGGACATAGCAATACAAATCATGTGAAAGAAACAATAAGTTGATAGCTAAAATTCTAGACACAAAAATGTGGTGCCTATGACCAAAACAGATGCTCAGAGTGGCGTGGCATTGATGTCACTATCACAACGATTACAATGACAAGCACTAAGCAAAAACAAAAGCGACATGTGTTGAAATTGAATACAGGTGGGGCTCATGGTTTCAAGCAAGTTCTGTTTCTTTGGACATTTGTATTCCACACGTAATGCTTTATTACTTATTTTATACAGAAAAATATCAAACCTATTTTAAAAATGTCAGTGAACTGAAAAAAAAACGTCTGTGAAGATATATTATTATACTATAAATGACAAAACAAATATAAACTTAACTTTAAACCACAGGTATATAAGGTATGCCAATATTGTTTTTAAACATAGTACACTTTTTGATAACGACACAGTACCTCATGGAAGTAGAAAGGACACAATGATGGCACAACAATCCTTCAGTGATTGACAATTGTGAGATGCATGTTGTCTCTTCTGAGTATCACTTCCTCCTCCCAGCGACTATGCTCCATGACACGGTACTGGTGCTAGGTCATTTTGCGCCTTAGGCCAAGCTTATTAGTGGCCACCTGACTGTTCAGTAGCTAATCTGTGCTGCTGGGTTTTCCCCCCTTATTATCTGCGCCCTAGGCGATTGCCTAATCCACCTTAATGGTGGCGCCGGCCCTGGGTGTGGCTAGGACATGTATTTACAACGCTAAGGATTACAACCAGTCGGTCCTAACACTCAGCTAAATAGGCAGGTGCTGACCTACATAAACTGCTAACTTAATTGTGACTTAACTTTATTTCTGCAGCGCAGCATGCTGCCAGTTACATTTGGTGACGCCTGTTCACAAAAGCGTTTGAAAATGGTGTCAAAGGACATAGTGTGCTGTACTAAACTATGCCAAAATAGTAACAGATACTATGTATTCACCTGCATCAAAAGTAGTTTTGCTTTGTATGTAAAGTAAAAAAATGGAAGCCAGTACATGAAAATTAACTGATATTCAGTTGAAAGGAAACATGGTTCATTTAGACTACCATAACCAGCAAATGATGCAAGAACATGATTCAAAACTGTGACCTGGATCCAATCTATTTATTTGGTCATGACGGAGCTGGACCACTTCCCAACAACATCAAGCACAATGCATAGACTAACCTCGAAGGGCACATTTATGAACATACTGATATTCACTCATATTGGGCAATTATAGTCATCATTTTAAATAACCTGCATGTATCTGGAATTTAGGAGGAGACAGTGCAAACTCCAAATGTGAGATCGAACCCATTATCCTGAAGTGCTAACTAATAGGTCACTGCACCGGTCATCTTTATTGGTAAGTTATTAAAGCCAAGCAGACCATAAAGTAGAAACACAGGAACAAGACAAAATGGGTTATATTTTACAGTCTAGTTAAATATCTCTTTGTTGACTGCTGTAAATAACAACAAGATTAAGTAGAATATGAGGTTGAGCTCCACTCTCGTATTTTGTCCCCAATAATATGTGCACTTTGGCATTAGATTTAGTTTTATTAGAGCTGCCCACTGAGAATTATATCCCAAGAACTGCTTTTTAATACCAAATATAACTCAGTGTTGCCTTCATGTGCCTCCTCCCCATATGCTATACATTAAATAATTGCAAATTATAAACAAAACATACGCTAACAAAAGTTATTTTTATAAATTTAGCACTGATTTTAGAACTATATGTTACATATATATGCAGACATTTTTCATCTTGATAATTTCTTACAACACAAGCCCTATTTTATTTAATAGCTGTGATAGGCAGACAGATTTAAAGTGGGATTCACCTTATTGTTAGCCATGCTGTGCCACACATATGTATAGTATGCTAAAAAGTTCCAAATATTAATAGAAGTCTGTTATTTCTGTAGCTGGTTCACTAGTTGATAGTCCCCATGTGACTTTTGACAGCTTGAATTATGCAAGCACTAGGGAATTAAATCTCTGATGTCTGCTGCCTAGGGAAAGGAGAAGCAGCAGTAGGCTGGAGAAGTGTCATTGAGTTACTGTAGATAAGCTCTCCAGAAATCAGCTTCTGCAGGTATATAAATAATGTTTTGTCAGAAAACCTCATTCTAAAGTTGTTTTTATTCTGATATTTTTACAAGTACAGGTATTTTAAAACCATCCTCATTTAAATCTTTGTAATGGAGTATTTGAGCATATCATTAGTAAATTTAAAGATTTAAAGACAGCCAATTAAAAATGAAAAAAAACGAAAGAGATAAAGATGCACCTGTTAGTTTTTCATATTTTTACCTATTTTTTGTGTGGTCTTAATCAAGAGCAAGCAGAAAATTAGAACCAATCCTAGACAGAGCCTCACTCAATCACTCACACTGGTATTGTTTTCGGGTAATACATGACCATGAACGCAAATGCACTATCTACAAAGTCAATTAATCTAACAGTCTTTTTTCTTTTTAAATTTAAAATGCCTTTGAAATCCTACTTCTATTCAGGTTACATGTTGTAAAATCTATGACCTTTTTCATGGTATCGATTACATCTTGATCTCTGTAATAAATTAAAAATTGAATTATAATTTAAGTCAAAGTATATGAGAAGATTAAATATTATCCCAATGTCTTTATTGTTTTTTTTTAGCTACTTTCACATGCCAAAGAGTTATTTTTTAGGAAAATAAAGTAGCTGTACAGGGGGTGTAATTGATAGTGTGTTATAAGTGGTTCGCGGTGCTGTGCAGATTTTAAATAAATAATCACATTCTGGGAAGTGTGGGCTCCAATCTGTTTCGGGTGTGTGTGAACGCGCTTCTCCTTTGTTGACTGAGGTGCTTGGCTAATCACACACTCACATGCAAATTGAGCAGGTCAGTCATTTGCCTCATTCACACCTTGGAGGGTCCGGTGTGTCACATCTGCACCCAATCAGGCAGGGGAGATAAAAAGGAGCCTGTATGGCAGAGAGAGATAGAAAGGACAGAGATAGACAGAAAGAGAGAGAAGCAAAAGGAAGAGAGTTGGAGGTTAAAATATGAAAAAAAGATTACAGAGACAGTTGGACTGGGAGCCACCGGGGTGCAGAAAAAGGAGGCAGGCAGCTGGGAGGAGAGCCCCTGGGAAGTGTGTAGGTCTGACGCTAAGGGGACTGAAGAGGGCTGCGTCAACTGAACAATCTGGAGTAGCTGGAGTAGCCTGATGCCTGCTCTTGTGTAAGGCTGAGGAGTGCCATGAAGAGCAGAAGGAGTGAGGCTTGGCGCAGTGCCCTGCTGGGAGCACATGAGATAGCAGGGACCCAAAGCCTTTAAGTAAAAATGGCTGTGCCTGTCGGTTGGTTGTCACCTCTGCTTTAAGATCTCAAGCAGGGAAAGCAAAGGAAATATTGATTTTAGAAACGATGCACTTGGGCTTGTGAAGGTTTTTAAAGTACAGATTCCTGCCTGAGATTTTAACCTCATTTTAATGGAATTAATTATTGAAATGCAACCTCCACATATTTATCACAGTAATTATTTATTTATTCGCTGTTTAATGATAAAAGCACTGCACTATCGAGCACCTTTGTTTGAATTTTTAATAAAAGCACTGACACTTAATACACCTACCCATTGCTGTAAGTGTGCGTCCTCATTTGCCCGGCTCTTCTCAGTCTATGACAGGGGTCCTCAATCCCAGTCCTGGAGAGCCGCAGTGGCTGCAGGTTTTTGTTCTGACCTGGTTGCTTAATTAGAAAGCAATTCTTGCCAATAAAGCACTAACAAGCTATGAAATTAAATGAACTCTGCTATGTCAGGTCATTCTCATATCCTAGATTTTCTTTCCCTTTCTATCATGCAAATGATTTGAAGGCTAAAATGGACGAGTAATTCTCAGTCCTTCACTTTTTTCTCTTCATTTTTCTTCCAAGTATTTAATTAAACTCAATAGTGCAGATAAATACACACAGGTGTAAATGTAAATAAGCTAAATGGAGAAATGCTGCTCTCTCTTGTCATTTGCATGTTATTGATAATAAGGAGCAATTAAAATAGCTGTTTAAGACAAAATTAAGCAATAAGGGCTCAAAATCACTAAAGTGAAGCAGAAGTGTTACTTTAGCAATAAGTGCTTTTTATTAAGCAACTGGGTTGGAGCAAAAACCTGCAGCCACTGCGGCTCTCCAGGACCGTGATTGAGGACCCCTGGTCTATGACTATCGACGGTTGAAGAGGCTTCCAGTAGCTACAAGGGTGCGTTGAGCTAACCCGCACCACCACATGGTGAGTTGGACCTACAATTGCCTGGTACCTCCTCCAGGGTTAGAACCTATCTTGCCCTGAAAGTTGCTGGGACTCTGTTTCCCTATGATACTAAATTGAAATAAGTGGATTTGAGAATAATTTATTATTATTGCTTTTATATTGAATGAATTAATTATTTTAGAAACTAAGTTTCAAACTTACTTTTCATCCATAGATCTATGAACTATTTAGTTTTCCGTTATTTTTTCTTAATTTAGACATTATATCAGAGTGTACTTTGTGATCAAATTATGTAAAACATAAGGAACATTGCTAAAATATTGGCATTAGTTAACATGGGTCTGTCTGGTGCTACACTATAATAAAAAGCTGCTAAGTAATAAAAAGCTGCTACGATGATGAACGTAAGTACTAGTGTAGTGCTATATGATACATGACTCTTAATTGTATTTTGAGTCACTGTTATATGATTAGAAATGTGAATTTCATGTTCCTTGGTTTGGGCTTTTGACCTTCCTGTGTCACTTAATACCAGCAGTTTAAAACATTTCTTATCTTTGAGGACATGGTCCCACAACAAATCAAAGTGGAATTATTACCTTTTATTCCTGGAACTGGAAATACTCTACTCATTTATACCTTCTTGTCACCATTTGTTCACCGATCAAAATACTTTCCAATAGGTGGTGAAAACCACCCAACACACTTTCAAGGACATTCAGCTCAAACCGCTGTCAGTGAAGGGTGTGAGGGATTATCAAGGAGAGCTTGCATCCCAACCATGGACTTCTGTCTCTTCTTCCATCTGGGAAGTTGTATGGGAGCCTCCGCTGTTAAACAAGCAGACTAAGGGGCAACTTCTCTCCCTTGGCTGTCAGTCTACTGATTTCGATGCTAAAGCTATGCTTTTCATCCTAAGTGCCTTCAATGGGACTTTTTTTTTTGAAGCAAACTGATTGCTCTTTAGGACACAGACAAATCACATACTGTATAGTGAGCGCAGGATTACACCAGTATTTGCAATTTGGATTGTGCATGGATTAATGCAGTCCAGTCAATGAATTGTATACCCACTTACAAATTAGGGGTCTTTTTATAAAATTTTGTGAGGATTTGAGCATGAAATCATGCATAAGCCAAAAAAACAGAAAATACACATGCCAAAAAACTCAGATTTATAAAACTTGCTGTACACGAATTTCTCTGCAATTTACCCTTTAATAATCACAATTATCTTTTACATGTTTGTACATGAATGTGGCTGAAATCCTGCCCGGTTCCCACCATGAAACAACCATATATGGATCATACTAATCAGTCTCATACATATGCAATCACAATGCTGCAGACCTTTATAGAACAGCTTCCCACTTGACACACCAACACAGCTACCTGTATTTGAGGAGTCCTATGCTGCGCTCCACAACTGAGCATGCAAGAACATGTGTGTAATTGTAGCACTGCTCCTCTATGTTTTGGCGACCAGGAAAGACGTAAGACACCTGCATCTGAGCAGGTAGCCACTATCACCTGGCATATGTGATGATGTGACTGCTGTTACAATGTATAGTAGGCCATATGAAACACTGAAAGTTCACCCAGTTACTTTACAAAAAGCCCACTATCACATGCAAAATCATTAGCAAGTCCTCTGCCAATGCTGCTTTGTCACAAAATAAATGAATCATGGGTTGACCCA
Source organism: Polypterus senegalus (assembly GCF_016835505.1). Taxonomy (NCBI): domain Eukaryota; kingdom Metazoa; phylum Chordata; class Cladistia; order Polypteriformes; family Polypteridae; genus Polypterus; species Polypterus senegalus. The sequence goes on along the minus strand of NC_053159.1, from coordinate 147,887,687 downwards.
GGTCACCTGACTTTTGTCAGCATTATCTTGGCATCACAGATAACTTGTACATTAATGGAACGTCACTGCTAACAGTTAACAAAAGCAGCTTAATTATCACTAGATGCCTTTATTGTAATGGGAATGCATTCAATTGCCTCGATTATGTTAAGGAAACTGGGCAATGCTACAAATTGCCTTTTTATGTTGGGAAAAACATGCTACTCTCTATGTACAGTATGTACATCCACAACATATGTTAACTGAATGTAGCGCCTTGTCAGTTGATAAAAGGGCTTTTGGCACAGTGGGGATAATTGAGCATATATTTCTAACCTGTTGGCCAGTTCTCTGAGAAGGGACAACAGGAAGGCAATATAAACTGATGAAAAAAATAAAAAATAAATAATTTCAAATATGCATCATTGACCCTCTTAAAAGGAAACTAAAATAAAGTCTGTACATCATATTCATCACTTTTGTGATATAACACTTGTTACGTCAATGAACATTATAACAACTGCTCATGATAGGAATAGCTGGTTTGGCTGCATTTTTATTTCCCACTTTCCCAGAAATATTGCATACACATTGGTCACAGTTGTTGTAAATATACACAGGTTCTCCTGCCATGTTTCCTTTTATAAGTCTCGACTTTTGCATGGAAAGTTGTGTAAGCCCATTTCGGGTCACTTTTTGTGCATATGCATGATTTCTAAATCTGATTCCAGGTCTTTGCACTGTAACAATCATTTTCATATCTTTCTAGTTAGATGCTAACAACATTTCATTGGCTCTGCAAAATGACAATAAACTTGAATCTAATCTAATCAAATATAATAATGCATCCTTTCATGGCCTAATGTATGTGCACTTCTTTAAGACATCCCAGTCTGTCAGGAATGGAGGTAAAGATCAATCAGTGGCTTTAAGTGTTACTAATATTCACTTTCTATAAGAAATATGAACCCCTGGGTGTTGAAATTTATATTTTCTATTCTCTGCTGTTATCTGATTTCTCCAAAACTTTGGCATTACTTTATGCATTTAACTGTCTACCTTGTGTCCGATTTATATAATGATTGATGTTATAATGATTGATCAAGCACTCTGAGCAATATAATACTGACAATGGTGATAAATTTATATAAAAATATATCGAAGGTTTTGACATGAACAGGCACTCATGTCAGTATACTACAGCTTGGTCAATTATTATGCTCTCAGTTTCCACCATTATATACAGTAAAGATTGGAATGCATCTAAATGAATACATCATTTCTGAAACATTCTACAGCTTCTGTCAAAATCATTTTTAAATATCTTTCCACTGTATCTTCACATACTTGTTGGTATTCTTTCTATGATGGAATGATAGCTTATTTTAAAATAAGATATAAAAACGTTTTTTTACAAATATGTGAATTACATAAATCTAGTTTATTTTAACCATACTAGTGTTCAATTAAAATCAAGTGAGTACCTCAGAACCATGCATTTCATTATAGCTGATGCATTCAGTTTACAGGTAATGTATGCATGATATAATGAATAACAGTACCCATTATATTCTTCACCTTCACCTTTAACCTAATTTATTGAAAAAGGCCTGCATTAATTAGCAGCTATCTAATAGGAGGAATTTAAATGGACAAGCCAATAAATAATTCACTGTATCTACCTGTTGGAGTTTAATATGTACAGTATGTGTAGAGGAGTATTAAATTACATTAATGGGATAAGTGAATATGGAGGTACAATAGGACCTACCGTAAAGAGCATGGAGATTTGTCTAGGAGGAATGCAGTGTGAAAGAGGGCTGAAAGCTCTAAGAGAGGATCTAGACAAGAGAATGTAACTACCATGTCTAAAACCAGAGATAGAGTAGATGGACATGCAGTTATGACACTGAAATTTTATCAATAAGCATGCTATCTTACACTGTAAGAAAACAAATGAAATCACATAGGCACATATACAGTAAATCATATAAATATCCTACATATACCATAATAAACACCATAAGCATGATCAAAATGGTTTGGTTATAGAGAAAAAGGGATCACCAGGTACACATTTACGTGTCCAGTCTATTCTATCAGCACTCTATGGACACTTCAAAAATGGGCCCTTAAACATTTTACCAGCTTTGTAAATGACTTGAGAGATGACTCCAACATCTGAGCTGCATGAGAGACAGAAGAGAGATAAGAACACAAAAAACAGAACCTATCCCTTTTCTAAATTTGTTTTAGAGTATTATAACCCTAAGTAAATGTCTTGGTGTGTGAATGTGAATTTTTGACACTGGTAAACACAAAAAAGTGAAAACATAGTGGTGTAAATGAATTACAAATATAAAAGAGAAAATAATCAATTGTGTAAAGTATTAAACCCCTCCAATATAATACACCAAATTAATCACTGGTGTAGCCAATTGACTTTAGAAGTCACCCAATTAATTCAATGGTGATCATCTTTCTGTAGTTCAGGGGTTTCATTTGATTATAGTATAAAATCTTATTGTCTGTCAGTAGTGTGGCCTAACGTACAAATGCCAACTTGGCTAGATCTTGCCAGAAGGCCCAGAGGCTTAGATGTCAGCTGGAAGAAGGTTCTATTGTCCAGTGACACCAAAATTAATCTTTTAGACTATCAGGTTAAATGTCATATTTGGTGTAAGTCAAACATGGCACATTATAAAAAATAGAGCATCCTTATGGTCAAGCATAGTGGTGGTTTGATCTTGCTGTGGGGATGGCGCTCTGCATCAGGCACTGGAAGTTTTGTGAATTAGCAGTCAGTATAGTTATCTGACTATTGGGAAAGCACCACTATTTTTCAGGGCCCATTTTAAGTAAGAAGAAGTTTTCAAAAATCATTTTGTCCAAAACTGAGGTAGTGGGAGTGTTCAGTTATAGGGACCCCCCCCCCACCCCATAATAAGCTATCAACATACATACAATGTTAGAGACAATTTAAAAAATCTGATAAAACAAAATGTTGCTTACACACATTTGTTAGGTTTCCCAAAAATGATCTGGTCAATCTATTGAGCAAAATTTTGCAATCTCCAAAATATGTTGGTTGTTGTCTGGCAATAGCTGTTCATTTTTAGACACACTTAACACAATCCACAGTCACTGGGGTCTGGACCTTGGTCCAATTCAGATATCATTCTGGCAGCATCAGGCACAAAGTAGAAACTAATCCTGAATGAGACACTTGCTGAGGTGTTTTTGCCCAGAATATTTTGGTGATGTCATACCAGAATTTTCCTATATGTGTGCAGATGGCTCTGGCAAAAATATGAACTTACCTAACTAATAATGTCTGTCCCTGTTTTGCTAATGACTAGCGGAACATGCACGTTTACACACCTTTCACATCATACAAATTAATAGAAAATGACGATGCAGGTGGCCAGTCTGTCTCGATTGGCATCAGATTATTGTGCTACCTTCTGACATCGTCATCATCCAACAAAATAGAGCTATTTGAGGTGGATTTAAATGCTATGTAAAGTGAAAGCCTCACAAACAACATGCTGCTCAGGAAAATATACAGGGTACCAATTGCCTAAACTGAAATAACAACACCTCAGGTTTAGAATATGTTTGAGGTGAAAAACAGCAAGCCACCATAATATGAAAGGAACATGCAAACTTAACAATTTGCATGACTCAATGTACGCAATATATGTCTGGTAACAGTGCTAACTATCATGTAGCCATATTTTTATGGTTCTTTCTGCACCAGAATTCTACACATCTATGAAATAGGAACATTATACTACTGACCTCTTTTCCACAAAGTGAAATGAGCACATGCAGGTTTTGTTAGTGGCTTTCTCAAATTTAGTACAGTTCTCCTCAGAGAAAATCAAGATGCAGAGTAATGTGTTGTGAAGAATACATTCCTGATATCTAATTTCTTTCCTTTTTCAAATTACTTTGGCTACCTTTAAGGAAGCAAATGGTACTGGACTTTTTATTCCTCTTTGGTGGCATATGCTGCATGGTCTTGACTGAGAGAAGCTTGACCCAGAAGTGTAAACACACACAAACACAAAACAGTGGTCCACATTTAAATACAGATGATGACCCTCAAACCCCATCACTAGCCAAAAGCTCAGTTTGTGTACGCACACACATACTGTACACCCCCAAGGATACAGAGAACGCTGCAGGGCCAATGGGTCAGAAGCACATACTTCACATGTTCACATACAAGAAGCAATATTTTTCTAGATAAACAATTAAATTGAACATACTGTATTATAGAAAATTGGAATAAAGTACTTGAAGATGACAAAGTTGAGATTTGTTATTAACATGTTAATACTAACTTAAATTACTAATGGAAGCTTTTACTTATTTTGCACAACATCTTGTAGAACTGTGCCCACTGGTCCTTATAAACTGTAATATGTATATATAAAATATTGCACCCTTTAATGCTTTTCTCCATTCCAAGTTTTTATATCAGGAGACATCAGTCATATTAAATTACAGAGGGTTGAATATTATCAGATTTTTAGATACACAGCTTGATTTTGTTATAGCAAACTTAGATATCAAAAAAAAATGTTAATAATAAAATGTGTAGATATGCCTTTCCTATTTTAAAATCACATATGTTATGGAATAATCGATTGATAGAGGCTTTCTTACCTTTTGAGATATAAGGCAATTACTTAGGCTTAAACATATTTTTCCCTGATTTTTCAGCATTTGTGGGAAAACACAGTAATTTATGTTCAATTTGTACAAACCATTTTATTCATGCTTCACTACAGAGGAAACATCATAATATCCCCAATGGAAGTCACCTGGCGACATACATGCCCAGTTTCAGCATACCAGCAAGACTGTGATTGTAAAGAATTACAATAACACAGAGGAGCTCCCCAGTGTACTCTTAATTATTTAATGAGCTTCAAGAAAAGTGTCTGATATGCAACCTCAACATCTGGGAGGCTTAAGATTGGAAAGTGTTCATATAAAATGCACATTTCTAATTCTGAACTATTGTGCTACAACACCAGCTTCCTTTGCCCTCAGTGAAGCAGCGCTACCCAAATTCCAAGGCTTAACACTTTAAATGATTTATTTTTAATGCAAAGAGACATTTGTAAATGGTTGGAATTCTAATGCAGTCCCAAAGAGCAAATTAAAAAAAAATGTTGTTTAACATACAGCAAGTTCTAAAAGAGCTGATCTGAACCTTGCTCCAGGGAGACCTTGATGGCTCTTGCTTATGAACCAAGCAGCTTTTAAGTCAGAGGACATCTACATGCCTTCAGCTTGACACTGTCTGTAGATTTACCTTATCAAAGTGTGTTTGTCTTTACATCGATCAAAATGTGTGTTTACAATAATTAAGTAAGAAAAACATCTTCTGTCTTGAAGATTGTTTTGAAAAAGCAAATAATTCCATCATCCTAGTCATTAGCAGAAAAGCACAAATGGCTGGAGCGGCTCCCGCATGTCATTAACTAAATCAACTTGTGTTAAAGGAGATGACGTCTTTGTAAATTACATGCAAAAATAGGTTAAATGATCATTATGTATTTCTACCAGTAATGAATAAATGGTGAAAGGGAACCATTACAGTAGTTAAACAAGGTGTTTAAAGAAAGGTGGGCACTAGCTTCAAAGTAAGGAATAAGTTTTATGTGTACAGGGGAACTGGGAACACTTGATCTTGAAATAAAGGGAGTGTTAATCTTAACTCAAAGTAAATGAAAAGAAATACTTCTTATTCATTTATTATTCAAGGTTAATGTCGTCAGTGCAATCAAGTGTAATCAGTGCTGGAAGGGTAATGTAAAAGAGTACAGCCGAGATGGTGTATTAGCAGAGCAAATAAGAAAAAGGATAAACAAAAGACAACTGCAGGCAAGTGTTGTGACCTTTCTCTGTCAAGTGTATTCACAGTAACTACTTTTTCATTAGTATCAGTAACAACTAAAAATGTAAAGTAAGAAGGAAAAATCTGAAGAACTGAATCAGCTATCATAACTGATTGACCAAAAACAGAAAATGTGAAATACTGTAAAGTGAAGAATTCAACAGCTACAGGCAGCCTATGAATATTTGTGATGGATTATTCTTGCTTGTGAACCAGACACAAATTTAAAATGGTAATACTGTAAAACTATAAATAATATACATCAATTTACTACTTTTCTGAATACAAAAGTGTATACAAGACCAAGGAGAATTGATATGGGTACGAAGTAGGGTTTAGTTCTGAATTTAATGGTAGGTTGCATAAAATAGGTCTAACTAATAATAATACAATAACACATTCCGGGATTTTTCTTAATGGTTCAGAGTCAAGGGTTACCTAGGTATCATTTGAATGAGGTTTGAAGCTTTATCTATGTGTCATCATTTTTCTTTGAGAACTCTGGTTTTAATCTCTCATCCATATATGTGATATGCTAAAGTTTACTCTAATTTGTACATTTGGGTGTGAGTGGGACATGTTATGGACAGATGCCTTGTTGTAAGTACTTTTCTAAGTGTGTTATGTGTTTCTTTGGTTTCTGTATGTTTCAGTCTCACATCCTTAAGAGTTCTGGGTTAAAATCCTCATCCAGACACTGTCTAGGTGTAGATTGAAAATTTCCCTCATATTTCACTAGATTTTCCCTGGATACTTGATTTTCTTCTTTCAGATGCTCCCATTAGGGGTTGCCACAGTAGATCATCTTCTTCCATATCTTTCTGTCCTCAGCATCTTGTTCTGTTACACCCATCACCTGCATGTCCTCTCTCACCACATCCATAAACCTTCTCTTAGGCCTTCCTCTTTTCCTCTTCCCTGGCAGCACTATCCCTAGCATCCTTCTCCCAACATACTCAGCATCTATCCTCTGTGCATGTCCAAGCCAACGCAATCTCGCCTCTCTGACTTTGTCTTCTAACTGTCAAACCTGAGCTGACCCTCTAATGTACTCATTCCTAATCCTATACATCCTCGTCACACCCAGTGTAAATCTTAGCATCTTTAACTCTGCCACCTCCAGCTCTGTCTCCTGCTTTCTGGTCAGTGCCACCATCTCCCATACAACATAGCTGGTCTCGCTACCATCTTGTAGACCTCCCCTTTAACTCTTGCTGATACCCATCTGTCATAAATTACTCCTGACACTCTTCTCCACTCATTTCACCCTGCCTGCACTCTTTTTTTTTATCTCTCTTCCACAATTTCCAAAAAATGTGTTTTGGTTTTAGTTGATTGGTGATCCTAAACTGGCCCAGAATGAGAGACTGTGCCCTACTATATGTAGGTTTGTTCCCTGCCCTAGTAGAATAGCTTGTGCATCTTTACAGAAATTTCAGTAAATCACAGTTGATAACTAGTGGAAACTCAAGGGAAGCATGTTAAGATCAGAAAAATGGAAGTAATTCTTCAGACAAAATCTGATGGCAATCTGGAATAAACTATTGGAATGATGATAGGAGTCAGCATTTTATTGAATATGGGACCAAAAGATTAGATAAGAATTGAAAGCCAGGCCGAGTTAGAAGCAAAAATTCTGTACTGTCAATCATTAGTGCCCAAAACTAAACACAAATATACGATTTAGAAAAAAAAAAATAAACTCTATTGCCAGAAAGACACAAGAAGTAAACTTTAAAGTTTTGTAAAGTATCTGTAATCTCAGATACAGTAACGAGGAAGTGCACCACAGTGACCTTTTGTCCACTCATATAGATGATGTCACGTGTCATGCTTTTCTGGGCATCTCTGGGTAAAATGCCATAACAAAGAGTCAACAAGAAAGGCCCAAAACTGATGCGCCTAATAAACAATTATGGCATCACTGGAAGATGTTAAAGAAATTTAACATTATTACAAAAAATGTATGCACCGAAGCTTTCTAATCAAAAACCCCAAAAGAAAATCACATTAACCATGGCAAGTGCTACAATTATGTGAAAAAATAAGAAACAATCAAAATCATAACCAGTGAAAAAGATATGTAAAAAAAAAAACAATCAAAATCATAGCAGGGACAATTTGGCAATGACAGAACCAAATGAGGTTAACAGTAGAATTACCAAAGTCTATGACAAAACTCATAGATCCGTCCCACCTTAAATCTCTTCACACCTTTCCATCAGCGTCTTTTTTCCTGTAAATGTGTCGAAAAGCAGCCTGCTCTCACATCCCCCCACCACCATACAGTTTTCTCAGCTCAAGTTTGTTTACCTGCATGTCAGTTGCTTAGAATTGTATAGCGTGAGATGTCAAGCAAAATGACAGCTTTTATAAATACTATATCGTTATTTGGAATACATGCATTTCACGTGTGTTCCGTGTCTACAGCAATCTATGTAAACACCTCGTTAAAACAGATACGTTTTTCATGTGGGCACACCTTTTATTGATCTGGTCACTCTGATGGCTGTCATACTCATTGTAGAGGATCAGCTGCTTCTGATGGTGTCTGACGTCACTCTTTTCAATGAGCATATTATGAGGCTCAGATTATGGCACGGGCGGCACGGTGGCACAGTGATAGCGCTGCTGCCTTGCAGTTAGGAGACCCGGGTTCACTTGCATGTTCTCCCTGTGTCTGTGTGGGTTTCCTCCGGGCGCTCCGGTTTCCTCCCACAGTCCAAAGACATGCAGGTTAGGTGCATTGAAGATTCTAAATTGGACTTGGTGTATGGGTGTGTTTGTGTGTGTCCTGCGGTAGGTTGGCACCCTGCCCAGGATTGGTTCCTGCATTGTGCCCTGTGTTGGCTGGGATTGGCTCCAGCAGACCCCCGTGACCCTAGGTTTGGATTCAGCGGGTTGGTAAATGGATGGATAGATTTTGGGACTCTCTGGGTGCCTTGTCTGTTGTCACAGTGTATGCTCCGACCGTGGTGAGTGATGCCTTTGTGAGACATTTTATTCACAACTTTGCTTGTTGGTTGTAGAGTGCCTGCGAGGTGACACTGGTCATGGGTGACTTACAATAAGTGCAACCACTGGCAATAACAGGGTTGACTATGAGGATTGTCTCGGTCCCCATGGTTCTGGTGACCATGGTGAAAGTGGCTCCATGTTCCTAAACTTTGCAAAAGGTCAGGGGTGGCGGATCACTGGATCCTGGTTCCAGTGCCCTGAGCCACATCATTGGGCTTGGTACTCCAAAACTGGTGGTGCAGTAAAGGTGATCAATCACATCCTCATGTGTAGATGCTGGAAGCTCTTACAAAGCTGTGAATCACCCAATCTCACCGAGATTGCACAGGTGGTGAACCAGCTGAGGGAAGGGAAGGCTTCAGGGATCTGTGATATCCAGGGTGAACTTCTCCAGGCTGGTGGTAAAGCTGTACTCCTGGCATTGCAAGCAATCTTTGTTTCCATTTTGGAAATGGGCATCATCTCAACTGACTGGAAAACAGGACACCTGGATTGCGGCAACTACAGTGGGATAACACTACTCTCGGTGCCAGTTTGCTAGGGTCATCCTCAATAGGATCCGTGATCACTTGCTAAGAAGTCTACCATCAAATGCATCTTGGCACTGATGATTCTCATAAAGCAAAAATGCGAGTATCAGCAGAGTTTCTTTGCAGCCTTTGTCGATTTTCGTACAGCGTTCGACTCAGTTGATTTAGTGGGATCCCCACAAGGTTGCTAGATATCATGGCCGGCCTGTACACTGGTACTGTGAGTGCTGTGTGGAAAGGAGGCAAAAACTCTGTATTTTTCCCAGTTGATTACAGGGTTCTTCATGGGTGTGTTCTTTTTCCTGCCCTGCTCAATGCATGCATGGACTGGGTCCTGGGCAAGGTTGTGGTGTCCAGCGGCTGTGAGGAAACTGTTGGTGAAGAAAGATTTACTGATCTTGACTTTGCTGACCCCTCCTTGAACCGTCACCTTATCGTGGTGGAGGGGTTTGCATGTCCCAATGATCCTAGGAGCTATGATGTCCGGGCTTTATGCCCCTGGTAGGGCCACCCAAGGCAAACTGGTCCTAGGTGAGGGATGAGACGAAGAACGGTTCAACAAATCTCTGATGAAGAATAAAAACCTTGTACGACGTTTTCCCTTGCCCGGACGCGGGTCACCGGGGCCCCCCTCTGGAGCCAGGCCTGGAGGTGGGGCTCGATGGCGAGCGCCTGGTGGCCGGGCCTACACCCATGGGGCTCAGCCGGGCACAGCCCGAAGAGGTAACGTGGGTCCTCCTCCCCATGGGCTCACCACCTATGGGAGGGGCCAAGGAGGTTGGGTGCAGTGTGAGTTGGGTGGTGGCCGAAGGCGGGGAGCTTGGCGGTCTGATCCTCGGCTACAGAAACTGGTTCTTGGGACGTGAAATGTCACCTCTCTGAAGGGGAAGGAGCCTGAGCTAGTATGCGAGGTCGAGAGGTTCCGGCTAGATATAATCAGACTCACCTCGACGCACAGCTTGGACTCTGGAACCAATCTCCTTGAGAGGGGCTGGACTCTCTACCACTCTGGAGTTGCCCCCGGTGAGAGGCGCCGAGCAGGTGTGGGCATACTTATTGCCCTCCGACTCGGAGCCTGTGCATTGGGGTTTACCCCGGTGGACGAGAGGGTGGCCTCACTCCGCCTTCGGGTGGGGGGAAGTGTCCTGACTGTTGTTTGTGCGTATGCACCGAACAGCAGTTTGGAGTATCCACCCTTTTTGGAGTCTCTGAAGGGGGTGCTAGAGGGCATACCTTCTGGGATTCCCTCGCTTTGCTGGGAGACTTCAATGCTCACGTGGGCAATGACAGTGAGACCTGGAAGGGCGTGATTGGGAGGAATGGCCCCCCGATCTGAACCCGAGCGGTGTTTTGTTATTGGACTTCTGTGCTCGTCACGGATTGTCAATAACGAACACCATGTTCAAACATAAGGGTGTTCATATGTGCACCTGGCACCAGGACCCCCTAGGCCTCAGGTCGATGATCGACTTTGTGGTCGTGTCGTCGGACTTGCGGCCATATGTCTTGGACACTCGGGTGAAGAGAGGGGCGGAGCTGTCCGAATGGGCCATGTTCCGTGCCTCTATTGTTGAGGTGGCTGACCAGAGCTGTGGCCGCAAGGTGGTCGGTGCCTGTCGTGGCGGTGAGGGATGCCGTCAAGCTGAAGAAGGAGTCCTATAGGACTTTTTTGTTCTGTGGGACTCTGGAGGCAGCTGATAGGTACCGGCAGGCCAAGCGAACGCTGCTTGGTTGTTGCTGAGGCAAAACTCGGGCATGGGAGGAGTTTGGAGAGGCCATGGAGAGCCACTTTCGGACGGCTTCAGGAGATTCTGGTCCACCGTCCGCGCCTCAGGAGGGGAAGCAGTGCAGTGTCAACACCGTATATGGTGGGGATGGTGCGCTGCTGACCTCACTCGGGACGCTGTGGGTCGGTGGGGGAGTACTTCAAGACCTCCTCAATCCCACTAACATGCCTTCCAATCGAGGAAGCAGAGCCTGGGGACTCTGAAGTGGGCTCTCCCATCTCTGGGACTGAAGTCACCGAGGTGGTCAAAAACTCCTTGGTGGCAGGGCCCCGGGTGGATGAGATACCGAGTTCCTTAAGGCTCTGGATGTTGTAGGACTGTCTTGGTTGACACGCCTCTGCAACATCGCATGGACATCGGGACAGTGCCTCTGGATTGGCAGACCGGGGTGGTGGTCCCCTCTTTAAAAAGGGGGACCGGAGGGTGTGTTCCAACTATAGAGGGATCACACTCCTCAGCCTCCCTGGAAAAGTCTATTCAGGGGTTCTGGAGAGGAGGGTCCGTGGATAGTCAAACCTCGGATTCAGGAGGAACAGTGTGGTTTTCGCCCTGGTCGCGAACAGTGGACCAGCTCTTCACCCTTAGCAGAGTCCTGAGGGTGCATGGGAGTTTGCCCGACCAGTCTACATGTGTTTTGTGGACTTGGAAAAGGCATTCGACCGTGTCCCTCGGGGAATCCTGTGGGGGGTGCTCCGGGAGTATGGGGTACCGGACCCCTGATAAGAGCTGTTCGGTCTCTGTACAACCGTGTCAGAGCTTGGTCCGCATTGCCGCAGTAAGTCGAGCCCGCTTCCAGTGAGAGTTGGACTCCGCCAGGGCTGCCCTTTGTCACCGATTCTGTTCATAACTTTTATGGACAGAATTTCTAGGCGCAGCCAGGGTGTTGAAGGGGTCCGGTTTGGTGGACTCAGGATTGGGTCACTGCTTTTTGCAGATGATGTTGTCCTGTTTGCTTCATCAGGCCGTGATCTTCAGCTCTCTGGATCGGTTCGCAGCTGAGTGTGAAGCGGCTGGGATGAGAATCAGCACCTCCAAATCCGAGAGCATGGTCCTCAGCCGGAAAAGGGTGGAGTGCCCTCTCAGGGTTGGGGGAGAGATCCTGCCCCAAGTGGAGGAGTTCAAGTATCTCGGGTCTTGTTCACGAGTGAGGGAAGAATGGAGCGTGAGATCGACAGGCGGATCGGTGCGGCATCCGCAGTGATGCGGCTCTGCATCGGTCTGTCGTGGTGAAAAAGGAGCTGAGCCGTAAGGCAAAGCTCTCAATTTACCAGTCGATCTATGCTCCTACCCTCACCTATGGTCATGAGCTATGGGTAGTGACCGAAAGAACGAGATCGCGAATACAAGCGGCTGAAATGAGTTTCCTCCGCAGGCTGTCTGGGCTTTCCCTTAAAGATAGGGTGAGAAGCTCAATCATCCAGGAGGGGCTCAGAATAGAGCCGCTGCTCCTCGCATCGAGAGGAGTCAGATGAGGTGGCTCGGCATCTGATCAGGATGCCTCCTGGACGCCTCCCTGGTGAGGTGTTCCGGGCACGTCCAACCGGGAGTAGGCCCCGGGGAAGACCCAGGACACGCTGGAGGGACTATGTCTCCGGCTGGCCTGGGAACGCCTTTGGGATTCTCCCGAAGAGCTGGAAGAAGTGGCCGGGAGAGGGAACTCTGGGCCTCTCTGCTTAAGCTGCTGCCCCCGCGACCCGACCTCGGATAAGCGGAAGAGAATGGATGGATGGATGGATGGATGGACTTTGCTGACAATGCTGTTATCTTCGTGGAGTCAATGGAGGATCTGATTGGGGCTCTCAAGAGACTGAGCGAGTGTCTGTGCTAAGATCCAGGACTTTAATGACCTCTTAGGCACAGCCATCAGCAATGTGTCTGTTTGCAGAAAGAGTGTTGACCTTGTTAAGGGCTTTACTTACCTCAACATTGACATTCATGTCTCTGGTGACTCTTCCTATGAAGTCATTAGATGGATTGGGTGAGCATGGGGTCATGAGGTTGCTGGAAAGGGTTATGTGGTACTCCCGATATCTATGCAAAAGGATGAAGGTCCAAGTCTTTAAAGTCATGGAGCTTCCTGTCTTGCCATATGGTTGCAAGACATGGACGCCATCCAGTGACCTGAGACAAACACTGGACACCTTAGGTACTGTGTCTGGTTTGACCTTGTGTTGAATGAGTGGTTGTTCATGGAGACCTGAATGAGGCACATTGTCTGCATTTTGAGGGAGTGTCAGTTACAGCACTATGGCCATGTGGCACAATTTCCTGAGGGTTATCTGGCTTGAAGGATCCTCATTGTTGAGGACCTGAGCAGCTGGACCAGGCCAAGGGGATGCCCAAGTAACACCTGGCTGAGGCAGATAGATGGTCATTTCTGGAGGGTGGGACTGGACTGCATGTTTGTCTGGGTGGTTGCCAACCAGGATCCCAAGCTGTTTTGTCATGTGGTGGGTGCGGCAAATCGCTGTACCAGTGAATGCTCCCCAACCTGACCTGACCTGTTCTGTGGACACAGGCAAGTAAGAATTTCTCTGCCATAAATATACATGACAATAAATCTAGCAACAACATTTACTTATATAGCACATTTTCATACAAATGGTGTAGCTCAAAGTGCTTTAAAAGATGAAAAAAATGTTTATAGATAAATGATCAAATTATTTAATATTAGATAAATTGCAAATGAGTAACCAAATGCAATTTTTATAAAGATCAAATTTATCTAATGATCAGCACCAATTGACACTATGCATTTGATCTGGGGAGTACTAAAAAGGATTTGTCAGTAAGATTATAAATACATAAATGATGTTTTGAAACTCCAGCTTTATGAAGGGAGATGTCAGATAAGTTGTCACAATTATTCTATAATATCAAAGTGATCCAGTAAGATTACAAATGTTCAGGTAGGAATTATCCAAAGCTGAACAAAGCTATTGTTCTAATAGGCGTAGAAAAGTTCAGAGAAGACCAACTAGGGTGATTCCAGGGTTACAGGGGATGAGATACGAGGAAAAATTAAAAGAGCTGAGCCTTTTTAGTTTAAGAAAAAGGAGATTAAGAGGAGACATGATTGAAGTGTTTAAAATAATTAAGGGAATTAGTATAGTGGTTGAGACTTATTTCAAAATGACTTCATCAAGAAAACAGGGGCACAGCTGTAAACTTGTTAAGGGTGACTTTTTGTACAAACATTAAGAAGTTTTTATTCACACAGAGAATCATAGACTCTTGGAATAAGCTACCAAGTAGTGTGGTAGACAGCAGGACTTCAAGGACCTTCAAAACTCAACTTTGGAAGAATTAGGTGTATAGGAATGGTGAGCTTTGTTGGGCTGATAGGCCTGTTGTCATCTAGACTGTTCTAATGTTCTGTGTTTTGCAAAAATGTGCTTGGGGAAGAATGCTTATATATCTGGAAACATAATAACAATTACTGTTTTTTATTTAAATTAATGGTATACTTGCTTTGTAAATTTTAAGTTAATTTATCAATATATTTGTTTCACTATTTCTTCACTGCTCAGTGCAAGAATGCTACTTTATTATGTGTTCATTTACCCTTCAACTTGATTATATGAAGTGAACACTTTACTGTCAGATTCCCTTTGCTCTTTTCTCATAAGCATTGAATTGGTTTGTCCCTATTTCATTACTCAAATCTGCTTTTTATTTATCAAGATATATTATTGCTGAGAAAAGCTCTATTTCAGAAAGCAATTCATTAATCTTAAGCTCAGTGCAGCTTTGAGTTATCTATAATATGAACATGCTTTTTATTACTCCTCTTTGAAAATAAAGTGAATTGAATTTTAGTATCAATCAAATTACTTCGATTAAAAAAAAAAACCATAAAATAATAAAACAGTCAACAGGTCAACAGTAACTGACACCCCTGTAGTAATCCATTCTGTAGTAAGGCTTTAAAAATAATGTAATTTAATTTGTAAAAGTTGTAGATTGGTATAGTTGCTTAGCAACCAGTAAAAAAAATGGAAAAGGCAGAAAAAAGATGGCAGAAAAGGCTCTGAATTAAGCTGTGGATATAATGGAAGGAAAGTATACAAATATTTCAGAAATATAATTGCAACATCTTTTGATTTAAATTTTGGGGTTCTTGTTAATCCTCTCAAGTAGCAGGACAAAAATAGAAGATGTGCTGAGATTAACTGGGGTTTGCTTCTTGGAATGATGTTAACAAAAGGAATTTTGTACAATGTAATGGACGCCACATTCATAGATAGACAAAGGTTACCCTTTTTCAAGTAGTATCTTTTAAAAGGCCATTAATGTTATCTTTCTACAGTATATTGTTGGAATTTAAGACTTTGGATTAGGAATCCTTCTTTAATTACTTTGGGGTTACAGTAAACCCTCGTTTATCGTGGTTAATCCATTCCAGACTCTACCGTGATAAATCAATTTCCGCAAAGTCGGATTCTTTATTAATAAATCAAATATTTTCGCAGTTAGAGCATAGAAAACCTGTTTACGACCTTCTAAATACGTTTTTTTAACATTATTAGAGCCCTCTAAGACATGAAATAACACCCTTTAGTCAAAAGTTTAAACTGTACTCCATGACAAGACAGAGATGACAATTCCGTCTCACAAATAAAAGAATGCAATCATATCTTCCTCTTCAAAGGAGTGCGCGTCAGGAGCAGAGAATGTCAGACAGAGAGAGACAGAGAAAAGCAAACAATCAAAACTCAATACGTGCTGTTCGGGCTTTCAAGTAATCGAAGCACCGTGCGGAAAGCATATCATATATCATTGAGGAGTTTTATTTAATTTGTAATACGTGCTCTGATTGGGTAGCTTCTCAGCCATCTGCCAATAGTGTCCCTTGTATTAATTCAACTGGGCAAACCAACTGAGGGAGCATGTACCATAAATTAAAGACCCAATGTCCGCAGAAATCCGCGAACCAGTGAAAAATCCGTGATATATATTTAGATGTGCTTACATTTAAAATCCGCGATAGAGTGAAGCCGTGAAAGTCAAAGCGTGATATAGCGAGGGATCACTGTAATCATTTTTGTCCCAAGAGACTAAAAAAAAAGTATGGGAGAAAATGGGGAGACAATTAAAATGTAGTTACAAATATGTTACAAACTAAAGGTTTCAGAATTAGATCTGCAACGATTTTTTTGAGTTTAGTGTAAGAATTCACTTTTACTTACTTATTTACATAACTTAATTGATAACAGAATTGCATTTTTATTTGCCCAGACCTAGCAGGTTCAAAAATTATCAAGCTTGAATTTCACAGATGGCAGAGTTCTATAGTTTTCTTTACTGAATACTTCATGCTGTTTCTGCGTTGTTGCTGCATTTCAATTTCTTAACATCAAGCACACATGTCCCACCATGTATTTGTCAGGCCACTAGGTGAAGGGATGAAGAACCATAAAATTAAATCATAACAGAAACACCAGCAGTGGTCATTACAAGAAGATTGACAAAACTACAGTCTCAAAACCTGGTAGGAAAGTCAGAAAAACCAGTTTTGAAATCAACAAACTTGGAAGATTAGAGTAATGCTACAAAAGATCCAAGTGGCAGCATATGTTCTGACTTCTGCAAAGCATGACAAGCAACCGATATTAGTATCCTAGTACCTAACCTTCAAACTTACAAAGCTCATGAAAAACGGTGACTTTCACAGATCAAAAATAACTAAAACAAATAAAAATACAAGCTTGAAACAAAACAGAATCAGAATCCAAGTGACTCAGAGTGTTAGGAAAAAGAAAATAACAGAATTAGAGAAAAATGCATCCTTAGCATAAAAATATATAAAATTACAAATGAGTCATGACAAGAGGCACACAATAAAGTTGGGAAGAACACGGTATAGAAATGTGTTACCCTTTTTGTGGATGAACTGCAATCGCTTTTGGTTTATCCAGTCCTTCAGATATAACTACAAAACGAAATGAACCATTGAGCCTTGCTGCTTCAATAAGATCAAAGCCATGGTCAGTCCAATAAACATTTCCTTTATAAACAGAAAGAAACAGATTTGATTCAGTAGCACTGACAACACAAGATACCAATGTTTCTTTTGCATCTAAAATGCTCAAACTGTGTAACCTTTACTTAAATTATCAAGATTTTTTTACATCAAAATTTGATCAAATTAGAAGGGGAACTACAGATGCACCTCCAATTCCCTTCTGACAGGGCAGAAGAAAATGGAAGTTATCCAAAAATGAATTATATTACTAGTGCTTATTTATAATACAGTGTTTCAAGTTAAATATTTTAGGTCAAAATGCAGTTGCTGACAAATTCGATACCTGAGGGCTACAGAATGTATGGCACAGTTCATTGTCATCTTTTTCAATTGTTGTACAAACTAAACTGGGTTAATTAACACATTGCACATTTCAAACAACACAAATCAATAGAAAAAGTCTTATATGCCTTACAGATTTTGCAGGTAAGCCAGGCATGCTTTTCAGTAATCCATTTGTGCTTTTTTAAAGGAAGAGGATTTTTGTCACTTTCTACCATTTATATCCCTCAAGACTATACTGAAAAACTGCAATAGGTCATTCTGTCACCTAGGAGACTACCTTTTTCTTTATCCTACCAAATTATAGTGGTAGAAAAAGGCTTAACAATAATTCTGAAGAGAATTATGAACATGAAAAAGCACAGGAGCGCTCACAGTAATCTCCTAGGGGATATCTGACATAATACTGAAAATGTATAGTAACTTTGGGGGAAAAAAATACCTGCAATCCAGTCAACTGCAATTCCTTCAACTCTTCCAATGCCATTTGTGATAATGTCTTCTTTCCAGGTCTGATCTCGCTTAGCTCGGCTGATTTTATTTAACCCCATGTCTGTCCAATAGATTGTGTCATTTTCTAAAAATAAATTGAAAAGTCACATGAACTATAATGAAACAACCGTTTTACAAGTAATGTTATTTCAATTTGTGTACACTTTTTTCTGTATTGCTTTCCCATTTGTTGCAATATTCCTTTTTGGAAAGTCAGTCTGTCATTCTCAAATCTGTATTCAGAAACTGCTAATGCCTTGCTGTACTGTTGACACAATTATGGTCCTATAGTTTTTAAATATACGCCGTATTGCACTAAGTACAGTTAGTTACATTTCGGGATACTGAACAGCTGTTTGTATGAAGAAACAAAAGAAGCAAGGATTCTCATTATAAAAATCAAAACTCACTAATCTTTATAGAAAATGTGCAAAAAATTTCAAAATGAATTTTATATCATAATAGTTCTAAGTGAGATCACAAATTGTAGATTATATATAATAAACTGGGAGCATGATCTGCCATCAAAGATATGTAGTCTTTTGCCATGATGACGTGTACCATTAATTTGAGGGTGAGGAAGGTGAGAATGTTCTGAATAGATTACTACAGAAACAAAAGACACTCATGAAGAATCGCTGCAATACTAGCCTTAGCTGAGAAAGATGAGATTAAGAATGGTACTTGCTATAACACAAAAATCACTGCCTGTAATCTACTGATATATTAAGTCATCATTTCAAAGACCTGCCATCATTACCTTTGTTGTCTCCTTTTATCTGTGCACACAGATCGATATCAGTGTTAGATTTTAGCAACGATGGAAAATGGATTGACTAGGAAGAATACAGTAATTATGATAGTAGCTAAAAGTGGATAAAGATATCAGGCATGTTCAGTCCAAGGGTAGGGTGTTATGTGAGCTGAGGAATGAGGAACCACAAATCACAATGTCTCAGTTTGGTTAGGTAAATAAAAATTATTTTCTTTTGGTTAATCTATCTTGAGTGCTACTGTAACATGTCAGTGTATAAAGCCAGCTGCCCAAGTGCTAGGAAGATTCAAGGTCACAAAACAAAAGCAGGGTTCATAACCAGGAAGCCCAAAACACACAAAAAGTAGAGCAAAGTTGAAAGTTTTCAAATTTTATTGTTAGGTAATATGAATTCATCCATCCATCCATCCATTATCCAACCCACTATATCCCAACTACAGTTTCATGGGGTCTGCTGGAGACAATCCCAGCCAACACAGGGCACAAGGCAAGAAACAAACTCTGGGCAGGGTGCCAGCCCACTGCAGGGCACGCACACACCAAGGACAATTTAGAATCACCAATACACCTAACCTGCATGTCTTTGGACTGTGGGGGGAAATCGGAGTACCCCGGAGTCTCCTTACTACGAGGCAGCAGTGCTACCCACTGCGCCACCCACATTAATTCATAGTGGATTTAATTTGGCTTTTTTATGAGAAAAACACATACAGATGCAGATCTCTACAAAGTGGTCTAAATTAATTACAAATGTTAAGCACAAAATAATTGATCATATACAACAATTATCCCACTTAAGTGAGCATTAACACTAGAATTACCAAAGCCTACGAAAAAAACTTGTAAACCCAGCCCACCTTCAATCCGTTTGCACCTCTCCATCAACGTCCCTGTATAGTTTGGCTATATGCTTTGCTTGGGGATGATGTTTTACTGAAAAAAAAAAACCTCCCAAGGTCTTCATTGCAGACTTCATCAAGTTTTCCTTAAGAATTTTCCTGCATTGATGTTATCTTCTAATCTCACAAGCCTCCCACTGTCTTCTGCAGAGATGCAATTTGTCAGCATGATGCTCCCCCCCCACCATGTTTCACGGTGGGGATGGTGTGCTTTTACCAATGTTTAGTGTTCAACTAACAGCAAACTAGGCATTTTAGTCTGATGACCAAAAAGCTTACTTTTGGTCTCATCAGAGCATAGAACCTTCTTCCAGATGACTTCAGATTCATCTATGTGTCTTCTGGAAAACTCTAGCCAAGATGTCACGTGCTATATATATTTTTAATTTTTTTTTTTACAGTGGCTTTCTCTTTGCCACTTTCCAATGAAGCTTTGATTGGCGAATGGCTCGAGTGACAGTTGTTGTCTGCACAGTCTCTCTAATTTTGCCACCGTAGAGTAATCACAGGTCTCCTGGTGGCCTCCCTCACTAGTCTTTGTTTTGCATAATCACTTAGTTTTTTGGATGGTCTGCTCTAGGCACATTTCCACCTGTGTCATACCCTTTCTATTCCTTAATGACTGATTAAGCTGGGCTTCAATGACTTAGATATTTCCTGAGTTGTGCTTTTCAATGACCTTTTCATATGGTTGCTTAGAGTGTTCTTCTGTGTTCATACAGGCTCAGTTAGACTATCCAGATAAGGTACGTTTAAACTACTCTCAACTATTGACAAGTGATATTCATTGAACATCTTTATGTGACTTTTAAAACCAATTGCCTGCACCAGTGATCACTAAGGTGTGTCATATTAACACCGAATATTTATGGACTAAAGTGTTTTATGTTTCAAATTTGTAATCAATTTAGACAACATTTCTGAGATTTTTCACTTTGACATTAAAGACACAAAAAGTCACAAAAGACAAGATAAATTCACTGTGATTGGATGTTGTATAGCAAAAAATGTTGAAATGTCGAAGGGACAAATACTCTTTATGGATAATTTATATATTTTGTAAGCAACTGTAACTTAACATCAGGGGAAGTTACAGGTTGAAACCAAGGATTCAATCAATCAATGAGGATATTACACTCAGCGAAGCTGCATGTTAAAGAAAGAATGCACAGGTGTCAGAACTACAGTACAACTTAAGACAGCTTTCTGTGTATCAACATTATCAGTACTACAAATACTATCACACATGAGGAAAAACAGAAAGATAAGAAAAACAAACAAGGCATATGGCACCAAGGGAGAAGAGCTAGATCAGGGGTGTTGAACTCTGGGGCTGAAGTTTTTATTCTAACCCTTTTCCTAACCAGTGACCAGTTTTCAATGCTATCTAGCTTCTTTTCTCATCATTTTGTATAACACTGTTTTGTAAGGATTCAGTACTCTAAACTGATTCTTTTGTTCAAATGACAGCCAAACAGAAATGAGACGTGAAACGAACCAACAGATGATCAGCTAAATTGGGGCTTCAAACTCCAACCAATTTCATTCCAACCAGTTTCTTAATGAGAAGCTGATTCTTGTTATTAATTAAACCCATTATTTAATTCCATGGCTTGTTGCTGCTCTCATTATGCCACAGCAGAAATTTCCAA
Source organism: Polypterus senegalus (assembly GCF_016835505.1). NCBI lineage: Eukaryota > Metazoa > Chordata > Cladistia > Polypteriformes > Polypteridae > Polypterus > Polypterus senegalus. The sequence goes on along the minus strand of NC_053159.1, from coordinate 147,866,334 downwards.
AATAGTTGAATTTCTGTTTTTTCTAAGAACATCGTCAAAATGTTTTGGTGACCTGAGAGATCAAATTTACTGAGACCTTCACTTCTCTTTATTTTCAGATACTGTGTGATGGGCACAGTTTACCTGGTGTTGTAGCGGCTTGTTTTGTGTCTCATTATTATTTGGCTGCTCATTAAGGAAAAAAAAAAAAACAACTAAGGGGTATGAGTCAAGTTGATTAAAACTAAAGCAGAAAAAGCAGACATTAATTAGCAAGAAAAACTGATCACTAATTAAGAAGATGGTTAGAATGAAAACCTGCAGCCACTGCGGCCCTCCAGGACCAGAGTCTGACATCCCTGATCTAGCCCATCACAGAAAAAGACCAAAGCCACCTCTGATGACAGCTTCACGGCTGAATAAATGAAACAGGATAATGTTCATTGCTTGTGTTCAGAAGACATAATTAAGGACAACAGTTGTCAAGGTTGGTGATTGGTTAGTTGCACAGACAAAACACTGAAGGGGATTTATGCAGCTGCTATGATGTCTTGGATATTCTTGCACTTTGTGATTGTACTATAACTATTTCTATCAACCGCTATTGCTTATTTCAACATTGTTTTCTCCTAATAACCCTTTGAAACATCAGAACATTTGAGGTAGTGCTCTTAAGGAAACAGAATTCAGCAATGTGCTGTTATTACCATTGTTCTTTTTGGTTCTACAATTCTAAAACATATGGTAGCCTTCCTTGGCAAGCTGGACCAGGAATTACTTCTAATTCGTTTGTCTTGTATATCTTCTAATTTATTTGCTTCACCAATTCTCACTTAGATTTTCAAAAATGTAATGAAGTTAAACAGCTAATGTGTACAAGGTAAGTTTGCAGTATTCAGTCTATGTAGCGAGCAACCTTGTCATGCCCACTGTAAGTTAAAGAAACAAAGATATACAGAACTTTAGGTTACCCACTCCCTAGGGTTAATGCCATACATTTCCATGTAAGCATATCTGTTATGGAAACACAGCTTAAAAGTTGCTTTTGTTCCAAAGTAATTTCCTTGTCTGCTGGGTATGAGCTCTATAGGCACACAAATCCCCTCTATTTTTTTTTTTTGTTACTTCGTTATGTAGGCTATCTTAGCAGGAGTGCCTTTTCAGTAAGTTCTGTGCTATATTGTATTTCAGCATCAACACTTTAATCATGTTTTCATCCCTGGAGAATAACTGAATATTCTCTCCTGTTCTGTCAGATTGCTGTTTGCAAAATAAAATAGCAGAATGCTTTTTGCAAAACCCCAGCATCATATCATAATGGTTTTCTCTTAAGCGCTTGTGGGTATCAAATCGCTTGACAAATGTGAGCACAATGGATTAAAAGACACAAGAAACTAGAGTATATTTACTTTCTGGAATTATATTTTGGATTTATAAAGGTGCATGATGCTACTGTTACTGTCAGCATTTTTCATCCAATGTTCATTTTGGTGCCTTGGGACCGCAATGCAAGCTTTTTAAATTTAATATATATCAATACTTTAAGAAACCATAGCAAGGATGTAAAAAATGTATGTTTAATTTGCAGGAGACTACATAATTAACATCTGGGGCCTCTGTACCAGAAGATGAAGGGAAAATCTGTTGCCATGCTAATGCCTTTTGACTGCATCCTGGCAATAGGTCAGCTTAGTTCAGTTCATTTCAGGTTTACCGCCTAAAGAAAAAAAATTTGATTTTGCAATCAAACTAATTAAAGTAGATTTTAGGGAGAAATGTTGAAATTTTAGTCAATTTATTATTAGTGCACATTGCAGTCAATGAAGACTATTTGTTTCTATTCTTGCTGGTGTACAACCCTCCACAAGAAAATCAATACAGTGCTAAGTAACACTGGCACAAGTCTGTAATAAGGCATGAGATATCTGAAGGCAAGATACTACTGTAGTTCCACTGGACTATCAAATACAGAAATATAAATATCAAACATCACCATGCAGTATGCAGGAAACAGAATAAGCAACAAGCACCCAGTATGGCTGCAGAATGACCCATGACAGTAATTTAGTAGTATACAGGAATGTGAACAAAGGAGTAGCTGCGGTGGTTCAAACCCCTGCTCCTTTCCCATCATTAGCCCAGAGCGTCACTACAATGTGAACCCCCTTTTTCTTTTTCTTTTTAAACACAGAACTAAAGCTAGAACTTGTTTATCTGCTTGAAACAGACATACCCATTGAAGCACAGAGACACCCAGCTTCAATCAACTTCCATTGAGAAGGTTTTCTATGCTTTACCGAAAATTATATAAAAAATGTGAATTTTTCATTGGTCTGCAAGAATTCAAACACATAATTTAACCACTTTCTGAAGGAAATTATCAGTAGATGACACTAAATATACCTGATTGGCCATTATCATAACGTATTTATTGAACCAATTTGTTGTTGAATCCCCAGATGTTTAGTGGATTTGTGTTGTATAAAGGATCCTGCCCTGTGAGAAGCATTTTCTTGCTCCACTCAGGGCCACTTCCTGACCACTTATCTCCACACTACTACACCAGCTCAACCACAATCCAGGCTTTTCATATTTCCTTTCTTTCCTTTAACTGCCGTCTCCATTTTTTCTGTTTTCATTTCTCCCGATCTCTCCCCTTTCTGCCCTATTCAGGCTCCTCTCATGCTTCAGTGGGTGCAGGTGCCTAATTACAAACCCCGGAGTGCTAAAAAGGAAATTAGCTGAACTGTGCTTGTCTGCACATTAATGTAGGCTTCGACGATTCCCCCATCAACACCTTAGGGCTGCCTGTTGATGCTACCACGTATGCCTAGAGCCTGAGTGGAATGTGCTTACTAAAAATCTTTGTGCTTTCACCAAACCCATCTCTCCATTACCCGCTATATCCTAACTACAGGGTCACGGGGGTCTGCGGGACCCAATCTGAGCCAACACAGGGCACAAGGCAGGAAACAAACCCCGGGCAGGGCACCAGCCCACCGCAGCTTTCACCTAACCCCTAATTGGCATTCCCACAGCATGCTTTTGTTTGCTCCTTCATCTTGTTGAGATGTGTTATATTGAGAGAATAAAGCAACTAAAAATAAAGTCATCATTGATTTGCAGCTAGGATTAAAATGTAAGAGATTCTCTTTTTTAAAGTGCCCCTTCTCCCCTTTGTGAGTCGCTGCCCACCAAAAGGTCTATGCATGTCACTGATAGTACAGGTGTTTCTGCAGTGGAGTCTTGAGCACAAGTCAAGCAGGACTGTATACAAGATAGATATTACATGGTTATAAAACATTTGTAGGTAGTGGTGATATAAAAATTAAAGCTTCAGATACCTCTTGCTAGATAACAGTGGGAACAAACAGTTTATTGCTGAAGTTTCTGGAATCTGCAAAGATGGAAAATGTTTTCTTCAGACATCTCCTGATAAATGTCTTGTACTTGGCCCTAGACCATCTTAACTACCTCTTGTAGAGCCACGCTCTCTGCCAGACTGCAGTTGCTACCCCAGACTCTGATGTGACAAGTATGGATGCCTTTCACTGTGCACCTTTAGGAGTTAGTGAAATGTTCAGAAAAGCAGACTGATTTGTCTCCATCTTCTCAAAATGTAAAGGTACTGTTAAGCTTTCTTAACATGATAGATAATTCTGATGGACCATAGAAGATTCTAATGATTATTTAAAGCTATTCACTCTTACCAAAGCAAACTTAATAAAGTCAATATGAGTTCCTTTATTTTGCTGGTATTGTAGGTAATGTAGTTGTTTCTACACTTTTCGGCAAGTTCAACCTCATAACTCTAGGTAATGCAGTAAATCTGGCCAATCATAATGTTAAAAAACTTCCCTTAAAAAACTCTGCTGCTGAACAAAGTTTAACTGCTAGACTAATAAGGATAATGACCCTTACTGTATATAGGCTGACATTTGGTTTGTGTATAGCATCTTCTTACAGTATATACTGTAATGTCTACTATGTTGTCATTTTTTGTTGCCGATGAAAATGTTATGACATTTTCAAGTACGGAATCCTGTGTTCATTTTTAATTTAGTATTGTCATATGTATGGCTGTAATATTTTAAAAAATTCCAAACCGCCATACTACATGGTAACAGAATTTTCATTGATAGATCGATTAATTGATTGATTCCTTCAGCTTTTCTAATATAAAACAATTTAACTATTCCTAATGACCAGGGCTAGTTTGACTCCTGCCTTTTGTAAATGTTATGTTCTTATGAGATGTCTAGAGACATCCAATAATTTGGTTTACCCTGCAAGAAAGAACATTTTCGTTTTGTTCAGACCTGTCAGTGGGTAATCCATAGCAGTGAATCGAGTCATTTCACATCTTTAAATGTAATTTTGGAGGTCATAAACTAAGTAAAATGGGTAATTTTGCAAAGAGTAAACAGTTAAATCATGCTGGGAATTTACATTTAGCACATCTGTTGCATTCCTAACACTTTTTTAAATGTGCAGTGTATCTGGTACAGTACATTTTTCTTTTTCTTAGCAACTATCTGGATTGTGCCGACAGGTTGATAGATGTTTATGTTAATAACTGTAACTGTTATATAGTATTTGAAATAAATAGCTTAAAAGTATTAATTCTAAAGACTAACACATTTGTTAATACAAAACAACTAAGTACAATGTTCCACTCTCACACTTTGAATGCTTCACACAAAAAACTACAGTTCAAATTCAGATGATTTCACTTTAGATGAATAGACAGATAGATACTTTATTTGTTTCTAGGTTGAAATTAAAATGAGATTACGTTTTAATTATATTAAATTTAAATTAATCAAAATTAAAATTGAATTTTAATTTTGGTTTCTTAGTCATATTTTAAAAAATAAAATGCACAAATATCAGTATAATACTAAACATAATAATAACACAAATAATAAGAAACTTCACTCGCATAGCAACCTTCATTTTCTAGTACAGCTGAAGACTCTTCACAATAAAAATAAATGCAGGCAGTCATTATCATTATCCAACCCGCTATATCCTAACACAGGGTAACAGGGGTCTGCTGGAGCCAATCCCAGCCAACACAGGGCACAAGGCAGGAAACAAACCCCAGGCAGGGTGCCAGCCCACCGCAGGGCACACACACACACACACACACACCCCAAGCACAATTTAGGATCGCCAATGCACCTAACCTGCATGTCTTTGGACTATGGGAGAAAACCCACGCAAACATGGGGAGAACACACAAAGTCCATGCAGGGAGGACCCAGGAAGTGAACCCAGATCTCCTTACTGCGAGACAGCAGCACTACCACTGTGCCACTGTGCCACCCTAAATGCAGGCACTCATGTTAAAATAAAGAGAAGTAATAAAATAAAACAACTAAAACAGAGACAATCCACTAAAAATAAAAATCAGTTATTTAAAGACACAAAAAAGAAAGGGACTTTGGAGTGCTGTAAAATTCCATGAGGACAGATGTGTAAGATGTGTAGCAGGTTCACAGGAGTGGGGTCATAAGGGAAGCTTCAAAGGCTTTAGCCCCTGATCACAGGCTTGTAGCCTTTGGTTTTCAAGAGTTCTCTCCCCACCAGTTCAATGTACATATGTCCATATCCACTGATCTCTTAATAGGTGAACCCATCCCACCGGATTTCAAGAGTGTAAAAACTCCTAGGGGGACCCACTCTCAATCATCAGAGAGGTGGGGGTTGGCTCTATATAAGTACAGATGCCTGCAACACAGTGGTTCATAGAGCACTACTTCATAGTTATATTTCAGTTAATAACTTTGTGCCAAACATGTATAAAAAAATACATACCTATTTTTGATTTTTTACATATAACATAAAATAAAAGCACTTGTTAATAAAAACAAAAGCGATATCTACACAAATGTCATGGGAAAGCACATTGGAAAAATTCTTGAAGAGCAACATGATTGTGTAACAAGCTGAGATGAGGCTGGTGGAAGAAGTTTCTGAAAAAAAAGCTTAAAGTTGAAAAACAAAGTAATAATATGGCATGGGAGCTTTTATGTCACATGGACAGAAAAAAACCCCAGCAAAATCAATAGAAATAAGGAAGGTATATTAGTCAATGTTCAGATTAATTTTCTCTGAACAAATGTAAACCTCATTGGCAAATTTTGAGACGAAGACCTACAGTTTAAAACAGTGTTATGAATGTGGAGACCCAAAAGTACATACGTCCCATAAATTCTTCCAAAATTGCCCATGTGGTTTAACGTCAAAACCACGACTAGGTGCAACAAAGGCCCTGAAGAATCTTTAAAAAATAAAAGTTTCATTTTATATAAAAATGCTCTGGAGCACAAGAATCTCCATCAAGCACAAAAGGAAGTGTCAATCCAAGGCAAGCACAGTCCTAATCCAAAATCCAAAATGAAGGCAAAAGCAGAGCACAGGTCCAAAAATCCGGAAATCACAAAAGGAACCAAGCACAGCAAAACGTAAATAAACTCTCCAATCCCTAGTACATTTGAAATGAACTGCCAGGAACTATGGGATACCCTCCATATTTGTAGGTCTGAGGGTAGTACCTGGCGATGATTAGCAGGTAGTCCCTCCTCTTAAGGAGCTACCCTCAAAATACAAGGAACATAACAGAGACATTGGCCACAAAACAGACAATAAACGAAAGTAACATTAACAGGTACGTGGCACAAAAATGAACAAAAAAGACAAGAAACAGGATATTCAACCCCAGCCAGGGAAGAAGCCTTAGCTGAAACATGCCAAGCATGTATTATATTCTGAAAATTTTGGAAGCTTCCATAAAACAACATCTTGGTGAGATATCTTCATCTTCTGACTAACAGCATTGATGAAACCATCTGCCAACAATGTCTTCTTGCATACCACACATCCATCCTTGATCTATAAGTGTTCTGAAATAAAATCAGCTAGAGAAAATGACACTTGAAGGTTTATCTGTTGACACCTGTTTTTCATTGGATATCTTTCGCTGTTATTGCAGGCAGGAGTGTGTAAACAATCAAAAAGTAAACAAGATAAGTACAAATCTTTGCTTGGCAATATAGAGTTTGACTTAATTTTAATCGAGGTTAATCGTTCGTATTATAGTTTAATTTTTCACTTTGTACATGGAAAGGTATGCTAGGCTGCCGCATCCTGTGTTACTTGCTCTAAAAACCTCTTTAAGGGAGCTAGTATGCCCTGTTGGATACACTGACATTTCACAGACTGACCCAGAGGCAATCCTAAACTGTGATGAGATGCAGCTTACCATGACATTTTGAAATTAAGAGTGACAGGCAAATGTATGAATACAGTGGCTGGATGAAATCAACTATCAGACAGGAAAAACAGAAAGACAAATTTTGAGAAGATAGTATGGGTTAAATAAATAAACACTTCTCAAATCATATGAATTGCACAGCACCTGTTAGGCTTTTTATACAGAAAGAGACCCTTGCACATGTTACAAATTGGCAGTATTGGGCTGGTGCTGTTGCCCTTAGCTCTTCTTTTTACCTTCCAAGTACCTGTTATGCCAACTGCAAAATTCCAAAAAGGCTTAGCTGGACCACAGTGTAGTCCGAGCTGACCACTTTGGAATTGTCTATTGTCGGTAGAGTTATTGATCCAGGAAGGATGGGGAAACCAGGAAGATGGTGTTAAAGTGCACCAGGAAATGTACATGCATTTGAGAAAGTGTGACGTGAGCCAATATCTAAAACTCCAAAATGCCATTGTCTAAAACCTTAAAGTAAAACAGTGAGGAGAGCCAAAATGACAATTTTCAAAAGCTGTTAATCAAAGAATGAGTTGTTACCAAAACCAAAATTCTAAGAGCATAAACTGCGTCAATAAATGAAGTGCTATGAGTCATTAACCAGGAAGGTTTAAATACTATGACCCTCTCTTATGTACAGTAGGTGCTTTTTGAGTGATGAAAAATCACTTTCATTTATGGGATGGTATTTACTCAAGCTTTTCAAGCTAAATGTGCAATGAAAAGACAAATTATTGCTAACCATGTTAATTATTAGACCTCCACTACAGAAAACAAAGCAGTGAATTGTTAGTGTAGGTGTTATTTTAGCTGCTTGGTCATTTTGATTTTAAGAGGTTCCATAAAGGAGCCTCTAAAATGGTTAACCTACTGATGATTATGAATTTCAAATGATATGTGCTTTGAAAACTGAGAAATACCATTCATTTAGGTAGTCACAGTTTGGGGATGCAATTCAGAAGACAGGACTGTATATCTGTGTACCTGGAGTAGATAAAATAGTAAGATTGAGCTGTGAAGTAATAGTGAATCTCGATAGAATAGGTCTGATACTTCATAAAGTAAATTATCATATTTTTAATCCATTCATGCATTCATATTCAAATCCAGAATTGTAGATCAAGGTTGTGAATTTCCATGCCTATCTCAACAATACTGAATTTAAAATACGGTAATTGAAGGTTATATATTAAATTCACATTATGTTAATTAATCATAAAGTCTAAATGAAAAATGTTTGACACAGTTAACTTGTTTAAGCTTTCTTTTAAAATCTCATGAGAAAAGATCATTTGTACTTCTGTTTTTACAATTATAAATAAGTTCAATCCTTATTGCAATATGCCTACTACATTTAAACTATTTTTAAGTCAATTGCACAGACAGATATGTACTAGTTAATTGAAAATGTGTTCTCAATAATGTGGCTCTAATATCAAGTGTGGAATGTATATGAGGGTTGCTTTCATTTATGTCCTTAAGCTTTAATTATGAATGTTTATCTGTTTTGTTCAATACTGCCCACATAATTAAACAATCTAAGGGGACACAGGCTGGGATATGACCTCATGGAGATGTATGTGGCTGCTCTCTCCATTACAATGGTGTATTTGAAATGGAGGAAGATTGATTTCACACATGTCCTTGTGCCTCAAATGATAGTCTTATGATGAAGGAGGTGATAGGAACTGGTTCATTTGCAGAGAATGAGAGAGAAGAAGGACTAAGGGGACGGCTGTCCAATGAAAATATACTGTACCCACTGAAAGAGAGCATTCCAGGTGACAACAGCAGTGTGCTTTCAACAAGTATATACAATAAAGAGGAACCTGGGTGTCATCCAAAATATTCTTCTTTGTCACCGCAGATTTGTTTTATAGTATCAATTTAACATTAGTCACTTAACATCTGTCTATCTATCTATCCTGAAAATAGAGAAACTCAAACTTTAATGTTTTAATAAAAAGAGTTGCTGCTTCTACTGTACAAATCATTTGCAGTGGTTTCATTAGAAAATAAATATAAAGATTGGCTGTTTACTAAAATAATACATGCTAAATTATCATGCATTATCTAAATAACTAGCTCCAAGTCATGTTGATTATTAGAAGACAAAACAGTCTGAATTTTAAGTAGCAACCCAACAGCAGGGGTTCTATATCAGTTCCTCTAATGAATTACTTTTAAAATGCAAATGTACTTTCAAGTTATTGGACAAAATCCCAAACTGCAGTGCTATATTTGAAGATTCTTCTAATTTAATCTTGTTTTTTAAAATGATATACTTAAGTTTTACTCGTTGTATATATACTGTATATATTGTTTGTTAACAGGACGCCCCTAGAGTGGTAGGTGACAGAAAGCAGGTCCTCTAAAGTATATGTGGATCTCTGCTGCATATTCATGCTGACTGATTAACTGGCAGCTGCCTGGCCCTATAAAAGAGAGGTAGGAGTTGGATTAATGTAATTAATAGATTAATACTAATAATTATAGTAATTTATTTATAAATATTAATAATGTAATTAATAATCAATACAGCCTAATGGGGATTGTGGAAGAAAGGTGAAAAAGAGAGTGCAGGCAGGGTAGAATGGGTGGAGAAGAGTGTGAGAGATGGGTATCAGCAAGAGTGAAAGAGAAGGTCTACAGGACGGTAGTGAGACCAGCTATGTTATATGGGCTGAAGACGGTGGTACTGACCAGAAAGAAGGAGACAGAGCTGGAGGTGGCAGAGTTAAAGATGCTAAGATTTACATTGGGTGTAACAAAGATGGACAGGATTAGAAATGAGTACATTAGAGGGTCAGCTCAGGTTGGTCGGTTGGGAGACAAAGTCAGAGAGGCAAGATTGCATTGGTTTGGACATGTGCAGAGGAGAGATGCTGTGTATATTGGGAGAGGGATGCTAAGGATAGAGCTGCCAGGAAAGAGGAAAAGAGGAAGGTCCAAGAGAAGGTTTATGGATGTGGTGGGAGAGGACATGTAGGTGATGGGTGTAACAGAACAAGATGCAGAGGACAGAAAGATATGGAAGAAGATGATCCGCTGTGACGACCCCTAATGGGAGCAGCCGAAAGAAGAAAAAGAAGGAGTTGGGGCTGCAGGAACAGTGAAAGCTCTAGAATGATGGCATCAGAACCTATAATGGTCCTAACCCAAAATAATTACAAAATACCCTGAAAGTAATACCATGCTGATATTTACTTCCAGCAAACAAACTTGTGACCTTGGATTTTGAAAATGAGTCGTGGCAAGGGCTTGACTGGCAGACATACAGACAGAGGTTTATAGAAGTGATGAGGAAGACTAATACAGTCTAAGGTTATATTGTACAGGTCAAGGGGTGTTATGCTTAAGCTATTATATCTCACTAGTGATGCCTCACCTTGACTACTGTGTACAGTTTTGGTTTCCATATTACAAAAAAGATGCAGTAGCTCTAGAGAAGAGCATCTAGGCAAATTCTGGGACTTAAAGCTACATGCTGTGAGGAAAGATTCAAGAAGTGTCATCCATCCATCCATCATCCAACTCATTACATCCTAACTACAGGGTCACAGGGGTCTGCTGGAGCCAATCCCAGCCAACAGAGGGTGCAAGGCAGGAAACAAACCCCCGGCAGGGCGCCAGCCCACTACAGTGAAGAAGTGTCATGATTACGGTTAATTTACATTTTTAATTTTTTTACTTTTGTCCTTTGGAGTTTTTCACCAAGATGTGTTGGACTTTCTTAGGGGCTTTTAGCTAGAACAACATTTTGGACATGTTCAAATTTGTCAAATCTTTTCAAAACATCGTTTTGTTTTTTGTGTTGGAACCGCTCACTTTAGCACTCCATTTTTTGATGGGTTGCTGCTAACCAATGTCAAATGGAAGTCACGCTGCATGATGTCACTGTGAAAATGGTGTAAAGGTCAGTGTCACTCACTTCCAATTTTCAAAGTTTCTTAACATAAATAAGACTTGGTGTTGGTAACATTATCTGATTTTTGGTTTTGAATTTTCACACATTTCTTTTTGGCAAGCATTTTGGTTTGTTCTCCAAGTTATTTCTGTATCTCTGATAAAACCTGGCAGGATCTAATCAATAACATTTTAAAATAAGGGGAAACAGATTCTCTCCTGTTTTCTGCTCTTCCAGTTTTACTCTGGCTGTTGGCCTTTGTAAGAGCCATTCTCCTAGTTCTATAAAATGTATGAATATTTATTAGATGATAATGCATTAAATATAGGAGGTTCCTAAAACCCCCATAAATAGAATTGAGTTGGTATTTTCTTGTCATTTCTTAACAGTTATGAGTAAACAATGTTCTTTAGGAAGTGTTTAGCCTTGCCTTGTGTAAGGTACAGAGGCATATGTTTTTTTAACCGTGTCCTTGTACGTGTTCTTGTTTGAGCTCACGTTCGTGCTTATGCACGTGACCGTGCCTGGGCGCATGTCTATGTGCCAACGGCCTACGGGCCTTTTGAGTGTGAAGTAAGACGTAAAATAAAAGAGTTTTGAACCGTATGTTTGTAGCATACAGAATAAGAAATAAATAACCTTTAAGTATAGAAATAACCAAAGCTTCATAAGAAAAACTAAGTTTATAGAAGATACATTTTTCCTTTTTTGCCTTTATTCTTTGTGTGTAACTATTTTTCTTTTTATTCTTGTATGGATTGTTTGCCTTTAACTTTCACTAAATATTTTTAAAACAAACTTTTGGACTGAGAGATTTCTTTGACACACGTCTTACCCGTGCCTGACTTCGCCTTATACTTATACATAATTTAGTTTTGTTGTTTGACTTGTTTGTATAGAATTAGGGTTAGGGTTAGTTTGTCAAGTTTGACTTCTTTGTATAGAATGTTACTTACTTTTAATACATTCAATAAAAATCATGCTCTGGTTTTTGCTTTTAGTTTAGATTCACTCATTTCCTGGCCCACTAAGCTTTCTTGCCTGCCTTTTCTTATCTGACAGAATGAAATGTTGAATATTTTCCCTTTAAACAATAGGAGATTAAGAAGTGACATGATAGAAGTGTTTACAATCATAAAGGAAATTAGCACAGTGAATCTGTTCTGTTACTTCAAAATAATTTTGCCAACAAGAACACAGGGATATATTTGTAAACTTGTTAAGGGTAAGTTTTGTTCAAAGGTTTTTTTTCACACTTGCACATTTTTAGAGAATCTATATAAATAGGACTGGAGAGCTTGCTGGGCTAAATTGCCTACTCTCACCAAAATTATTCCAGTGTTCTAATGATCTAAAAAGAAAAGCCAAAGAATAACAGAGAAAGTTGAGAAAGACAAGTACTTGTTTTAGTAGTGGGTTAGACAATCCACTGGTAGACAGAGTGACTAGTCTGCATAAGAAGGGCCAGAGAAACAATACATTTTTGCATTCCTTTTGTTTATTCAAATACTTTACTGTTCATGTTTATTTCTGTATGTTTGTGCTTTATTTGCAAAAAATATGACCCATTTTTATGGTTTTTTTTTTCTTTCTTATTGTTCTTTCTACATTCATAACAAGCTTCCTGTTATCCTCTATACACAGTCTTGGAAGTTAATCTGGAAGTAGAATCAAAAAGCCACCTACAGTACAATTAGTATTCTCACCCAAATGGACAGTGGACTCTATTTATTCTATGACAGCGAAGTTGCCAGGTGACTTATCTGCTTAAATGACATGGTACTCAGAACAGGGAAAGAAGTCCCTCAATATATACCTTCAGAATATTCATTAAGTTTAGCAGTACGCAAAGGGAAGAAGGTCAGAGTACAACATACATCAGTGATGAATTTATATGCTGTGAGAAATTTCGGAAATACAAGCTTCACAGGGACAAATCTCACATGAATGTCCTTCCAAGTGGCATCTCACAGTGGAATAATTCAGCGATACCTTTGTTACCCAAATTCGTCATGCTATGACATAATGCTGACCTCATTTCACAATAAACATACATTCATTTGCTCCAGAAACGCCTGAAGCATTTTTTTAAATAATGCTTAGCTTAAAAACTCAAGTTTCAGGGGCAAAGGAATGTATGCTATGACTGTGAAAAATAACTTTGACTCTGAAAATACCAAACTTATCCTTGAATGCATTTCCTTTATTTTTTTTTTATTTTATAAAGAAAAGTTACTGCAGATCCTTAGCTGCTTTGTGTGCAAACAGCAAATAAACAACAACCTCATATTTCTTCCAAGACTCAGATAGAAATGTACACATAAACAGAACAAAGTGGGAAGGTGTGATCTTACAAATGGTAACTCACAGAACTCCTGAATGAAGTGTAACTGGAAGGGAAGGGTATAGCTGTTCTTCAGATATCAGAGGATGAGATTCTCATTTGCTCCCTTTCAAAAGTGTATGCTAAAATTTCTTTCAGTGTTGGACTCTGGAACTTGATGGGACTTGTATATCATGTTTGAGTTCTCTATTCATCAACTTGCCCTGTTATGAAAACTACACAGGGACTTGGAAAAAAAAAAACACTTATTTTTCCAAAATGCTACAGAGAGGTAACATAAACTAAAACAACACAAAACAAAGAGCACCAATTTGTGGCCTGAGGTTCTAATTAAAAGAGATGCCAAAATTGTAAATAACCAAAGAAGTAGTAAAGAGCGCTCTCCGCAAAATAAACTTCCTCTGGTTTATTTTCGTTTACGGTCATTATCTCCATAAGTGTCTCTGCTACCTTTTCAACCTTTTTCTGTAGGCTGTTGAATTTTACCTGTGTATTCAATGTGCACTTGCTAAAAGTGGCAATGTATGCATCATCTTATCTACACAAGAAACCACAGGGTGCCACATAAAGTTTTTGAGCTACCAGCACTCATAATGCAGAAGAATAGTGGGGCATAAAACCATCAGATTAAAGAACTCTGTGCTTCTTTAAATAAAGCAGAACCCCACTACTTTTAACACTTTGCATGGATTTGAACATGAACATTTTCACACACTAAAAAATTCAGGAAAATGCTTATGCCAAAAAAAAAATCATATCTATAAAACCTGGCATACATACAGTTCTGTGCAAATTACCCTTTATCAATTACAATCACCTTGTAAATATGCATTTGTGAATTTGCCTTGATCACAGCTTACATGCCATTATAGCGCCTGTCCTCTGCATACTGGGGATACAGGGAAAGATGACAGGTGCCTGCATCTGACCGGATAACCAGTATCACCTGGCACATGTACATATTGCTGTTACATTGACACATTGCTTTTAACAATGAATAATACCGGCCAGTGAGGGTTCAGGCAAGTACCTTACCAACAAGCTATTAACTATGTACGGTACCATCACATCTGCCAAAGCTACTTTGCCTCCAAATAAATGAATCAGGAATTGACCGACTGAGACATGACATTTGTCAGCCACATCTTGGCATCACAGATGATTTGTGCTTTAATAGAATGTCACTGCTAATGGTTAACAAAAGCAGCTTCATTCTCAATAGGTGCTCTTATTGTATGCAATATGAGTGCAGTAATGTTCTCCGATTACATTAGGAGGACCAGACACTGCTACAATTTGTCTTTTTATGTTGGCAAAAACATATTATGCTTTATTTACGTACACCCACACCATACATGACCTGGATGAAGCACCTCACCGGTCAGTTAATGGTTTCCAGCACAGTGCGCATGACTGAGTAAAGCTTGGCTGAGATATTATCTGAGAAGTGAAAACAGAAAAGCGATATAAACTGATAAAATAAAACAAAAAATGTCTTCAGTGCAGCCTTGGCTATCTTGAAAGGAACTAAAATACAGTCTTAATATCATATTCTTTACATCTGAGGTGTAATATGTTGTCAGAGTCAATTACATTACAACAGCTCAGTGATATTAAGTATTATGCATGCAAGTCCCTACTTTAGGAAGGGTGTCATCATTCCCAGTTTCTCCTAAATGTTGTATATGCATTAGTCAGAGTTGTACCTATTATATGCATGTTCCTATATATATATGCAAGTTTTCTTTTATAAATCGTGGCATTACTAATTCGGACCTTGGGCTCCTCTGTTTTGATGTATAGTTTCAGAGAAATAGCTTGGGAATACTGCCTCACTTACAGTATGTAGCACTTATGGCCTCTGTGTACCATATTGGGATTCAGTACTTGGGGACACTCCATGACTGGTATTCAAACCACTTTGGCTAAAAACATCTGTCGTCTAATTTAGAACTGTTTTTATCCTCCTTGTGCTGTCTAGAAAAAAATAATCAGGTTTTCAGTGACCTTCCCTGAAGGTACAAAGACATAAACCAGTGATTTTGCATTAATGTGTTTAAAGTTTCTTTCTCATCTTTCTAAAAAATAAAAATAGTTCCAAAAAGTGAATAGAAACGCTAATATTGATAATACTGATAGACTTAAAGGCTTCTCTAGGAAGAATTACTGATGTTTGAGAAGCGTATCATAAGAATGAGTCTAGCTAAAACCGTACGGTATGTAGGTAATGCTCTGTATTATCTATAGTCTCAGTATGTTTTAAAATTAAGAAAAATGCATAACAAAAACAGCATCATAACATGTAAAAGCATATAATAAAACAGCAGGAGATATCTGGACATATGCTGGACAAATGTGAAAAATTTCTTTCTACCTCTGCTGTCAGGAGTCATTAGCTCTAAATTAATACTCTTTATTTATGTGATTAAAGCTTTCAGTATATGCAAGGCTCTGGATTTACAATAGCATGCTGTAGTACCTGCATGAAAGTCCACTCCCACTGCAAATAAAGATCCCTTTATAGGCATGAGGGTTTCAATGTTGTCATTGGGATCCAAAGAAATTCCTCTTACTCCTTCATGAACTGAATAGATTAGGAATGAATCAATACCTATTTATAAGAAGGGGGAAACATCATGTTGAGTAAATAATAATAAGTGAACAAAAAGTACAAAAAAATGCATGAAAGTAACTCTGATTGAATAGAGATCATATTTATTGTACCTTCACATGACATCCGGTCGTTTCGTAGATTGTATCCGACAGTACAAGCGCAACTTCTCGTGGCTTCTGATGTAGGCAAACAAAGCTGTGAACATCCCCCATTATTCTGTTGACATGGATTGCTGCCTAAACAGAAGAAGCAAGTGTAAAGTCTTACAAAATGGCACACCCATTCAGGATTTAACAGTTGGGCTGGTTGTGAGCCCCAAATATTGAAGCTAATAACAAATTGAGTTTTGTGTCTAAGGGTCTCCAACTTGCAGTATCAGATACAAGATCAAACCTGTACTATGGCAACAGAATGTAATAAATAATGTTGCATATCACCTTTGCTTAATATTTTGTGAAATTGGGCACTCTTGCCACCTTTTTCATTTTATCTCCTATATTCATTATGTTATATTACAGTATAATTATAGATAGATAGATAGATAGATAGATAGATAGATAGATAGATAGATAGATAGATAGATAGATAGATAGATAGATAGATAGATAGATAGATAGATAGATAGATACTTTATATCAATGAGTACTAAATACATAAATTGTATTTTTTTAAATATAGGATCCTGGAGTAGAGCAAGGGATGAGGACTTTAAATAATTTTCATCATTTTACATAAATTTGCGTGAAATGCAGTCTCTTATGCTATTGTGCTACTTTGCTCCTCAAATTCAGGATAGAAGCTACTCCTTTTGGCTAATTTGAAGTAGACTAATGAGACATCTTCTGGCTCCCCTGTGGTCTCTGTCAAAGAGATAAATGAAGTAACTAATTGGTCTAAAGAAGTTTGAAGAGGCAGTAAAAAGATTTACCTTGAGGACTACTTAATTGCCATTTTTTTATACTAATGGAACATTTAAGGTATCTGTACCAATACTGTTAATGGACCTGTCATTAATATTGATGATTTTGCCAATAATTCATTAAGATGAGGGCTATGGCTCCTCTGTATTTAAACTCCTTAACAATAATGCAAGGATTAAAGGTTGTTTAACCTGATTTCTAATTCCTTTAAGAACACCAATATCCCTCATGCAAATTACGCCTAGACATTAATAAAATCTCTTAGAAAGACCAAAAGGAGTGCCATATTTAACACAAAGTCAATAGCTTCAAAAAAGATCTTTTGGAGAAATTTTATATAAAGATATGCAAAATCATGCACAGCTTGTGTAGCAGAGTTTATTTTCACTCTAGAAGACACTGAAAGTAAAACTCAACTTATTAAAGGTTCAAATTATGGTACACTGCTTGATCCCCGGACTTATTATCTTTTGTGTTCACCCCTGTGTCCACGTGAAGCTCTCCAATGTCCTCTCACATTCCAAAGACATACTATAAGGGTATTTCCAATCTGTCCCATCATGGATGAGTGCAGACAAATGTATCATTTGTACAGAGATGGAGTGAAGCTTCTATTTTTTGTGGTTACTGCCTTAAATTTGACTCTGCCGGAATACACTGTAAAGTGTGACTGGAAAAGAAAGTTTTTGTTTGTTGTTTAATGATGAGAAAGACATAACAATCTTTTACTCTGACCTTAACAGCATATTGATAGGTGCAAATTAAATGTAAATACACTATAAGCAAATTTCAATTGTCTCATGTGAATTTAAAACTAAGCAAAAATGTAAGTATACCAATATCAACAGAGACACAATTGTTATAAGATGCCATTGTTAGTATTCTAAAATGTATTCAAACAGTGATTTATTCAGTTAATAGCTTTGTGGGACTGCACTGTTGACTGACAGTGATCAATAGTGTCATTTCTCCATTGTTTTGTAGCTCACATTCACAATAATGCCGTCCTCTTATTAGAAGAGACAGAAGCGAAAATCAGTCATCTTTTTTTTGTTATCTAAGATAATAAATCTAATAAAGAAAGACAGGCACATGTTTTGCCGGATAACCAACTCTGTGTATTTTCCTTTCTCTTAAGCAGTGTGCAGAATCCCTTTTATATGTAACATTCTAATGAACGCTTATGTTATTTAACAAGGACAGCTAACAAGATGACAAACATTACAGATTTAGTGAACAGCTAACCTTTTTGTCCATCTTTATCATATATTTTCATGTGGACAACCCCTGTTGTCTTATTCCTCAGTATGATTGGATTTCTTCCATCTTTCTTGTTTGTGGTACCCAATGTACCTGAAGTTTCATCTGCCCACCATAGTTTACTATCTGGAAAAAAAAAGTAATAATATAAAAATACTTACAAATATCAACCATCAATTATTTTTTAAACTTATTCCAACCTGGAAGAAGCATGTAGATTGAATTGTAAAAGTAGGTAAATCCATTAAAATAGAACATATAAACTATACAGAAAATACAAAATTGTAACATTTTTCATAACAATTTCAAAATGATTTAATGTAATTTTAGGAGAGTTATACTCAGATGCTATAATGCATTAGTGAGATGCCATTTGGAGTATTCTATGCTCTGGTCACAATTCCCAGAAAAGGACTTAGCAGCTTTAGAAGCTATACAAACAAGAACAATTGAGTGTTTCCTGGGACTAAAGGGCATCTAATCTGAAAGTCTCTGAGAATTAAACCTCTTTAGCGCGGAGCAGATAAGGATGTCTGGGTACCTATCCAGGACTTCAGAATCTCAAAGGCATCAATAAAGTCAACTCAGCACAGTTCTTTCAATTAAATAGTGAGTCACATACTCAAGGACACTGGTGAAAACTAAGAGATGGTGCATTTAAGGCAGAAGCATGGAAACACCTTCTACACAAAAGATTATGCAATTCTTGAGCAAATTACTGAGGAGCATTGGTGAACCAGAAAACTTGAAAAATGTTATAAAAGTCCCTGGATAATATATTGAAACAACTTAGCTATTAATAAACAAATCAATAACAGACTAAATTGTTTCCCCTCGCTTGTCAAACTTCTTATGTTCTTTCCTTCTTATGTATTGTCCATATCAGCAAGTAAATAAGCAGGCAGTGTGGTATAGTGGTTAAGGCTTTGGACTTAAAGCCCTGTGGTTGTTGGTTCAGTTCCTGCCATGGACACAGTGTGTCCATGAGCAAAACACTTGGCCTTTTGGAAAACCAAAAGAAATGTAACCAATTGTATCATAAAGGTTATAAATCGCCTAGGAAAAAGGTGTCAACCAAATTAATAAATTAAGCTAAATTAATAAAAATTCTGTACTCTGATTATTAAAGTAAATTAATATAGTCTACATTAATATGTGGTAACATAAGATGAAACGGAACTCAACAGTCTAGAAAACATATCCACAAATGTATTTATTAAGTAATCATTTTGTTTTTGTTAATGTTTTACTGTGGTTCTGTCTTGCCTATTATGAAAATGATTAAAAACATTTGTGGGACTCTTTGTTATTTAATCTTTTGGACTCAAATGAATTATGCATGAAACCAGTGTTGACAGCAAGTAAGTGCCTTTAAGATGATAAATATATTAATTATTACTTTATGATTGCCTCGGATGAATGGAAATGATCTAGTGCCCTTACCATTGAAATAAATAAGAATTTCATCAGAAAGTATGACATAAACTGCCTAATAGTAGGCCATGTACTTTCTGTTGGTGGTTGAGATGTATTACATGCACAGTCTTCACTATAATTAAACAATTTTTTTACTGATTTGGTTAGGATTTTCAATTTAAGTACCACTACCCTTTAATTTATCTGTAAAAAGTTTCAAAAAAAGATTAACCAAAACTCATTTTAGATATCTCATCTCATTTTGTTAACAGCTTTTCCTTGTGAGAGTCACTTCCCTATCCACAGCTACAGATTCCACTTCTTCCTGGGGAATGTTCGGGTGTTACCAAGTCCACAGGTTATCTGCTCAGTGGGACCTGCCTAGAGCAGCTGTAGGAGAAACAGCCCGGGGACACCCTTACTAAATGCTCAGACCACCCCAACTGGCTCCTCTCAATCTCGAGGAGCAGCAGCTCTATTCTAACGCTGTCCCAAATCACAGAGAGTTTCATCTTATTATGGATTGTGAGCCCAGCCACCCTGTAAAGAAACCTAATTTCTGCTGCTGGTACTGATGATCTCATTTATTCAGTCATTATCCATAGCTTATGACCAAATGTGAGGACAGGGATGAAGATCGACTAGTCTTTCAGATTCAGCTCCCACCTCACCACCAGGTACAGCAATCACAGAACAGCTGTTTCCACTTCAATCTGCTTGTCAATCTCATGTTCCCTTTTTCTGTCATTCATGAACAAGATTCCCAAGATACTTGAACTCCTCCAATAAGGGCAGTTGTTCAACCCTCACCTGGAGAGTGCAATCCACTCTTCTCTGACAGAGAACCATTAACTCAGACTTGAAGGTGCTGATACTCATACTTGCTGTTTCACACTCAGCAGGAAATCATTCAAGTATGTGCTAAAGGTCATAGTCAGAAGAAGCAAAGGGGACAACAGGATCTGCATAATGCAATGATGCTACCCATAGCCACTCCAACTAGAAACCCTCACATCTTCAGCTGCGCCTTGATATCCTGTTCATGAAAACCACAAAACTCAGGCACCCTTCCATTTATTTTATCTGGAGGGATCTCAAGATCTCTGTTCAGATGTCATCAGCAGCCTTATCCCCACTGAGTCCTCAGGCCACCATAGTAACACCTCAATAGAGAAAGACAAAATCTTGTCCAGACTGTGTTATGTAGGGACAGAGGGTTGCTTAACTCTTCTGGTGAATATGTCAAGTGGTGGAAGGAACACTTTAAGAAATTCCTTAGCCTGGTGGACATCCCCTCCTCCCTGGAGGCAACACTGGACATGTCTGATTGGGAGTCCCATCACTGTTGCCAAGGTCACTAATTTCATATCTTAAGCATTTTAGTTAATTGAGGGCACAATGGTTAACACCACGCTGTTCCAAAGTTCAAAGATGTTTTTCCATGTCAGTGTAAATGCTCCTCTAGATACCCCATGTACCATCAACATACCAAACATGTGCATATTAGTTTAAATATGATTCCAAATTGTCCTGTATGAGTGAATATAAGTGTGTTAAGGAAATTTAACTACGGTCCAGCCCTTGATGACCAAAAACTGAAGGAATTGAGTTTTCAAAATGTATTATAAATGAATGAATAACTAAATGTACCCTTTGATGCACAACCCTATTTCCACTGGTTGATTTAAAATTACTGGTCAACCTAAAAGTAGGAGCATGGAAAGAAATAAGAATTGTCAACAGATACCACTGTGAATGTGGGAAAAGAATTACAGACTCCACACACCAGTAATCCTAAATACTGGGCCTTTCCGCTTTCCAAATCATTATTTATAAAATGTGCCCTGGTAGTAGTAGTAGTAGTGGGGAAAAATAAAGCTGGCTGTATTTATTATTTTTTTAATAACTGAAAGCTTTTGTGATTGGTATTTTGTAATTGGTATTATTGTTATAACATGATTAACATTTAGTATTTATTAGTATCACAGTTTTATCAGAATAGTTGTGTATACCTGTATTTTAATTTTAGTTTGTTTGTTTTGAACAAATAATAATGTTAAACAGTGGAAGAATAATTAGTGTTGCTGCCCCTCACACCAACAATTCTTATGTTAATGTCCTATCTTCCTCCAAGTACACTGGTTTTCTTCATATCTCAAAGACGTTCTGGTTAAATTGCTTGGCAATGTCACATTGGCCCTGTGTGAGTGTTGTTTTGTGACCAAGTGCTGCCAGAATGGAGCTCTGCCCCATTACTGGCTGGGTTAAGTGACTTTGAGAATGTTATGAATAAATAACAGATGTATGAATCCTTAGATAATTCTTAATCTATTAGTCATTTAGACATATTTTTTGTTTGTTTATTATTTTGACAGAAAAAAAATCATGTGGGCGTATAATTTTATTTCTTCTAATTATTTCAAAGAGCTTTGTATATCACATAACTTAGGAATCTTTCCTATTTGCTGCAGTATAAGAAAAGTAATAATAAGAAAACATTTAAATCAGGTTTGTGCATTGTTGAGATTTTCTCTGCACAGGATAATAGTTACATTTTGTTCTACCTCCCTTTCTCACTTCTGAATTCATAAAAAGGAATATAATCTCCTACCATTCTTTTAAATATCACTTGCTATTTATGTCAGTAAGTTCAATCACACTGCAGAAAGTGGCATAAGTGACTGATTATACTTAAAGAACATTTCATTTTAACATTTAAATATTTATACATTAATTTAGATAAAGATTTTTATCCAAAAGCTAATGAACCTCTTCACATGATAGGTACTGTAGCAGTTGTGCACTGTAATCACTGCTTGCTGGGTAATGTGTTACCTCAGGCTGGTAGTCAGGAGCTCGACTGCTAGGTCAAGACAATTGTGTAAATCTGTGATGGGACTGATCTGTGGGTGGCATGGAAAGACTTTTAAAATACAGATAGTTCTAATTTTTTCTCACTTATTTTGAGATCAGGGTGAACTGCTTGTTAGGCAGAAGCGGGATTCGTAAGCCAAGTCTCTTGTGTAAATTTAAGATGGCACTGACCCGTGGCTGTCATGGAAAGACAAATTGATAGTTGTCGTTTTGGTCAGACATATTATAGTGGAATCCATACATAAGGCATACCCCTTTACTTTACAGGTAAGAGATTACATTTTGTTTACTGAAACCTGTAAAATTATTATTATTTTTTTTTTTTGCAACTTTACGGTGTTGTTTTATGTGACTTTTTCTCATGGGGTTGCCTCTGACCAGCCCAACGCTCTCCCACAGACTACTACTACTTCTACTTCAGTAGCCTTGCAGATTATTAAACATTGGGAATGTCTACTGTCTTGGTCAGGGAAGTCTGTATCTGATTGGTCAGTGGTTTCCTGCTTTATGCTTGATCAATATGGAAGAATGCCCATTTCTAAGAAGAGTCTTGGAGGTTCTGTATTCCATATATTTCCTTAAATGGGGATTAGGAACTTTCATTTGAAAATTGATTAAAACCATTTACTAAAAAGATACCTCCTCAAAATTATTATTATTATTATTAGTGGGCTTTGCCCCTGCACGCTTCGCTTGCCAACTCCCTGGCCTGCACTACACTCCAGTAACTTTGCATCTCTGCCACTCGCATATGTGGATTTCACTTTCACCAAACAACAAATCTTTTAATTCTCACGGATATGCCTTTTCATTGGGAAGAAACACTACTTTTCCCTGATGGCAACACGAATTAGACGATCTACAAGTCTCTGACTTAAAATTTTAATCTGAACAATATCTACATACTTTTGTCATATCACCTATGTCCATATAAACGATCTCTTTTCGCTGTTCTGTTATTTCACCGAGTAATAATTTCCATTTGTTTGTGCTAATATGATCTTTACTATCATTTTTTTTTTTAGATTTTCGAATTTTAGTACTTTCTTTATCTCTAACATGCTCTGCATGTGTATCGCGCCAACGTTTTTGAGCCTCTTTACGATGTTCTACTTTGTCATCTACTCTTTGTCTTTTATTTCCGGCCCCGGGCGTAATTAAATCTTTTGGCACAAACTCTTGACTCGTGGGACATGAGATTATATTTCTGAAAAAGTCTCGTCCCAGGCTAAAAAGTCTCATCTCATCCCAGGATTTTTTATATAATAGAGAGATTATTATTATCACTAGTATTATTATAGAGTCACTATTATAACATATTTTACAGAGTACAATAAAAGTTTTACAGTATGTATGAATCACAACTGAATGTAATGTTAACTTAAAAACAGCTTAAAATATACAAAAATATGTTGAACTGAAATTAAAAGATAATTGCATGGAAGAGTTATTGATGTTCAACGCACCAAAGAGACTCTGTGTCTGGTCACTATTCAGGGAGTGGATGTAGAGGTGGTACACTCCTACAAGTACTTGGGGGTCTACATCAATAACAGGCTGGACTGGTTTCAGAAAACAGAGGAGCAATATGAGAAAGGGGAGAGCAGGCTCTTCTTCCTTAAAAGACTGTGTTCCTTTAATGTGGGAAGTGACATCCTTCACATCTTCTATAACTAGGTGAGGGCATGATTATCCACCGTGTGGTGTGGTGTGCTGTGCTGGTAACATCACTAATTAGAAGTTTGGGCTCAGTTACAGGGTGCACTCTGGGCCCTCTGGAGGTAGTAGCAAAGGAGAGAATTAAAAAAAAAACACTGTCATTATGAACAATGCTGCACATCTACTCTCTTACAGACTAACACTGAGGGTTTTCAGCCAATGAATTATACAGCAGAAGTGTGTCAAGAAACATGACTGGGGCTCCTTTATACAAACATATATCTATCTATCTATCTATCTATCTATCTATCTATCTATCTATCTATCTATCTATCTATCTATCTATCTATCTATCTATCTATTTTAATTTGGAGAGTAAATACCGAAGGCATGCATGGTTTAGATATACCTTACATGTGAAAAACATGTAATGCAGAAACAGTATATAATTAAAAAACTATTAATCTCTTAATGTCAACAACATTAAAGTGAAGTGAATTGGTACCATAGTGTCTCAGAAGTCAGAAGACATGAGAAGACATAAACTATAATTCAGGGTAAACATGTGACTTACTTATCCGTGGAGACTTGGTGGCTACTCTTTTCTGCTAGTGATTACATATATATTTATAAATACACTAAGATTACACAACTGCTGTTTTATTTAGACCCCAGAGAATCTGTCTGACTATTTCAGTAATAGGAGCTGTTAAAACGTTTCACTATATGGTAAATGTTGTCTACATGGTTTTGAGAAAATATATATCAAAGCACTTGACATTACTTTTACAGCAAAAAGCAGCAGCTTTATGGTCTAGTGATTAACCTGAATGATGACTGCATATAGCATAAATGATGCCCATAGTGGGATGATGCAAAGCAAACAAATGTTTTAAACACAAAATAAATAAATAATGGTTTTGATTTAATCAGTCATTAGTTAAAAAGCATATCTTTGGGAAACATAATTAGATTTGCTTCACTGCTATTGTGAATCTTAACTATATTCTCCAAATCATGGATAATCCTCAGTGGCCCTAATGACTTAATGATGTGTTGGAGGGAAAAGCTTGCTGTTCGGAGGATTAAGCTTCTGATATCACAATGAGATCTCCAACTCTGAGCATGTTCAAAGTAGGATAAATGTTAATTTAGATCTTGTCTCAAGATTAAAAAACAATCTAATCATACCTTCTTGCCTTTTTCGGGTTCTTATTTTGTATTACAGTTCCTGTTATAATATTTCCCTGGATGTAACACTTTTCAGTGATATTTAAGAAATTTCAAAATCAACAAGAAAGTTTCAACATTTTTCACAGTTTTTTTGAACAATTTAATCTTTTATTTGCATGCATGACATTGAATCACAATGTCAGTGATCTTCACTTGATTATCTGTAAAAAAATATGTGGAAATTAGTTGAACTTCATGATCTGTCACTATTTTTATTTCTTTTGTGACAAAATATAGACCACCTCTGCACCAGTAAGCAGAAAGTGACTTCTGTGTCAAGTGCAGCAAACTAGGACACACTTCCAAAAAGTTATTTATTTAGTCAAAAGCTTAAAAATAAACTGAATTATGGAAAAGACATTATGTGAAATTATTATATAATTTTATTACCTGACATTTATATTTGCTGCTTAAAATAAACATATTTAATCGGTTACTTACAGTGGTGTGAAAAACTATTTGCCCCCTTCCTGATTTCTTATTCTTTTGCATGTTTGTCACACAAAATGTTTCTGATCATCAAACACATTTAACCATTAGTCAAATATAACACAAGTAAAAACAAAATGCAGTTTTTAAATGATGGTTTTTATTATTTAGGGAGAAAAAAAATCCAAACCTACATGGCCCTGTGTGAAAAAGTAATTGCCCCCTTGTTAAAAAATAACCTAACTGTGGTGTATCACACCTGAGTTCAATTTCCAGGCCTGATTACTGCCACACCTGTTTCAATCAAGAAATCGCTTAAATAGGAGCTGCCTGACACAGAGAAGTAGACCAAAAGCACCTCAAAAGCTGGACATCATGCCAAGTTCCAAAGAAATTCAGGAACAAATGAGAACAGAAGTAATTGAGATCTATCAGTCTGGTAAAGGTTATAAAGCCATTTCTAAAGCTTTGGGACTCCAGGGAACCACAGTGAGAGCCATTATCCACAAATGGCAGCAGCATGGAACAGTGGTGATCCTTCCCAGGAGTGGCTGGCCAACCAAAATTACCCCAAGAGCGCAGAGACGACTCATCCGAGAGGTCACAAAAGACCCCAGGACAACGTCTAAAGAACTGCAGGCCTCACTTGCCTCAATTAAGGTCAGTGTTCACGACTCCACCATAAGAAAGAGACTGGGCAAAAACGGCCTGCATGGCAGATTTCCAAGACGCAAACCACTGTTAAGCAAAAAAGAACATTGGGGCTTGTCTCAATTTTGCTAAGAAACATCTCAATGATTGCCAAGACTTTTGGGAAAATACCGTGTGAACTGATGAGACAAAAGTTGAACTTTTTGGAAGGCAAATGTCCCGTTACATCTGGCGTAAAAGGAACACAGCATTTCAGAAAAGAACATCATACCAACAGTAAAATATGGTGGTGGTAGTGTGATGGTCTGGGGTTGTTTTGCTGCTTCAGGACCTGGAAGGCTTGCTGTGATAGATGGAACCATGAATTCTACCGTCTACCAAAAAATCCTGAAGGAGAATGTCCGGCCATCTGTTCGTCAACTCAAGCTGAAGCGATCTTGGGTGCTGCAACAGGACAATGACCCAAAACACACCAGCAAATCCACCTCTGAATGGCTGAAGAAAAACAAAATGAAGACTTTGGAGTGGCCTAGTCAAAGTCCTGACCTGAATCCAATTGAGATGCTATGGCATGACCTTAAAAAGGCAGTTCATGCTAGAAAACCCTCAAATAAAGCTGAATTACAACAATTCTGCAAAGATGAGTGGGCCAAAATTCCTCCAGAGCTGTAAAGACTCATTGCAAATTATCGCAAACGCTTGATTGCAGTTATTGCGGCTAAGGGTGGCCCAACCAGTTATTAGGTTCAGGGGGCAATTACTTTTTCACACAGGGCCATGTAGGTTTGGATTTTTTTTCTCCCTAAATAATAAAGACCATCATTTAAAAACTGCATTTTGTGTTTACTTGTGTTATATTTGACTAATGGTTAAATGTGTTTGATGATCAGAAACATTTTGTGTGACAAACATGCAAAAGAATAAGAAATCAGGAAGGGGGCAAATAGTTTTTCACACCACTGTATACATTCTCGTACTTGCAAACTAAAATTCATGTGGCCAAATTAACAAGAGTAACACCTAAGCAAATTTAATTTCAACTTTATGCCTGAACTCAGGTTTGTAAGGTTTGACTTGATTGTATGTATGTTGTATTTTCTTCAAATAAAGTCTATATATACCCAGTATATATTCAGTCACAGTGAATGTGAAGCTTTCATTAATATATTTAGTCACATAACTCCCCAGCACTGTAACCGGGCACATAGTAACTCAGTCTCTACATATTGCACAATGTGAAATATCATTATATACACAAATGATAAAATTTCCAGATGAAATAGATGCATGTAAGTTTTAAATAATTTATTCCAGGCTACTTTTATAATTGTTATGAGCATCTGCCTGTAATAATTATTTTCTGCTTTCGTCCTGCTTCAAGTGGCGGTTTAGTAATGATTAATTTTGTGTTATACCCTGTGGAATATTTCTAGCTTGGTTTATTAGTTATTTTAAGACCTGTTTAGCATTGTATCTTTTACAGGCTTATGGTGTTGTCTTGGGTCCTGCGGTGGCACCCTGCCCGGGGTTTGTTTCCTGCCTTGTGCCCTGTGTTGGCCGAGATTGGCTCCAGCAGACCCCCATGATCCTGTAGTTAGGATATAGCAGGTTGGATAATGGATGGATGGATGAATGGTGTTGTCTTGGTTTTTCTATGAGCGCCGCCATTTTGCATAGTTTGTTATTAGGCTGCTATTCCTAGGTGGCAGGAGATAGAGCTTGTAGAGCTTGAAATGTGACATCAATTACACAACAGTATTTATACTGGTGTGATAAGTAACTCTGTACTATGATTTAGATTCAAAACCAAAAAAGTCTTCCCAATGTGCATGCCTTTATTAATGTTTCTGGTTACAGTTTCTTAATATTCCTCTTGACTATGATTTTTGGTTTGCATTTTGTACTCTAATGTTAACAATTTCCTTGACCTACAATTTCTACCCTTCTTCTGAATTATAGCCATGTTTTATTTTTCTAATTCCTAGTCCTAGGTGTTCCAGTTTTACTCTCTGCTCAATTCATTGGCAGAACAATAACACTACTTATCTGTCATTATAAATATAAAAAATATTTGGCAGCTCTTTTACTTTTACATTTGTGGCTGATGACTTTATCTAAGGCAACTTACAGCATTTATGATACAACTAGTTAGATTTTTTCTGGTTTTCCAATTGGAGCGCAGGGAGGTAAAATGACTTGCTCAAGGCCACACAGTCTCGTTAGTGAGATGTGAACCCACAACTTCAGGGCTTAAAGTCCAAAGCCATAACCACTACACCACATAGTAGTTACTGGAAGACTGAATTAACAGAATTAATGTAATACTAAAATACTTAACATCTCCCGACACTGCCCACATTGTGTGCCAACAAGGGCTTGCTTTATTCACTTAAGCCAACACGAATCATACCAGGGGCCTCATGCATAACGGCGTGTATAGAATTCACACTGTAACATGACATGCGGACAAAAGCGGAAATGTGCTTACGCACGAAAAAATCCTGATGCATAAATCTGTTTGTTCACCAACTTCCACGTTCTTCCACTCCATAAATCCCGGTCAGTGTGAAAAGTAACGCACATGCACGCGCCTGCTGTCCCCTCTCAGACTCTTCCCCGAATTACACCTCTTTGAATATGTAAATCAATATAAATAGCCCTTAAGCTCAGCGTTCTGTGAAAAGACAATGACAAAAGCACGAGGGTAAATAGAAGAATTTCAGCTAATATCAAGTGGAGGCAAAGAAAAACTTACTATTTGTTGGTTTAAACAGTGATATAAACAACAAAAGGAAGTTGATCGAGTGACATAGAGTGTCGGAGAAACTCGAAAGCTCAAGTTCACAAAGTTGCACAGTGCCCGAAATAAAAAAGAAGTTGTCATAAATTAAAGTCGCCATGAAAAGACGAGTCGAAACCCACCGTCTGAGTGTCATATGAAAGCTTATTAGGGTACAGAGAAAAAAAAAGGTACACAGTGGGAAAAAAGCATGAAATGTCAACTTTAATCTCTAAATTTCCACTTTAATCATGTCTGTAATCATCTTACAGACAGACCTCAGTATGTGTGTCTTGGGAACTGCAGGTCTGACATTGTGGTCAGCAACAAAGGAGCACTGCAGGGGACTATACTTTCTCCAGTCCTGTTCAGCCTATATACATCACACTTCCAATACGACTCGGAGTCCTGCCACTTGCAAAAGTTCGCTGATGAAACTGCTATCGTGGGCTGCATCAAGAGTGGGCAGGAGGAGGAGTACAGGAAGCTAATTAAAGACTTTGTTAAATGGTGTGACTCAAGCCACTTACACCTGAACACCAGCAAGACCAAGGAACTGGTGGTGGATTTTAGGAGGCCCAGGCCCCTTATGGACCCCGTGATCATCAGAGGTGACTGTGTACAGAGGGTACAGACCTATAAATACCTGGGAGTGCAGATGAATGACAAATTGGACTGGACTGCCAATACTGATGCTCTGTGTAAGAAAAGTCAGAGCCGACTATACTTCCTTAGAAGGTTGGCGTCCTTCAACATCTGCAATAAGATGCTGTAGATGTTCTACCAGACGGTTGTGGCGAGTGCCCTCTTCTACGCGGTGGTGTGCTGGGGAGGCAGCATAAAGAAGAAGGACATCTCACCCCTGGACAAACTTGTTAGGAAGGCAGGCTCTATTGTAGGAATAAAGCTGGACATCTGTAGCAGAGCGACGGGCACTAAGCAAACTCCTGTCAATCATGAAGAATCCACTGCATCCACTTAACAGTGTCATCTCCAGGCAGAGGAGTAGCTTCAGTGACAGACTTTTGTCACTGTCTTGCTCCACTGACAGACTGAGGAGATCGTTCCTCTCCCACACTATGCGAATCTTCAATTCCACCCGGGGGAGTATATGCTAACATTATTCAAAGTTATTGTCTGTTTTTACATGCATTTTTATTACTCTTTAATTTTTTTTTTTTTGTATCAGTATACTGCTGCTGGATTATGTGAATTTCACCTTGGGATTAATAAAGTATCTATCTATCTAGTTTATTTTGTCATTAAAGTAGAACATCATAAACTTCATCTTAAAATCGTTTGATTTACTAGTTTCTCAAATCCCATCGTAACTAAAGTAGCATGTTAAATGCTTTGTTTTGTATTTGATCTTCTATGTGCTCTATGTGTGTGAATAACTACGTGTTTCTGGGCTTTCTCTTCTTCCAACAGGACACAGAATCCATTACATCGTGATATTACAGCACTCTGAATAATTAGAATACTGAGATGTATACTTGAGACATGATAGGAGCTAAAGCATGTTATTAAACATGAGAACATGGTGGCGCAGTGATTGTTCATGTCTCACGTAAGATGCTTGCTGCGCACCAATGCGCGACCTTCGATTAAATACTTTATTGCAGCAGTACTGTCTTTTTTTAAACGTACTAACCCCCAATTCCTGCCTTTACTTTTCTTTCTACAAATACCCAATCGCCACACAATCAGCTCTGTAATAGACATTAAGCCATCTGTAAGAACACCAACTCTTCAAAACGCTTAAGGAACATTGAAATATCTTCATAGTACGTGTTAAATTATTCTATCCATCTATCTTTCCAGTGTTGCGCCAGCACCAGCAAGAATACAGAGCGAGGCAGGAACAATCCATGAATGGAGCGGCAGTGATTCGCTAGAGCTGTGGCACCGTGTCCTCACACGTTTAATTATTAACAAGATAGATTATTTAAATGAAGTTAAAGTTTTATTTGTATAATATAATAAACATATTTTGCTACATTTCATCTTAAAAATGGTATTGTCATCATATGTAAATACGCGCTTTATAAAGTGGCTCAGGCTGTGCAATATTATAACTGTATCGGACTTATAAGTACAAACAGTTCTACAAGGAGCACTTGATGGACTGATTGAGTGCCTTTATAGTTCTTGGGATGAACCTGTTTCTGAACCGCAAGGTCCTACAGGAAAGGCTCTGAAGCATTTGCCGTGTGAGAGCAGTTCAATAGACAGCATGGCTGAGGCAGTGTGTGCTCGATGCTGTATACCGATAATTCTCTTTCTGATCATCTGCTGTACAACTGTGATTCCCCACTCAGATACAGTGATATAAATACTCCGAGTGGTGCAGTAAGAGTAATATGGAAAAAGATGATCCACTGTGGCAACCCCTAACGGGAGCAGCTGAAAGAAAAAGAAGAAGAAGAAGGTGCAGTGAGAGTAACAATGCTAAAGCAGCTATTGTATTTAGAATAGTTTGACCATTCTGTGGACCGTTATATTGTTACAGGTTAATTACATTAAACTAATAAACAATATGCGGTTAATTTCAGTATATTTATAAAGCTGCGTCAGGGATGTGGATCTAAAAACAGAAAGGGTAACCACACAGGAACAGTACCACTGCTTTGACGCTGGGTGCCGCCAGTCTGCAAAACTGAGCGCAGAACTTGCGTACGACAGGGTATGAGCTACCTTGGAAATATGCGTGGCTTTAAGACAAGTTTAGGTTTTGTGCATCGCAATTTGAACAGGGAAACGTTCTTACGCAACATTTTTTTGCGTATGCACTGTTTATACATGAGGCCCCTGAACTGCATATACTGTAATACTACAGTTCAGCTTCCAAATTCTAACAAAAACAGATGATAGGATAGCATTGCTTTGCATATAAAACTATTGATTACTTTGCATAAATATAAAGAAACAAAGACTATACAAGATGCCCATTACTGTCTTTTACTATCACAAAAATTCTGTTATGTTATTTTATTATTTCTTCCAGAGTAGGTGCCTTGTTTATTTATTTTGCTTACTGTATACGGTTGATTGTGGGTTTATCATTTCATCACACCATAAGTTCCTTGTCCTCTGTTTTCTTGAAGCTAATGGGATGGAGGCACTGGTGTTTCAGTTGTGGGACTACCCCCAGGACTACTGTATATAAGCATGCAAAAGCCTTAGAGTTGAGGCATGTCATTTTCTGGATTTTGGAAGCTATTATGGATTTGGGAAGCCTGTCTAGAAATTACTAAGAAATATTTTTTTGCTTGTGTCCTGGTTTATCTATATGGGGTAATAATGTCAATTCCGCTTTTTGTTCCTGTGTTTGTAAATATGTTTGCAGTAGTTTCTTTAAATATATTAAGGAACACTTTTTTATGGTGGACCTGGAGTTTTATGATATGTGTCTCTCCGCCTTGGCTTCTTGTTTGGCTCTGTAGGCTGTGAAGCCCGCTTTTCATGTTTGAGGAAGGGTTGATTTTGTTTCTAGGCCTCATTGAAGCCTTGAGGCCTAGTTCTTAAAGCCCTCTTCTGAGTTTTGAAAGCTGGTAAATTGTAACACATTCTGGTTTTCTCTTATTTCGTCTCATGTACATACTAATTCTGACACTGGAATCATATCATAGAAACCACACCTAGGATTATACTTTTTTACTAATATTTACCGAAGCAGAAAATCATTTAAAAACAAATCAAATCCATCTTTATACTATTTTGCATACAAGAAATACAAACTGAAGTTTTTACACAATTCCAAAATAATTCCCCACATGATGAGTTACACATACGTATTTACATGATATTACTCATTTCTCATTCATCCATTTCTCATCATCCAATTATCATTTCCCTTACCAAAACTAGAGTCTTAGCTGCACATCCATGCCTCCCCATAGATACATTACAGTCTGCTTCCTATGATATTACATTGGTTAGGGCCATAAAGTGATGACATTCCCTAAATGTGGGTAAAGAAACTCTTAACAAAGGGAACAGCCATAGCAGAAAAAAAATGTATGAAATACTGAAAGTAGAACTCACAACAACAAATGAATGAAAAGTAACAACACATGCAGAGCATGTCAGTCTAAGTTGTTTTGTCTTTGAATAGTTGTTACTACAGAAAGATCCATGTGTTCACCTACAGAGCATTATGAGAGAAATAACTGCAGAGTTAAGAAATTTAAGATGATATCTTACTGAGCTGTGTCAGACCTTCCTGTCACAGAAGTTGAAAACAAAAATCCCTAGGCATGGCAGTTGGGGGAAATTTCTAAAAATCAAACAAATTGTCAAAAAGAAGCAGCCAGTGGCTCTCCAGGCTTATTGACATACGAAAGCATTTGCATTTTAGGTCAAAAAACACATGCCATTTATCTCTTAGATTGTCTCCAATCATATTGCAATTTTTTTAAAGGCTGAGTTGTGTATACAGAATTGTGGCCAGCATCCCAAATTTTTTGCAGCATTCAGTGCCATGAAAAGGTATTTGTGCCTTCTTTGTTTTCTCTATAATTAATTTTTTTTAAGGTTTTCAAGAAAAATACATTATTATTAGCCACATTATTTGCCAAAGACAGGTAAAAGAACACATTTAAAAATATTTGATATATCTTGCCTTATGTCACACGTACCTTCAGCACCTTTCCTTGGCATCCTCATGTGTCTCACATTCACAATTCCTCTTTTGATTGTGTTACCAAAGTCAAACTGACTCCAATCAGATTTACTCATAGGGACCAGGCACACACATACACACACACGCGCACACACACACACAAAGACCATAGCAATTTATTGGAAATATTTATATACTCATTGCCACTTTATTAGGTACACCTGTTCAGCTGCTTGTTAATGCAAATATCTACCAGTCACATGGCTGCAACTCAATGCATTTAGGCATGTAGACATTGTCAAGATTACCTACTGAAGTTCACGCCAAGCATTAGAATGGAGAAGAAGGGTGTTTTAAGTGACTTTGAACATGGCATGATTGTTGGTACCAGATGGGCTGGTCTGAGTATTTCAGAACCTGCTGATCTACTACGATTCTCATGCACAACCATCTTTAGGGTTTACAGAGAATGGTTTGAAAAATCTGAAAATACACAGCAGCAGTTTTATGGGCAAAAATGCCTTATTGATGCCAGAGGTCAGAGGAGAATGGCCAGACTAGTTTGAGCTGAGAGAAAGGCAACAGTAACTCACATAACCACTTTTTTCAGCCGAAGTATGCAGAAAAGCATCTCTGAATGCACATGTCAAACCTCGAAGCAGATGGGCTACAACATCAGGAGAACACACCGGGTGCTACTCCTGTCTAAGGACAGGTAATTGAGGCTAGAATTTGTACGGGCTCACCACAATTGGACAATAGAAGATTGGAAAAACATTGCCTAGTCTGATAAGTCTCAATTTCTGCTACAAAATTTGGATGACTGGGTTAGAATTAAGCATCAACAACATGAAGGCATGGATCCATCCTGCCTTGCATCAACGGTTCAGGCTTGTAGTGGTGGTATAATGGTGTGTGGAATATTTTCTTGGCACACTTTGGGCCCATCAGTACTGGTAAAGCATTGTTTAAATGCCACAGCCTACCTGAGTATTGTTGCTGACCATGTCCATCTCTTTGTGACTGTAATGTACCAATACTCTAATGGCTACTTCCAGAAGGATAACACACTATGTTACTAAGCTCACATCATCTCAGACTGTTCTTAAACATCCCATTGAGTTCACTGTACTCAAGTGGCCTCCATAGTCACCAGATCTCAATCCAATAGAGCACCTTTAGGATGTGGTGGAATGGGAGATTCACATCATGGATATGCAGCCGACAAATCTGCAGTAACTGTGTGATGTTATCATGTCAATATGGACCAAAATTTCTGAGAAATGTTTTCAGCACCTTGATGAGTTTATGCCATGAAGAATTACAGCAGTTCTGAAGGCAAAAGGGTTACCAACCCGGTACTAGCAAGGTGTATCACATCGTGGCTGGTGAGTGTGTATGTACAGTATGTATATATATTGTATGTTTTGCTTTTGCAGTGTGTTTTCTCATTTTGTTTATTTTTCAGTGACTTTCAATGATATCTTCATCAAAAATTAAGTACGTTGATTACTGAAATTTGACAAAAAAGTAAAACACAAATTCATATGGTGCTCTATGGCTCGTGGAATGCCCCAACTCCCAGATTGTCACATGTGTGTGTAAGTTTCACAAGAGACACATTTACAAAATGATTAAGATTTATAGAGGTAAATGTCGATGAAATGTTCAGACGCCAGGTTTTATAATAAGTTTTTTCTTTTAGCATATGGATATTTTCACACTCAATACCAGTTTTCAAAAAGACATCCCTTGTGTGGAATTTTCCACTTGTGACATCATGTTAGTGCTCCAAAAGTTTCAGATTTTGGAACATTCTGGATTTTGACATTTTTGATTAGGGATACTCAATCTGTATTTGTATTAAGTTATCAGCATAATTAAATTCCCAGATTTTGTATTTGTTTACTAATTTCATAAATTCATAACTTACTTGCAGTGTGAAAAAAAAATGCCAGCCTACAAGAGCACAATTGCTATATGTCTGTATATATACTGCTTGCAATGATCACGCTAGGGTCTGAGTGACAAAGGATGAGCTTATTTTCTACAGAAATGTGCAAATTGCTCAGAAGTCACTAGTGTCTTAAAGAAAAACAAAACACACACTGTGGAATTGATAATAACTTTTAGTATTAGACTAATTTCTTATATCTTGTGTCCCTTTCATATTTGCATAGGTACCAAGCAAGGCTATTCTCTGTCTCTCCTGTTTGTCAAATTATCTTTCAAACTGCTTGCTACTGCCACCCAAATCCCCCAACTTGTAACGAGTATTACAGCGTTTAGTTCCAGTAATATAATCTTATATGCAGATGACATCCCTCACTTTTTTGGTATTACCATGTCTGATATCCCCCACATGTTAAGTCTTTGGAAATCGTGCCTGGTTACAAAAGCAATTGGACTACAGTAAGTCTTTTCTACAACCTGTTAATGGCCTGTGCCACTAATCATGCCTCCCCTCTTTTAAATCTATATCTAATACAATTACCAACACATCTTTACTGATGTAAGACCCTTCAATAACAACTGGTGTAAACTTCCTCTCCCTTTTCAATCACCTCTTACCATTATTAAAATGAATACTGTACCACATTTTAATGTTATAAATACTATGGTTCTGCTTCCTCTGTCTGAGTATCAGGCTGAAGTAACACCACTGATTTCCATGCTTGTATGGAATAATAAGAAATCTACCTTAAAGCATTCAACTCTAATCTGAGCTCTGAATCTTAGGCCAAGTGTATGATGGGGTATAACTTCTTGGCCTAGAATTCTACCATTAGGCTGCCACTGGTTTTTGGTCATAGCTCTGCCCTTTCTGTCACTCACCTCTGTAGCTCCCTACAAAATCTGATCTGGCTTCTTTCATTTCTCATCAGGTTATTCTGTTCAATTTCCTTATGTCTAAACTACTTAAGCTTTTTTGGGTCTATTTTATCTTATGTCATCAACATCTAGCACTATGCTGAAAAGCTCAGTGCACCACGTAAGATGGCTTACTATTAACCCCATATTTAACCACCCTGTTTCTTGATAGGTGGCATGCCCTCTTGGCAGCGCCTGCAAATCAGTGCACTTTGACATCTATTGGATAGTTCAGGGCTCATGATGTTCCACTCTTCATAAGCTTATTTTAATTATCCTAGTGCAATTTTCTGTTTCTACAAACAGTCCAATTTGTACTTAGGACAGGTAGGCATTTAGTAAATGTTCCTTTACAAACTCATTTGCTAGAAACTTTATCTTGTTTTTTCTCACCCAAGAGAAATTAAAAACTGTTGATATCCTCTGCTCAATACAACATAAAACATCTTACAAATCTTTCCATCTTGATGGATGTTTTGGTACATCATTCCCTGCTTTGTTTCCAGCTTTTGGTTCCCCCACCATCTCCCCCAAAATAAGACAATTGTGGTCATTGTAAGAGAGTGTGTATTTAATGTGTTAAATAGAATTTTGTCTTTTTATGTTCATATCTTTTAAAACCTCTGCTTAAATTTCAATTAGGTTATCCTTAACACAAGCTTCAACAGAAATCACACAGACAGAGGGAAAACAAAAAGACTTTAATATCTGTGATTTTTATCAACACATGCTTGTTTGCAACTGAAGGATGTTCATCCCCATTTAATTATAAAAGGACTGATATATATGTGGCAGAGGAAGGATACACAGGATGCAACTAATTGAATCACAGAGGACAGTGTGCAGACCCTAATGCCACACCACTCAATCAACGATCACCTAATTAATGGTAATAGCTTTACATAGGTAAAGAATCAAATTACAGAGGATGCCTATTCAGTTTTTAAGTATGAAGCACATTTGCAGTTTTCAAGAGAGAAATCACTCATAAAATATAACATCCGGACCACAAAATTAAAAAAAGATTGTTATTGTTAGAAGATATTCATAGACGTTACTAGCATGAATTATAAAGTAATTTAATATTGATTTTAAATCCCAAATGCTCTTCACTTTCATTATGCTGCCAGAATGTTTATGCATTCATGCTACAGACTGTATACATAAATAATCTATTGCTTCCAGGTTAAGGTGCACTTAAATTTAAGATACAATCCCCCATTCAAAAACATTTTTTAGTCTCTTTCTTAGAATTATGCTTCACTTTGACAAGCCCATGAGTGCCAAATCACTTTTCCCTTCACAAGCCTACATGAGCCTATTTTGTGTATTTCTTTAACTACAGAAGCAGTAGCAGACCTACAACTTTGGTGCCCTGAAGCTTGAACTGTTATGGTGGCCCCTTCACAACAAGGAACGTAGTCTGGGTAACCACTGTTCTCTTCTTCAATGGGATTGTTTCACGACAAATCAGGTTTTATAAGACAATTTGTGTCAATAAAAAGTTACAGACATGTTGTCCTTTACAACAAATGCAAGTAACAAAATGTGCTTTCATTTTTACGATTATGGCCAGCCTAAAATAAACAATTTTGATAAAACTTTTATTTCTGTCATAAATGTTAATAGTGTTTAAAATTATTTCTGATTATTTTATATAAAAAATTTTAGAATGAAACATCCTTAATTTGAACTTTTTTTTTGTTTACAGCTAGCCTATATAATATTTTAAAACCTTCATATTATTATTTTGTATTTAAAATTACACTTTATGATTAATATTATCATTATTTAAAATTCTCTTCTCATATAGACACCCAAAATTTTTAAGCAATGTGGACTCACAAAGTCACTTCTGGGGTTCCTCTGGACAGGGCCGGATTTACAAATTTGTACACCCTAAGCCAAAGCACCTAATTCTGTGCCAAAAAAAAAAGTTGATTTATAATTTTCAATTTAATATGTAATAGTTTATTTTTGAAACATATAAGCACTTAATACAATCTTTATAATCTTTGAACCACATTATATTTTTAATTCAAAACTACACTACTTATGAAGTTGCATAACATTAACACCTACAAAAAAACTTTCCATCGAATTTCTTCAAGTCATTTTAAAAGCCTACTAGAATTTCTTCCTTCATGCTTTTGTCCATGAAAAGGCTTCAATTGTTTCATTGAAGTCGACAGATCTTGTTAAATCTGCCTCAATGCAAAGAAGTACAAGGGCATTCAGCTTATTTTGGTGCACTGTAGATGTTAAATGATCCTTGATTCTTTTCAGAGAAGAAAAAAACCTTTCACCTGAGGAATTCGGCACTGGCATGCAGACAAACATTCTTCATAAAATGTCAACGTTTGGATAAACTGTTTGTCGTCCTTTTTTCATAGCCACTTGCAAAGTGCTAAGGGGTTTTTAGTCCCAATGCTGCAATCAGTTATGTGAGATTTCAGATGGACTAGTTAATTGCATAGAGTGGGTTCCAGATCATCTTTGAAAATCAAAAGCAGGTTTCTTCCCTTTTCTTCAAGTCCAGGAGAAGTCATGGTAACGTAAATGTACCCCTCAATTTATTTAATGCATATGGATGTAAATGTAAAAAACAGCATTTTATATGGCCTTTTCAAAATAATACTGAAAAATATGTATCTGTATATCTGTATATATGCCCCCCTGACTGCTGCGCCCTCAGCCATGGCCTAGGTTGGCCTTATGGGAAATCCGACCCTGCCTCTGGGATTTGGAGCCATGAAGCTAAAGCTAGTATAGGGTGGTCCAGATCTACAGTAATTAAGCAATTTAAACTTAAGCAACTTATTAAATTTATTACATAGAAAATCACCTGAAAAATCCGGGACCATCAAGAAGTGTGCGAACTGACAACATGAAGAATCGTCTTCGCGCCAAACTGGAATCGTCCCCGTATAAATTAAAGTCATCCAGACAATCTGGATCTGAATAATTAGATCTGGACCACCCTGTAGATCTGCCCCTGTGTAGATGTTCTTACAAGATGTGACAATGAAACACCTTGAAATGAAGATGCACCCTAATTTAAGTTTGGAAACACATTTAAAAAGAACATCTTAAATTGGAAGCAATAAGATGATAAAAATGTACTTTTTGATTTTTTTTTTAACTCTATTGGTTATCGCCTTTTTAACCTACAAGCTGAGAGCTGAGTGGTTTTGAATAGACATTTTTCCACAGTCAACTAAGTACAATTTTTGAAATCGCAACTCGCATTTAAATACAGTATGTTCAGTTCTTAATGTCATGCATTAGCAAACACTACAGTATATGCAGTGCCACTGCCAGGTTATTTTGCGCCCTAGGCCAAGCTTATTAGTAAGCAAACTGGCTGTTTGGTGACTAGCCCGTGTGACTGGATTCCCCCCCACGTATGATCTGCACCCTAGGGAAATGCCCAAGTC
Source organism: Polypterus senegalus (assembly GCF_016835505.1). Lineage (NCBI taxonomy): Eukaryota > Metazoa > Chordata > Cladistia > Polypteriformes > Polypteridae > Polypterus > Polypterus senegalus. The sequence continues at coordinate 147,826,061 of NC_053159.1, read as the reverse complement.
ACCTTCCTGGTGGCACTGGCCCTTATTATATATAAAAAGAATGTGAAATCTATAGAGCAAATTTTGGCTCATTTTTGCACATTTTTTTTCAATGGAGACAAATTGTTTTTGTTGATATTGATAGTTATTGGTATGGTTTAGAAGGGAAGAACTTTTAACTGAAAGATATTGCTTTCTCAAACCTGCTTAAAGCAATACAGGGTCACAGTGAAATTCTTAGCAGTACTGGGCTTAAAGCAGAAAACAACCCTTGACAGAGTGCCAGTCTATCACAGAACCCTCTGTTGCATACACTCGATTGGACAATATGGAATGCCCATGCATATGTGGGGATGTGGAAGAAAAACCCATGAAGACACAGGGAGAATATGCCAACTCCACATAGGCAATATCTGAGCGCCAGATTTAAACACAAGACACCAGGCACATAAGTCAGCAGTTTCTACCCATTGCATCGCAATGCCACCCAAAGAATGATGTGGGACTTTTTAATGTTTTAAAATAGAGTTTAAAAGATATAAGAAAATCATCAAAAAAACTTGCTACCTTTTGAAGATGAGTAAATGAATCAAGCAAGTGTAAAAGCATTAAACTTTGATACACTGTTGTATCAAAAGCCACAAAGGAAAGACTTAGTGTCTTAACTTTAGCCAGCTATTACAATTTCTTATAATTTAAGTAACTTGCATAATTGCAAACCCTTGTCTACTACAATCATTTTGTTTTAAATGGATTCAACTTAAAAAATATAAAAAAAAAAAATTAAGTGATATTAGAAAAAACGTGGGCCATGCTAATTTTATTTAATTGCTCAGACTAGAATACACCCTTGATGGTTAGCCAACTTTTACTACTAATTAAAATCTTGTTCTTGAAAATGAGCTTTGCTATGCACTGGGATTGTTTGTTATCAGTTTAAGTGGGTAATTAGGAAGAGGACAAGCTGTGTAGGAAGAATGCATCATTTTAATGCAATATTAAATTGCTTTACTTATTATGACTTGCTGTTTTGAGATTTTCATTGTTAAAGCACTACTTTGTTGAGAGCTGCAGCAATAGCTTTACAGACGTCTAAGGGTGACAGTTTTGTTTTAGCTGTAGATGCCTTTTATAGATAGATGTAATAGGACTATTTCAGATTCCATTGTAAAACTCATATTCTATTTCTGTTAAAAGTGGCATATTATCCTAAAATAAACAATACAAAGTCACATAGTCTAAACTAGTAAAATTCAGTGGCACATATAGTGTACTAATTGCAAGTAATTGGTTATGTAGGCTCTCCCTGACAGACAGCTTCCTTCAAAAGAGTATAAAATAAAAAAGCCTCCAGAAAATAATATATACACTATTAGTGATCATATAGAAATAATCAATATAGTTACCTGCAATACATTTAATGAGACTGAGTGTTTGCTGTGACAGGGCAATCTGAACAGTTATTTGAGTATAAGGACGTTGATGATGGGTAGCATTGTTGTTAGTGCCACAACTGAACGTAATAGATACATGCATTAATACAGTCTTAACACTGCTTAACCTAATTCAGGGTTGCAGGGGCATGGAGCCAGTCCCAGCAACACTATGGACAAGACATTCAACAGTTCTAAACAGGACACCAATCTACTTGAATGTGCACACAAATGTCCACACTTACTTCCACTGGGGTTAATTTGGAATGTCCAATTAACTATATGTGGATGTCTGGGATTGTGGAAAGAAAACCAGAGTACTGAAAAATAAAACCTATTAAGATATGGAGAGAAAATGAAAAGTCCACATTGACAACGACTGCACACAGGATACTCATGGTAAAGGGGAACCTATAAACAAGAGCACAGTAAGTAAAGGGGAGACAGGGCTTGAAAAGGTAGTTAGAATTTAAAGTCAAGCAAAGGAGAAAAAGGATTATATAGTTCAGCAATGTTCCATAATAAAGTGTGACTTTACGGTGCTAAGTGTTTGTAGACTGAAACACTTCAGACTTGAGACCAAGAAGTGTGAATGATTAATAAAGCTTAATGCACCCAAAGAAAGGAGGCAGAACAGAAGAAGGTGGTTGACCAGACAGAGTTCTGACATGTAGGTCAGGAGCAGAAGGCTTGAAATGGGAAGTGAGAGTATAGGGTGTTGCAGTACTCCGCATTATGTACACTACACAAATATTTTGTGCTAAAAGATATGCTTACATTAAGAACACTAATTAATTACCTTTATTTTACCAACTAGCAAAATACCCGCGCTTCGCAGTGGCAAAGTACTGCCTTAAACTTTTTATGAAGAAGAAAATTAAACTTTTTAAACTGAGGGAAAATATACCAATAATTATTTGTTAAGGATCTCTTTGTATACCACGTTGTCAGTTCGGCCCTCCGGGTGTAATATGACCAAGCTGTGTGCTGAGTTTACTCTTGAGCATGCAACGTACAGCTGGCCATGTGAAAAGTAATCTTGTCTGAAATCTCACAGGTTGGATTGCTGCTGTCATAATCGAATTGAGTTTCATGGTTTGTTTCAATTACGACAGTATTTGTAGGACTTGTGTTGAAGAGACATTCGGCATCTGTCAAGCATTGTAAGTATACAACCGGTTTCATCGATAACTTCACATCCAGCTTTTGAGAGTTTAAACATTCATAAACATCAAAGTGTCCACTACTGAAATCGTCACCTGTCAATCTAAGATGTTTAAGAGGCATTGGCGGTTGTCCAAAGGTGTAAAATATTTGGCCATTTCGGTACACTTGAAAGCGACAACCGAACAATTCAGCGGCAGCCACCAACTCACATGCAGAACCATAGGTGAAGGGCTTAAGCATTTCACTCTTCTAGTGCTCCTGTGTAGTATAAATAGCTCCTGTACTGTCATCAGTCCACACCTTGAACCTGTCCCAGTCATTCAATTCATAAGACACAATGTTCCAGCCGGATATCAAGAGTTAGCCTGCAATATGTATCAAAGAGAATGGAAAAGGCAGGTGCCATCTCCGGGCATGGAAACCACTCGGTAATTGACAGTTCTTTGATTGATGGTGGTCACCTCCATAGACATGTTAATGGGGGTACGGTTGGAATGATAAAGAAAATGAGTATCTGAACAATGTAAAGTAAGTCTAAAATACCTACACAATAACTATAATCGTAATAAACGAACAATAAAACAGCGGAGAAGCCATGGATTAAATAAAAGGCTGTAGTTATCAGCAGGGAGCCGTGAATCCTGTGGCGAAGCAAGGAAGGGAATGTAGAGACCGCAGCGACGGACGGCCTTATATAGGCAGGCAGCCAACAACGTGGGAGGCGTTGGGATGGGGGACCCAACGCCGCCTCACACGGTGACCGAGCTACAGGCTATGGACGTATATATGTACGTAAGTAGGATTCAGTTAGCGTTGGGAACCCACGTACCAGATTTCTTGAAGATGGGCCCATAAGTAACAAAGACTGTTGAAAAGTTCAATATGGCGGCCGACAGTGGCATCTTAGCACCGAAATAAGTACGTACATTGGTTTCGGTTAGCGCAGGGAAGCTGCCTACCAAATTTCATGAAGATGGGGCCATAAATAAGAAAGTTCAACATGGAGGACGTTGTTGACCGTTACGCGTAGAATTTCGAAATGAAACCTGCTTAACTTTTGTAAGTAAGCTGTAAGGAATGAGCCTGCCAAATTTCAGCCTTCTACCTACACGGGAAGTTGGAGAATTAGTGACGTTGGAAAGTTCAATATGGCGGCTGACAGTGGCGTTATACCACTGAAATAAGTACGTACATCGGTTTCCATTAGCGCATGGAACCAGCCTACCAAATTTCGTGAAGATGGGGCCATAAATAAGAAAGATCAACATGGCGGTCGTTGTCGACCATTATGACTGTTACATGTAGAATTTCGAAATGAAACCTGCGTAACTTTTGTAAGTAAGCTGTAAGGATTAAGCCTGCCAAATTTCAGCCTTCTACCTACACGGGAAGTTGGAGAATTAGTGATGAGTGAGTGAGTGAGTCAGTGAGGGCTTTGCCTTTTATTAGTATAGATAAGCACAGTAAAATATTGGCAGAATGTGTGTGAATAAATGTTGATTTTTGCATTGTGCCTTATGCTGCTGAGTATTCAGTTCACCGTGACATTGAATCGAGCAGGATTCAAAATATTATAGTATGACCAGTTCCATTTTTGCTTATGTTTATTTTTTCTTACTGTAGATAAAGATATAAGCTAATAATTGGTAATAGTGCTCCTAGACTATTCCCTTCTTGGGAAATTCAGGAGGATTTGTTCAAGAATGGAATAATATATTCATCCTTCTTACTGGTTATCTGTGTTAATATGTGTTTTTTATTTTTTTTTTTCTATTGAATTCCTTTTATTAGAAAAAAACATTCTAATGCAAAACATCTCAATTAAACATTCAAAATAATATAGCAAGTTCAATAGTGCTCTTCAAAAGTAAGGCATATAGCATTCAGAAAGCCTTTGATACAGTCCTTCACTGAAGATTAGTTCAGAAATTACTGTCGAAGCTGTAGGCATTAGAGGCAACCTACAAAACTGGATCTCATTTTGGTTAACCGGCAAGGGACAAAGAGTGCAGATAACAGAGGAATGCTCTACGTGGAGTGAGGTCATCAGTGGAGTCCCTTATGGTTCTTTTCTGTGACTGTTACTTCTTCTGATTTATATTAATGACATATATTTCATTAGTTAGTAAAATTGGGAAATTCACAGAAAATATTACAATATTTGGAATGACAGAAACAAGGAAGTAGCGAAATTAATTCAAGAGTACTTGGACAAGTTTCAGAACTGGGAGAACACTTCGGAAATGCAGTTTAACGTAGGAGTGTGCAAAATGCTATATATGGGTAAAAGTAGCATCAACTTTATATACAAGATGGGAGACACTGTCTTGAAGGAAGCCATGTCTGAAAATGTTTAAGGGATTTATGTTGATACAACATTTTCATCTTCTAAGCAATACAGAGAAGATATTGAACTATTAGGTTATATAATAAAAACCAATGAATGTAAATCAAGAGAAGTTATGCTCAGAATATATAAAGCACTAGTGAGACCATAAGGAGTATTACAGTATATGCAATTCAGGAGTCTCATGTATAAACAGTGCATACGCACAAAAATGTTGCGTAAGAATGTTTCCATGTTCAAATCGCGATGTATAAAACCCAAGTTTGGCGTAAAGCCACGCACATTTCCACAGTACCTCATACCCTGGCGTACGCAAGTTCTCCGCTCGGTTTTGCAGACTGCCGGCACCCAGCCTCAAAGAAGTGGTACTGTTCCTGTGTTGTTACCCTTTCTTTTTCAGATCCACATCCCTGACGCAGCTTTATAAATACACTGAAATTAACCGCATATTGTTTATTAGTTTAATGCATCTGATTGTAATTAACCAGTAACAATATAATGGTCCATGGAATGGTCAAACTATTCTAAAAACAATAGCTGCTTTAGCATTGTTACTCTCAGTGCATCTTCTTCTTCTTCTTCTTTCAGCTGCTCCCGTTAGGGGTTGCCACAGCGGATCATATTTTTCCATATTATTCTCATTGCACCACTCAGTGTACAGTATTTATATCAGTGTATCTGAGTGGGGAATCAAAGATCTATAGAAGATGAGAAAGAAAAATATCGGTATACAGCATTAAGCACACTCTGCCTCAGCCATGCTGTCTATTGAACTGCTCTCACACGGCAAACGCTTCAGAGCCTTCCCTATACTGACCTAGTGGTTCAGAAACAGTTTCATCCCAAGAACTATAAATGTACTCAATCAGTACATCAAGTGCTCCTTATAAAACTGTTTGTACTTATAAGTACAATTACCCCACTGTAAACTTGCACTACAGTTATAATTTTGCACAACCTGAGCCACTTTATAAATCTTGTATTTACAAATGATGACGATATCATTTTTAAGATGAAATGCTACAAAATGGTTATTATATTATACAGATAAAGCTTTAACTTCATTTAAATAATCTATATTGTTAATAATTAAACAGGCCAGGACACAGTGCCGCAGTTCTAGCAAGGCGCTGGTGCTCTGTTCATGAATTGTTCCTGCCTCGCGCTGTATTCTTGCTTGTGCTGGTGCGACACTGAAAGGATGGATGGATAGAATAATTAAACACGTACTACGAAGATATTTCAATGTTCCTTAAAAGTTTTGAAGAATCAGCATTCTAAGCTTACACATGGCTTAACGTCTATTACAGAGCTGGTTGTGTGGCGATTGGGTATTTGGAGAAAGAAAAGTAAGGACAGGAATTGGGGGTTAGTACGTTTGAAAGAGACAGAACTGCTAAAATAAGGTATTTCAATGAAGGTCGCGCATGGCACAGCAAGCATCTTGCGTGAGACATGAACAATCACTGCGCCACTGTGTTCCCATGTTTAATAACATGATTTAACTCCTATCATCATGAAAATGATATCACGTATACATCTCAGTATTTTAATTATTCAGAGAGCTGTAATATCATGAACGTAATGGATTCTGGTGTCCTGTCGGAGGAAGAGAAAGCCCGGAAGCACGTAGTGATTCACACACATACAGCACATAGAACATCAAATACAAAACAAAGCATTTAACATGCTACTTTAGTTACGATGGGACTTTGATATCTGGCAAGATTCTTTTTTATTGCACTGTGCAACTTTGTGAAGTTGCGCTTTCGAGTTTCTCCAACACTTTGTCACTCGATCAACTTTCTTTTGTTGATTATATCACTGTTTAAACCAACAAATAGTACGCTTTTCCTTGCCTCCAGTTGGTATTCGCTGAAATTCTTCTATTTTCTCTCGTGCTTTTGTCATTGTCTTTTCACAGAAGGCTGAGCTTAAGGGCTATTTATATTGATTTCCATATTCAAAGAGGCGTAATTCTGGGAGGAGTTGGGGCCGGACAGCAGGCATGTGCACGTGCATTACTTTTCACGCTGACTAGGATTTATGTAGCGGAAGAACATGGAATTTATGTATGCACAGATTTATGCATCTGAAAGTTTTTGTGCATTAGCACATTTCCACTTTTGTCCGTACGCCATGTTATAGTGTGAATTCTATGCATGGCGTTATACATGAGGCCCCTGGTCACAACGCTACAAGAAAGACATAGTAGCACCTGAAGCTCTGCAGAGGAAAGTGACCAGGTGCATCCCAGAACTTAAAGACATGTCCTTCTCTGATAGACTCAGAGAATGAAACCTGTTTCATTTTGAATAAAGGAAACCATGTGGGGACCTAATCCAGGTCTTCAAAATTCTCAAAGGCATTGATAAAGTAGATTCAGCCAAATTCTTTTGACCAAATAGCAACCACATATGTGAGGACACCGATAAAAATTAAGGGGAAGGGCATTTAGGACTGAAGCCAAGAAGCATTTCTTCACATAAAAAGTTGTGGATATCTAGAACAAAGTACACAGTCATGTAGATGAAGCAGAAACCTTGACAACCATTAAGAAGAATCGGTTTGAAATATTGAGACAGCTAGCTTAGTTAATTAAACAACCGAGCTTGATGAACTGAATGGTTTCTTCTCATTTGTCAAACTTAGGTTCTTAAGCTGTATGTTCAAAACCATCCATGAAACTAAGTACTCAGCACCCATCTGAATAGATGACCCTGTCTAAAATGGTTCTTTGTGTGTCACAAAAAACAAGTAAGATAAAAAGGTTGAGCACAGATCCAACAAGTTTACTTTAGGACTGCATCAGAGAGTTCTGAACAAATCATAATAAAGAGTATCTGAGATAATATAAAACATCCCCTTCCTAGAGGGTGGATGGAGATTTTTCCAATGGTGTCGTGAACAATATTATGAGTTGTTTCTCATAGCACATTTTACCCTTTCTGTTATTACTGTAAATGCTGTTGTTAAGACATTATGAGTGATTTTAAATCCAGGGAGTAATTTTAAATTACAGGCTATGCAAGAGGTATGTAAAATTATTTCCTCAAAATGGTGTTAAGTGTATGACATTCCCACAATTTAGCAATACAGGCAACTTCATAACAGCTCACAGGTTATGTTTTACTCTGGCTACATTTTAGACATTTTAAGTATTTATGATCAATTAACTATTTTTAGCTGAGTTACAGTTGGTGCATATTCAAATGGCTAAATCCCATTCATTTCTGAAATTTAAAATAAGGGTTCCCTTTCCCATTCTTCCCTAAGATCATAAAGTAGTAAGTTTGTTAATTTTTTTAATATTCGCTGGAGATGCTGTCTAAATCTCTGGAGCTGCATACAGTGGGTATAGAAAAGAATCATCCCCTTCAAAAAATTCAATTTTGTTCCTTTGCAGCCTTAAATGAAAACTCACAAACCAATATTTTTCCAGCTTTACTTACTCAATTCAATCTATAACATTCAAGTGAAAGATATTACAGCTACAGTACAGAGAAATTTTAAAAAATAAAAAACAAGAAATACTGAGATTAACAAAGGATCACCCCCCTCCTACACAGTATTTGTAAACTCAATCAGATGTAAGTAACCACCATTTCCATTGCAGAAATTGGTTACTGGCTTCCACCTGTGATCATCTTTAATCAGTGTGATTAGTGAAGTATAAAAACAGCTGTTCCTGGAGCAGTCCCCTTCTTGGTAGTGCAATTGACAGCAAACAACTGACTATGGGTGGCAAGCCACTTTCAAAAGATCTCAGGGAGATGTGGACAGACATAAGGCAGGAGATGCATACAAAAAAATCTCAAAGGCTTTTTCAATCCCAAGGAGCACAGTAAAGTCCATAATAAAGAAGTGGCAAGTGTTTGGTACTACTAGGACCCTCCCTGGGTCCGACTGACCTTCCAAACTGGATGGAAGAGAAAGGAGGATACTGGTAAGAGAGGCTACCAAGAGGCCAATGGCCACTTTGAAGGAGTTAGAGTATTTTATGGCAAAGAGTGGTCATTATGTGCATGTGACAACAATTTCACAAGCGCTCCACAATTGTGGCTTGTTCGGGAGGGTCGCAAGGAAAAAGCCACTCCTCAAGAAAGGCCACATTAAGGCTCGTTTGAGCTTTGCCAGAATCCACCTTGAAGATTCTGATGCTAAGTGGAAAAAGGTCTTATGGTCAGATGAGACCAAAATCAAACGGTACACCTGGTGGAAATCCAAGCCAGCTCACCATCCACAACACACCATACCTACAGTAAAGCATGGAGGTGGCAGCATCCTGTTGTTGGAGTGTTTCACTGCCACAGGGCCTGGGGCTCTCATTAGGGTAGAAGGTAAAATGGATGGGGCAAAATACTGTCAGATTCTTGAGGAAAACCTGCTACCCTCTGCCAGAAAGTTTAAGATGGGCAGAATGTTCACCTTTGAACATGACAATGACCTGAAGCACACAACAAAACTGACCACACAGTGCTGAAGGAGAAAAAAGTGAATGTCCTCGTGTGGCCCATTCAGAGCCCAGACCTGAATCCCATTGAAAACCTCACCATCCAATTTGACCTTGAACAGTTGTGTAAAGAAGAGTGGGCAAATATTGCTTAATCTAGATTTTCAAAGCTGATAGAGAAGTATCCCAACAGACTCAAGGCTATAATTAAAGCAAAAGGTGGTTCAAAAAAATATTGACAATGGGGAGTGATCCTTTATTAATCTCAGTATGTCTCGTTTTTGATTTTTTATAATTTTTCTGAACTTTAGCTGTGATATCATTCACTGGGATTTTATAGGTTGCATTGAGTAAGTAAAGCTGGAAAGAAATACTTTTTGTGTGTGTTTTCATTTAAGGCTGTAAAGCAAAACAAAATGGGAATATTTCAAAGGGGGTGATTCTTTTCTATACCCACTGTATGTGTAGTCCCTCTAAAGAAAAACAGATTACATCTCAGAATCTTGGTATATCATCGAGTAAGAGATCCTAGAACCTGAAAAGCCAATGGGGCTCAGCTTCCACAAGGTAGACAGTGCAATTGTTAAACCTTCCTTAACAGGGAGCAATATAAATTCATAATTCACCTTTCAAAATGTGAAAATGTGTAACTTACAGCCTGAGACAATTGAGGTGTTCTGTCCATTTAATTGTTTAGCAGAATAAGAAACTGGAAGTATTAGGCTATTTAAAAATAGTTTGAGAGCAAAATATTAGAAAAGAATACAAATACAAATTTAAGCAATGTTTTTGGCATGTACTTGATGTAGTATAAATAAAGTATAATATTCTTTCTATCTCTCTATCTAGTAGATGGATGGTGTGATGGATGGTCGGCAGCTCAACCCAGCCAGAACGCCCCGAGAATGAAAAAATGGGGGAAGGCAACAGCTTTTGGACAGTGCCTCCCCCAAGACGCTAGATGGCAGCTCCCCTGAAGTGTAGCGGTGCCCCGGATTCCCGCAGGACATCCTGGGACATGGAGTTCAGTTTTTCAGCCCTGTTGGGTGCCGCCAGGGGGAGCTGTCGAAGGACCTGGGGATTCATCCTTTCCATATAGCCCAGAAGTATGAGGTAGTCACAAGGACAGAAGCCCCAAAGTACTTCTGGGCTGAAGAAAAAAGGCAGTTTATTAGACCCGGAAGTACTAGCCAGTGACGTGGCCGGAAAGACAGAAGCACTTCTGGGTCAAGGACTATTTAAAGGAGTGATGGGAACCCAGCACGCGAGCCGGAGTCGGGAGGTGTAGGACAGAGCTTGCTGGGAGGTGTCGAGGAGAGAATATCTGATTATTATTATTGTATGATTGTGTATTCACTTGCCTGTTTATTGTGGCTAGGGTGCTTTGGATGCACTGCTAAAAAGAAGAAAAATTAAAATACTGAGTGCTTTTATTTTGTATCTGCTTCTGTCTGTTGGGTTTAAAGGGGTGACAGCAACCACTAGCGTTCTTACAATGGATACAATTGAACCATAATATACTGTAAACACTTTAATATACTGTAGACATTGAACCATAATATACTGTAGATACATGAATAAACTGTATATATTGAACCATAATATATCGAAGATACATGAATATACTATAGATACATGAATATGAAAGGCACAATAGGATAGATAGATAGATAGATAGATAGATAGATAGATAGATAGATAGATAGATAGATAGATAGATAGATAGATAGATAGATAGATAGATAGATAGATATGGCAAAACTGCACTCTCAGAGGAAGATTTTCTCAAAATGTTGTGCTTGTTGTTGTAGTACATTGCAATTCATACAAGATTTTTCATCTTGGAAAAAATAAAAAAACATAGAAGTCTACATTAAGTTATAATAATAAAAAGAAAAATGTAATTTAAAGCAAATAAATGCTAGTGTTTTGATTAATGTGTTACTCACTGAAAATAAATTACTCTGGTGCAACTCTGTGCAGCCCCATTTTTCACCGACTGTTTCTGTTAGTCAACAATAAAATCAAATATTCAGTACCAGCTTTGTTACCCAGCATTGCTCTAGCAAAGGAACCTACAATAGTTTATATTAAAAAAATCAAAGAAAATCAAACAAACTTTTTAAAATTTATATGTGACCTGATTTTTTTTTTTTTATTTTAGAGTCTGGGATAAAGAAATGCATTTTTTTTCCATTTCGAACTCTTCGGCGTGTTACATTAAGTTTCCCAAAGGAACAGAAATGAGTCACTGGGATAATAAATATGAATGTAGGTAACTGTCTTTGAGCTTTTTGAAGTATTTCTTGATTAATTTACAAAAACTGAAATCTGACTTTTTAGTATACCTTTCTTAAGAAAAAAAAATAATAAAAAACAAAACCTCAAGCACTTCCAAAGTAAGAATGCTCTGAAATAAGCTTTTCATCAACACCAAGGCTAAGAACTTGAGAATGAAATTGTATTCACTTTTTCATTTAAGTTCATTATTTAAAATAAACTAACATTTATTTAAATGCAATGTGTGGGTTAAGACGTCTCTCTCCGAGGTTAGGTATTGTATGTTGAAAAGAAGACAATGAATTGACATAAAAAACACCCATTTTTCAACTTTGTTTGCACTTATTTGAATGGCTTCCATAAAAAAACAAGCAACACAGGCAGATTTTATAGATAGTGTAGAGGGTCATCAGGTAGGCAAACAGTGACAAAGAGGGATGTGGGACCAGGATGGCACAGAACGGAATGACGGTCATTCACAGTCCAGATAATTAAGTCAAGGTCTACAATGAGAAATGGGAGATCATCTGGACTGGATGTATTTTAAAACGTAAGCACCAGAGACAGCACCAGGCCCTGGAGAAATGACAAGAAGCTAGACAAACTCCAGTAGTCGAAAAGGCAGAAGTGATTAAATCCAGCCTGGATATCAGGTATCAGGCTAGCAGGATTCTGACCTATCTGCTGCGTCAATTTTTTGGGAAGTGCCAAGTTATGAAGCTGACTCTGAACCTTTGTTTAAAAGGAAGAACCCAGCTGGACATTCATTTCTGTCTCCTTAAGAATTCTGTACAGAAGCCAAGTGAAACAATACCTTGTTCTGTGCAGATGGCCTGTCACCAAAAGGGGGCAGTAGCTGTGTGACAACAGCATTAAACCATTGTACCAGTACACCTAATATATTGGGCTGAAAAAGATAAATTCAACAAAATATACTGGTTTAATGAAACAATTAATCATGCTAAAGTAAGAAATATCTCTCCATAATCTCAGAAATTAGAATCCTTCATATATGGTATTAGTATAATTTTCTAATATTCATTGCTTGGTTAATGAAAAATATTATTTCTAAGTTGTATAAAGTCAGTTGAGTAATATAAAATAATTATAAGGTTAAGATAGTGCTTCTTTGGAATTCAATTTTTTCTTAAAGTAGCAATAGCTGAATGGTTATAATGAATGCTAAAAAGAGAAAACACCTGTACAATGTGAAGATGTTATTTGGATTTTCTTTAACATGTTCTTTAGGAAAACAGAAACAATAAAAGAAATACCTACTGAAACTTTTAGTTTAGATTTGACAGGTTATTTTAGGAGAGGACTCTCAGTAATTAAAACTTTAGGTAGAAATTCAGTTATTTTAAATTACAGTATCATTATTTTAATTAGCATAATTATTTCTCACTGTTCTCAATAATGTAACAGGTTAACACAAGGATATACAGTAAAGTATATAAAAATAAAATTGCAAAAACTCTTATTTTATGTCTCGAGCAACTAGATAATTTCAGTAAAGTCAAATTAACATTTCAGAGTATTCAAATGCCAATTTATTTAAATGCACATGTTTTTTAAAATTCTTCTTGGATTAAATTATTTCTTTTTTTAACTATTCTGTTAATTTTATTGTTTAAGTATTTATCTTAAATGTGTATGATCTGATCCTGTCCAATGGGAAATGAACAGTACATAAAAATAATGGAATGTAGCTGAATTTCTTTGTCTGTTAATTACACAATATATATAATAAACATTCTGTTTTTTATATAATTGCAGCACTGCTATTAGCAAATGCTTTTAATGTCAAGTATAATACAAAGGTTTAGGAAATCATTTCAAAGAAATTGAAAAAAACCTTGCCACCACAATACTGTTATTCCTATTTCATCCTGTAAACAAAATGAAAAGGATAGAGAAGTATTCAATATGCAGATGAAATGTGAGAAACAAATAGAACAAAGGCTTTAGATGAGGCTTAAAAAGAGCAAAAGGAAGAAAACGACTTCTCCTAATGTCACATCCTCATATATCCATCATATATCCGAATATTGGACTCTTTTTTCATTTTCACTCTCAGTTTAATATGTTTATATACAATGTAGGTTAGTCTGAGGATCAACGTGCATCCCAAGCAGGACATGCTGTTTTTGGCCATGTTAATATTAGGAGTATGTCAAGAATGAAAACCTAAAGCATACATCTTGCTGGCATAATTATTATGTCAGTGCTGTCCTGCCTACTAACACCCCTTAGTGACATAACTGTCAGGCTTCAGGAGTTTCCTGTCACAACACTCACACAAACTCACATGAACTGGAGGTATATGGAGACATGCACTGCACACAAATTTAAACTGTTTAAACTGCAGCAGGACTCCGATGATGTAAAATAAGACGTGAGGGATCACACCTAATCTCAAGATGAGCAAAAACAGCATACTATAGAAATATATGAATACTCTATCATAGAAAAAATGTTCAGGGGTGTTCATACAATAGACTTTTTATACAAACTACCTTTGTTTATTCCTGCTAGCATAAAAACAATGCAGGATCGTGGATTGCAGGCTTCATGGATTCAATAACAAACTCAATATTAAGATTATGGTACTGTTCTAGTGTGTGCTTGGTGTGTGGGTGTGTTTGTGTGTGTCCTGCGGTGGGTTGGCACCCTGCCCAGGATTGGTTCCTGCCTTGTGCCCTGTGTTGGCTGGGATTGGCTCCAGCAGACCCCTGTGACCCTGTGTTCGGATCCAGCGGGTTGGAAAATGGATGGATGGATGGGTACTGTTAAGATAAAGAGCAGGCAAAAAATTGTTTTCAAGTAAAAAGATGACAAAGTAAAAATGAATAGCAAATACAGTGAAAGTATAAACTGGAATATGTTGCATTTTCCACATAAGTGGTGGTTGCTTGGATGGCAGGGTGTCTTAAAGTGCACATGAGTTTTTCTCACATGCCGTCTTAGATGTATTTGTAAATCTAAGTTGCCATACTGACTAAGTGCAAATGAATGAGTATACCCTACAATAAAGCGATCCAGGACTGACTCCTTGTGTCCACTGCTGACTGGATGGTTCCCTGTACTGCATTACCTGTTTTTGAATAAGCTGGTTCAGGCAATAAATAAATCTTTCTAACATTTAATGGCATAAACAGTAGCCTATCAGGTTTTACCACCAATAGAGTTGCACATCGGCCAGATGGTGAAAGAAATTACAGGTGACTGCTGGAAAAAAAAGTGTAGATAAAGCCATTGGAAAACAAGCGCAAACAGACAGTCACAACTGGCATCTGCTAGGGTTGACCTATGAGTTGGATATGAGCAGTGCTGTTATTAATGTAACTGAGTCCACCTGTAAATCTGCCCCCTATTTAATTAATGATAAAACATCTTGATTTATCATTTAATACTTTGATACAAAAATTGTTTCCATGCTGAGGGCAGCTGTAAGAGGGCTTTTGCAATAATATATCTTCTTCTTCCTCTTCA
Source organism: Polypterus senegalus (assembly GCF_016835505.1). Taxonomy (NCBI): domain Eukaryota; kingdom Metazoa; phylum Chordata; class Cladistia; order Polypteriformes; family Polypteridae; genus Polypterus; species Polypterus senegalus. The sequence goes on along the minus strand of NC_053159.1, from coordinate 147,810,910 downwards.
TATTTTCCCACTTCTATGTGAGGTCAATGTGCTTGATCATCTTCTCCAAACAGTTCAGTCCTGCACCTCTTTACCAGTGAACCCTTTTCCTTCAGATGTTCTTTCACTTTATCCATCCACCTCCACTTTGGCCTCCCTCTCTTTCTTTCCCCGTGCACTTCCACTCCCGTTACTCTTATTCCCTCATATTCCTCACCTCTCCTAATCACATGTCCATATCGCGTCAACCTACATTCATGTACTTGCTTAGATATCTCTCCCAATTTTGCTGTATCTCTGATTGTCCCATTTCGTATTTTGTCCTTTTTTGAAACACCACACATCTATCTCAACATTCTCATTTCTGCCACATCTAACTTCTTCTCCTGTGCTTCCTTCACTGTCCATGTCCCAGCTCCATACATCATTGCTGGACTTATCACTGCCTTAAAAACCCTACCTTTAACCATCACCTTAATTTTTCAATCACACAATACTCCCTCTTCCCATTTCATTTACATTGCACTCTATGGGTTATGTTTGCATCTATTTTTTTTCGACTTGGGCTACCAATGATCCTAGATATTTTAATTTATGCCCTCTTTTCAATAGCTCTCCCTGCAGGTTAACTTCTGAACTCTAATCATCATTAAACCTCATATATTCTGTCTCTTTCCTATTTATCTTCAACCCTCTATCTTCCAAAGCCCTTCTCCATTCTGTCATCAGCAAAAAGCATTAACCAGGGGAAAAGGAATTTATGTATTAACTCAACAGATCCATAACCAGGTCAAAGAGATATGGACTTCCCTGGTGCAGACCTACTATAACTGGGATATTGTCTGTTATCCCAACACTGCTTTTAACTTGAGTCCTGTAGGCTTCATTCATATTTTGGACAATCCTCACATTCTTCTCAGGTACTCCTCTCACTCTCGTGCACCTCCAGGTCTCATCCCATGGTACTGTATCATAAGCCTTCTCCAAATCAATATATATATAGTGATTAAACACACATATAAGCATACAGCCCAAAAAAAGTACTAACTAGCTCAAAAATCTCACAGGAGCAGGAATAAAAGCATTTTATCAATTTTCCTATTTTAGGAAATTACTCCTAGCATCACCAGGATTCTTGTCAGCTGTCCTAACTCACTCTGAACTGCCAGATGAAGGTGTTCAATGAAATATCAGCTTTCAGGAAAGCCTGACTGTTTTGAAACTGTTATCCAAAAATGAACTCATCAAAATATATTGATTTGACAAAGATAGAAAGATATTAATCATAAATTTTTTACATTATTTTTTTACATGATCTCTCTATTTGCATGGAGAAGTCATGCGTTGTCAGCTGAAAGTGTAACATTAGAACATTAGAACACTCTAGACGAGAACAGGCCATTCAGCCCAACAAAGCTCACCAATCCTATCCACTTGTTTCCTCCAAGAAAACATCAAGTCGAGTTTTGAAAGTCCCTAACGTCTTACTGTCTACCACACTACTTGGTAGCTTATTCCAAGTGTCTATCGTTCTTTGTGTAAAGAAAAACTTCCTAATGTTTGTCCGAAATTTACCCTTAACAAGTTTCCAACTGTGTCCCCGTGTTCTTGATGAACTCATTTTAAAATACAAGTCTAGATCCACTGTACTAATTCCCTTCATAATTTTAAACACTTCAATCATGTCACCTCTTAATCTTCTTTTGCTTAAACTGTAAAGGCTCAGCTCTTTTAATCTTTCCTCATAATTCAACCCCTGTAGACCTGGAATCAGCCTAGTCGCTCTTCTCTGGACCTTTTCTAGCTGCTATGTCCTTTTTGTAGCCTGGAGACCAAAACTGCACACAGTACTCAAGATGAGGCCTCACCAGTGCATTATAAAGGTTGAGCATAACCTCCTTGGACTTGTACTCCACACACTGTATTATATAACCTAACATTCTGTTAGCCTTCTTAATGGCTTCTGAACACTGTTGGGAAGTTGATAGCTTAGAGTCCACTATGACTCCTAAATCCTTCTCATAAAGTGTACTCTCGATTTTCCGACCGCCCATTGTGTATTCAAACCTAATATTTTTACTTCCTATGTGTAATACTTTACATTTACTGACATTAAATTTCATCTGCCACAAATCTGCCCAAGCCTGTATGCTATCCAAGTCCTTCTGTAATGATATAACGGATTCCAAATTATCTGCTAATCCACCTATCTTGGTATCATCTGCAAACTTAACCAGCTTGTTACTTATATTCCTATCTAAATCATTTATATATATTAAAAATAGCAGCGCCCTAGCACTGACCCCTGTGGAACACCACTCTTAACATCGGCCAGTTCTGATGAGGTTCCTCGCACCATCACCCTCTGCTTCCTGTGTCTGAGCCAATTCTGCACCCATCTAAAAACATCACCCTGAACTCCCACTTCTTTTAACTTGATGCCCAACCTCTCATGTGGCACCTTATCAAATGCTTTCTGAAAGTCCAGATAAATAATATCATAAGCTCCACTTTGATGGTATGATTTTGTTGCCTCCTCATAGAATTCCAACATGTTAGTAAAACACGACCTCCCTCTTCTGAACCCATGCTGACTGTTCAGAATAACTCCTGTCCTTGCCATGTGTTGCTCAATCTTATCCTTAATAATTCCTTCCATTAATTTTCCTGTGATGCATGTTAAGCTTACTGGCCTATAGTTGCTTGGATCTGCCCTGTCACCCTTTTTATATAATGGGATGATATTTGCCATTTTCCAGTCCTTTGGAATCTCTCCAGTGCACAGTGACTTCCTAAAAATATGTGTCAAGGGTTTATATATGTACTCACTAGCCTCCTTAAGAACACGAGGATAAATATTATCTGGGCCTGGTGATTTGTTTGATTTCATCTTATTTAATCTGAGCAGCACTTCTCCCTCTACAATTTCCAAATCCCTCAGTACCTCCTTAGTAGTTGTGTTTACCTCTGGCAGGTTATCCACTTGCTCACTTGTAAACACCTCAGAAAAATGTAAGTTTAGGGCATCTGCTATTTCATTGTCTGTATCTTTTAATTCCCTTTACTATTCCTGATGAACTTGACCTCCTCCTTAACTGTTCTTTTACTACTAAAATACTGAAAGAATCTCTTGGGGTCTTCTTTGCCTTATCTGCTATATTCCTCTCCAACTGTCTTTTAGCCTCTCTGATATCCTTCTTAATGGTTGCCCTCATGTTCTCATACGTGCTACGATTCACTTTGCAGTCATTAGTCTTATATGCCTTATACAGCAGTTTTTTCCTTTGCAACTTCTTTTTTAAATCTTTATCTAATCCATGTGGAGTTTTTTAGTTTCCTATTAATTCCAAATTTAGGTATGTATCTGTAATGCATTACATGTAAAACATTTTTAAACCTGTTCCACTGCTCCTCGACTGTCTCCACATTTAAAAGCTTATCCCAGTCTATCCTACTTAGACTTTGTCGCATCTGCTCAAAATTAGCCCTACCAAAGTTCAACTTAACAATTTTAGTCTTTGCATCTGTACTCTTACAAAATACTGAGAATTGTATTACATTATGGTCACTTGACCCTAGTGGTTCAATCACCTCTACACCCTCAATTCTATCCTGATTATTACAGAATACTAAATCCAGACAGGCTTCACCCCGTGTTGGTGCTTTAACATGCTGTGTTTAAAAACAGTCACTGATTACTTCTAAAAACTCCTGCTCTTGTGCTCCTCCATCTGCAAGGTTATCCCAGTTAATATATAGTCCCCCATGACTATAATATCCCTCTGTAAACTTGCCTTTTTGATATTACTAAAAGATGTGTGTTGAAATTACTGTCTGAATTGGGTGGTCTATAACACACTCCTAAAATAAGACCTCTTTCCCTAATATTTTCCAGGTGAAGCCACATGTCCTCACTAAGACACTGCTAGATCGGACATAGCTCAAGAATCATTTTACGAGGCATTTTCTGTTTCGTAACGGCAAGAAGGAGGTTCTTCTGAAAGTAAAGCTTTTAATTACCCAATGTATCCATCCATCTATCCAGTTTCTAAAGTCATTTTATCCTGAGCAGGATCAGGGGAAGCTGGAGTGTACACCAGCAAACACAGGATACAAATTTGGAATAATCCCAGGAGCATTCATTGTTAAATAAAGGTGACCATTATTGGACTTTCCATCTAGATGTCTGTTAAAATATTATTCATGATGTTGCAAAGCAGCAACAACTATGTGAAGTTTAGCACAGTACCTTACTATTCTCCTTTAATTATTATTATTATTATTATTATCTTTGAGGTGATTATCTTTGAGGTGAATCCTCAGTTTTAGTATCAGAAAACTAAAAAAATGTTACCATGAGTGTTAATTTATGGCAAGGGGTGATGTAAAATCATAACGTCATTCATTCTGAGATGTGGCTACTTACTCCTCACTGCAGCTTGGACTAGGATGCTTCATAAATACGTCTTATGTCTTACTGTGAACAAATTATTATCATAATGTGATGTTTAGTTCATTTGCTAGGAGTAGTTCTGAGACACTTGATACATACTAGCCCTAGTCTTCAAAAGAACATGACAGGTAATAAGAACAAAAATGTTACAAAACTGCATCCAAAACATGATGATCCATTTTTTTGAAATTTATTAAATTAACAAATAACACAGAAATAAATTCAACAATACAAACGCAAGAATTATACTTTGACATTTCTTCTATCATTTTCTGAAGGAGTTGTGTCCAGAACTTTTAGCGGGGTTGAAACTTTAACATCACCCTGCAAAGGTCTGGTGTACCTCTTTAATTAAGGTTTGTTCCACTGTTGCAGCCATTGTGACTTTACATGGGCCCTTCACACCCCTGGTTTGGATCAAGTGGGTTCAGGAAGTGAAATGGAACAGTTACAGTTTATTACTTAAGGCATACACAGATGTTTTCATTACTGTTAAAGTCATTCTCAAATCTCTTGCTGTGGTTTCAACTCATTACTACACTGACAGCACAAGTGCAGATATTTAAATTTTTAATTATGAAAGATAGTATAATAGTGATGAGTTGCACATTATACATCAAAACTTATTAATTTGAAAGATGCATAATAGAAAGTAACTTGGAATTATAATGAACGACACTGAATATAAATTTTGACTGCCTGAAGATGACTTTTAAGATTTGTTGAAGTGTCAAATAGCATGTGAACAATGAATTTAAATGCCTCTAAAAGGTTAGAAAAGGTTATTTCTTAATGGTAATTAACCTTATATCTGTGATATAATGCAGATTGTGTAATTATAATAATATAACCTGTTTATGTATCATTATTGTTAAATTCTTCTAATTATTTTCTTGAAATGAACGTCAGGTTTGTCTAGTATGTTTATTTTAAAGTAAGCCAAAGCTTGAGCACCCCTTGCAGTCACTGGCACAAGAAATATTGCACAGGTTAAAAGAAGACTGTATTAAAAAAAAAATAGCGACACATTCCAAAAGCCAATGTGCCAGAGTCAGTGAAGAACTTAAAGCTGAAACAACTCTGGAAATGTGGGTAGCGCTGCTGTATCATGGATGCAGTGTGCAGGGTGGTATTCTTGTGCCCAGTTGATGTCTGTTGCATGATATTAATGTGGTTGGGAGGATTGTTTTACATCCCAAGATTGTGTATTAGGCTAAACTGGCCATTGGGTGTGTGCAAGATTGGACCCAACAAAGGACTGCAAATCATTCAGGGTTTCTTCCTGACTTGTGCCAGGAAAAATGTGTAGTAAAACTGCATCCAGACATCCAATCTTTCATTCTGAATTGAATTATACAGGTCTGAGATTGTTATCCAGAATGTTTTCCAGAATATACATCAAAATAAACCATACAATTTTGCACAAAGCTTTAAAAATAGCCTTCACAGTCCTTAAGCTTAAATATAATTGAAAATCTGCAAGGAATTCTCAAACACGCAATACATAAGAGAAAACCTAATATTCATAAACTAGAAAATTCCAGGAGGAACAGTGTGGAAAAATTCCAAAAGCAGGAATAGAAAGCTGTGCTTTTTGCAAAGAAGGGGTGCTAATAAGTGCTGAATGATAGAGTGCCCAAACATTTACACACATATTTACTGTTTTATTTTTCAGATCTGTTAAGAAGCATAGTAAATTTACAACCATAGAGCACAGAGGCTTTATTAACTCATTTTTGCTTAGAGATTCACTTAATTTGACATGTTTCACTTTTCAGGTGGAGATAACCTACAGGCTAAGATAATTAAAGATAATTCTTACAGTAAATCCTCAATATAAAATGATCCGACAATCCTTTTGCTGTTATGAACCATCGGCACTTGTCATATTTGCTCTGTCTACACTATATGTCTACCCTATGAAACTCCACCAGTGAATGTTTAGATCTAATATAACCAGTTTATACACTGTAGTTTTCTGCCAGACTCTGTACTTTGTCTATAGTCCTGTTTATCAACTACTCAATCACAGAGATCTGTCTACTTCTTTGGAAAGCACATTTATTTCCCCTTTCCCGCACTGGCTTGTCCTAGTACAGTACTTATCATCACAATTTAAATTCAAGCCAAACCCTCGTTTTTTTTACATACCACAATCTTTTTTTTTTCCAAATTGTATTTTTAATAACCGCAGTGTTCATTTTGATCAAGTTTCAGCATCAATGATGAAACTAACAATAGACGTTCATCATTGTTTTAGCATCACTAATGTTGAGTATCATTCATTTTTTCTGTAGTAAGACTGGGCAGCTGAGCTATGGTAGATAAAATCTGGAACTAGAGTTTTGTTTTGCTCTGTTCCATTTGTTTGAATGTTCACAGTTCTTTTCAGCAGAAAACCTGACAGAGAAGGTTACTAGAGCTGAGGTGTACTTTACATCTTTCATTGTTGAGCATAACCTGCCAATCCAAGTGTGTAAACACACAGGCAAGCTACTCGGGAAAATGCTTCCAGATTCAGAAATTGCAAAAAAACTATGCCTGCTCATCAACTAAGACATCAGCTATTGTGAACGTGGCACTCAAACCTGAATGCTCACAGGGTCTATAGGATCCAGGAAACAGGATACAGTATTTTTGTTGATAAAAGCAATGATATCATGTGTGAGAAGGAATGTGCCATATTAGCAAGGTACTTTGATGAAGCACACAATAAGGTAACAGTTGGATTAGTAGAAGTGCTACTGTGAAATAATGCCAAAGCTGAAAAGATGTTCAACTGCATTGCATCCTCCATACATGACAAAGGCCTTGAATGAGCCAGCTGTGCTGGGTGTACAAGTGACAATTCAATTTGATGATTGGCAAAAACAACTCTGTCTTATGAAGAGTGAAAGCGCAGGCCCCCCATATTTACATTGCCGGCAGTCCAAGTCACCTGGTCAACATTTGTGCCAGGACTGCTGCCAAGGAGCTCTCAATGTCACCTAAATAATTGCTTATTGACATCTACTGCTACTTGAGAAAAGTTCCAGATGAAGAGAAGACCTAAAATAATTTCAAAGGTTCTGCAATGTATGCCCAGCAGTGACTACAGAACCTGTCGTACACGCTGACTTTCTTTAGGAAAAGGTTTGAACCATCTGCTCCACCAATGGCCAACCTTTAGTTCACATTTTGAGTCAATGAGTGTGTGAAGGAGGGGGACACTGATCAGTCAAGATGTTTCTGATGGTGGAAGGGCATATAGCAGGCTTTTCCTCTGGGCTAATGTTTAACCCATATCTGAAACTGTTGTTTAGTTGGTTTGAAATAAAACATCTTGTTTGGGTTTTGTTAAATTGGTCAGAGTATGTCATTAATGCTGTCCTATTGGTCATTATACTTTTAATAGTAGTAGTGGGCTACAAGCACTTGACTGCTTCCTATGTTGTTTCTTGATAATCTTCATCCACACACACCATTAAAATTGCTAACACAGGACTGTCCCTTTTTGCAACATAAAATGCTGTGATCTTTATTAAATCAATAAGGGACGCAATCCATATTTTCATACACATTGTTTTATTAATTGCTGTGTTCACACAATGACTGTAGAGAAGAAAAAAAAGGAAAGTCACATTGCACAGAGTAGCGGAACGTCCAGAAGAAGACGGTGCACGCACTGTAAACATTACCGTGGTGATGTCTGCTCTTGAGGGGTATCTAACATGGAACAGCACAATGCAGGTGCTTTGCATGTCCGAGCAGCAGAAGAACAGATGACACTGAATGGAATCGCTTGATTACTTATACCTCTCCCAGACTTCCCCCAAAGCATACATGATATGTTGTTGACATTTAAACGTTTGTATGTTACCTACTGTAGCCCACATTATATCCTATATAAGCCCATATTATACTGTAACCAAAAAACAGGCAATAATCAGTGCAAACTCCATCCATTTAGGCTGAAGGTTAAGTCAGATTTCATTTCTAATTCATGAATGGTATATTATATGGCAATGTGCATTTTAAAACATATAAATAAAGAATGCTATCAGACTATCATGTTTGATCTATAACCATGACATATATTTAAAACCTTTTTTTTTATTTAGTCCCGCTTATTGTTATCATCTTGATCTGAAATGCAGTAATAATGAAAACAGCAATATTCTTTTTCTTATTTGTTTATGGAAATGCATGGGTTTCATATCTCTACTAGAAGAAAAAATAATGCAAAGGAAAAGCACAGTTTATATCGCATTACATTTTAACATATCTAGTTAGTTTTTGTAAGGAATGAGTAACGGACCTGTAAGGCGTCCATTTCCCAAACTACAGGCCCTGATGTCTTTATCCTCTTCTACAGCTTTGTATCTGGACCTTCCAGTTCTTTTTCTATTCTAGTTAGATTCAGTTTATCCTCTTTTCTCAAAACAACAGTGGGTACTTTTATATTAATATACAGTTTCTTGTCAGTCGGTTGAATATATAGAATACCGTTCATTTAGCAAAACAACAAGACCAATGTGTTTCTTGAGAAAGCTGCTTGATTTTGGCCATTTTTGAACCCAGAAGTGAACTTTAGGAATGTCAGCACCTTGCAGCCCAAGTAAGGTCACATTACTTGCTTCAATAAAAAAAAAAATAACAGGTCTCAGCTGTGCTAGCAAAATTACAAAGCTTCCTCTAATAACCAATAAGCATTTAAACATCAAAGATGAGCTAGAATATTTGAATAATACCTACTGAAAATGGGCTTTACAGTTATATGTTAAAAGCAATTTTTAAAATCAGCCATTTCAAGCAGTAATAGTCATGTGAAACATTAGTAATGCCTTAGCTCTACTTTTAGATGAAGATAATGGTACCTTGATTTTCTATCAAAAACATGAACATTTCTGAATGGCTCCAAACTTTTGAACACTAGCGCATATATGCAAATTTCAACGTGCATTTTGCCACTTAATTTTTGGGTTGTGATCATTGTGTTTGTAGTTTTTTTTGTATGTGTTTTATTCTGATTATTTGCAGTAAGTGTTGAAGTTGTATGCTGTTCAGCTCTGTTGATTCACCGATTCAGAACAGTGGGTTTGTAATTTCAGCCTAGTCAACTACATGTGCTGTTTGCATTGTCATCTTATGCCTTTGCTGTGTTTTCTCCGGGGTATTTCTCTCAGTTCCAAAACATATGTCTGTTAGGTTAATTTGTGTCACTAGACCGTCTTGAGATTGTGAACATGCACGTCATTGTGCTTTATGATCGGCTGCCTACTGCTGATTGCTGCCAGGATATGTTGTGGTCCTTGCAAACTAGAAAATAATTATGTGGGTTTGTAGAACGATGATGAGGTAGATGAATGTGTTACAAATCAGTAGAAAACCAAACTTGTAAGTGGAAGTGGGTCGTATTACAATAAAGGGAATTCTGAATTGTTAAACTTTTAGATATTTCAGTGTATCTGAGTGATTACTTCACATTAAATGAGTTTCTTTCTGCACTGCTAATGGATCAGATTTGTAAAACATATATAATGTACACACAAAAAGAGACTTGAAATTTGTGTGCCGAGCTATCCACACAAATGCTGAAATTTATAAAAGATATCTTGTTGGGAGAACATGCAAATATTTTTGGCCATCCATATTCAACATTTTGGAGAAACTGGGAAATTATGACACTTTCCATCAAGTAAGCAGATGCATCACAACCAGCTAAATGACAACTCATATGAATACTAATTCATACCACAGAGTCATTATTACAAAGTGTGTTGATGTTACAAACAAATTAAACCTCAAAATGTATGAATACGCTGTGTAGACTCTTATTTTTGTCCTCTTGTAAAATGACCAATGATGCGTATTTGCACTAAAGAACTTTTTGTGTTTTCATCAGTTTATATACCAACCACATGATGAAAAACTTAGGGATGGCATATTAGGACCCAAGCACAGCCGTGGAACAGGTGACACCTGGGCACCACACTGGAACAATGTGAGGTTTTTTACAGTGGCTGGAGTGACAATCCTGCCACAAACTCCAAAGTTTTCTCTGCAAGATGGAGAACCTGCTTGCAGGGCTGGATGCAGATTAACATTATACCCAGGATGGAGCAATTGCAGGTTAAGGGCTTTGCTCAAGGGCCCAACAGAGTGGAATTACTTCTGGCATGTACAGAATTCGAACCTGCAACCTTTAATACATGCTCCAAACCTTGCTTGCTTATATATTTTACCTGTTCTCACTTCTAAGGATTAGAAACCAAAGCACAATAAAAACAGAGACATGACTTACGTTACACTACGCAGAGAAAGCGCTAAATCATCTCCTATAGCTTATTGATAGTCTAATTGTTTAACACAATATGGCTTGTTTAGTGCTGGTTGAAGACTATGCAAAGGGTCAAGCTTTTATGGACCAGCAGGATTTATTTGCCCACTATCATGTCTAGCTTATGAAACATCTTAGACTGTGAAAAGACTACAGTGTTTACTGTGTTGGTCCCGTCATTAGAAAAACATATTGCCCAAAATTGGCCCACACCTGTCCATATTCAGATTTTTACAATGGCAGGGTTTCTACAAATAGACCTCTAACAGAGGGAACTGCCCAAAACTTCAGGAATATCTTAGCCAAGCTCCAGCTCTGTCTTACCCACTGTGTTGGAAATTATAAACAACTGATGAGGTGCTACATTCAGTTTTCAAATTGTGTGGGTGCACATACCAACAACAGGAAAATTGGAGAACTGTCCAGTTCTCCTAACATAATCATAGCAATTTATAGAACTCATATTGCAATAAGGATATCTAGCAAGAAAGACTCTGCTTTTGGTAACTGTAAGCAGTTACATAACATTGACACAGACGTCACCTGTAATGCCAAGATCAGACTGACAAACAACATGGCTTACTTGGCTGGATCAAGTTTCATTCATTTTGATTCAAAGTAACTTTGAACAGATGACTTGCAGAAGGTGCTGTATGTGATGGCAGGAATGTTGGCAAGGTAATTGGCTGAACCTGCAGTTTTTCATATGGACTGTACCATTTATTGTAATAATAGTCCTGTCATTACATGTGCCAGGTGATAGTGGCTACCAACTCAGACACGAGCATCTTTCCCAGACCCCAGGAGGCGAGATTCTTCTATGTGGTACAGAGAGTGCCATAGAACTCTTCAAATGCAAATAACTGTGGCTAGATGCATTAGGTAGGAGGCTGCTCTACTAACTAATGAAGGTCTGAAGCATTATGACTGCATATGTATGATGTTTATTAGCATAGTCCTGGTTCAGTTGTTCCAGGGTTGTAACCTGGTAGGGATCGAGGCATCTTCACATAGGCACATTTACAAGATGATTGTCATTTATAACAGCAAATTGTGTACACCACATTTTATAAATTGGAGTTTTCCAGTTTGGCATGTGTATATTTTCACACTCAAATCCACACAAAGTTTTATAAATGAGGCCCCAAATGTGTAGAGATGTGTAAGAGATATCACATCTGAACTTATTAAGAAGTAATACTGTATGTTTTAAAGATCTGTAACTTGATCATTTTAATATAGTGCTTTAAGTCAAAAAATATCCTCCCAAAAAGAGTAAACTGAATTGAATTTGCCTTAAGTACCTTGCATTGTGTCCCATGCTTGATGGGATAAGGTCCAGCTTCCCTGCATCCCTGCTTAGAATAAGCAAGCTTAGAAAATGAATGGATGGATAGATTCTGCATTGCTCTTGATTATCTTGTTTTGATTTCCATTCTTGTGTGCTTTTTATAGTGTCTTGCGACAGTGTGCAGTATAAAAAACACTTCCTTATATATAATTTGATACTATCCGTATGTATGGTGTTCGCATCAATACCCCATATGTATGGTGTTCGCGTCAATACCTCGAATCAATACAAGTTAGAACCATGCAATGGGACTCTGCCTCTGTAGTTAGAACATAACGTGGCACACATGGACGCAGTATTGCATGATTGGCTAAGAATGTTCGAATGCTTCAGTGACGCAGCTGGACGGCCGAGTATAGTAAGTCGGCGTTGGTTCGAGCAGATAACAGTAAGTTCGGTTGGTTTTTGAATCGTTGGTTTGGTGGGGCAAACTTTCGAGGACTAACATCATCGACTGACTTAAACCCTTCGACAGCTCCGGAACCGTAAATAATTTAGAATGTATCGCCATTTGCTTGGTATGTCAAAATCTATCTTTGGGCAGTTCGGTTTTGGCATCCGTCCTTCTGAAATCTATTGGTAAACTGAATAATGATGGCTGGGTATTAACAGCGGTCATTGTTTAAATTTTAGCCAATCTCAGATCTAAAATGACCATGCCAACATAATTATTACTCCGATTCAGATTAGAGTCGTAAAATACGGTTTGTTTTGAAAATTTGCCGGAAAAAATCAAATTAGGTGTGTCAAAGAGCTGAGTTCACGTCTCGCAGCCCCATTTAAACATCAGCCGAAAAGGTCTATTTTAAGCATGAATGAGTGCCATGATAACAAAATCATTTCAAGGACTTAAAAAAACAAATAATTCTTTGCAGAGAAAGTATGGATTTCACAAACGTAGAATTTGTAGTCCAATTCGATCGGGCTCCCAGTCACTAGTTATAAATCATCAATTGCTTGAGCTTGCTTACAACTGGCACCCTGATATAAGATGCAGTAAGCAGTCCTTTACAATATAATACATGTGCTAGGCCTGTATATTTGCTTTTAAAGGATATCACTAAACATACAGGTGATGCCATACTTTGTTCAGACTGTACTGGATTCTGTTCTAAACTTAGTTTGTTTCATGATTATTGGTAACACTTTAGTTACCAATGCTTCTATTACTCATTTATTCTTATGTAAAAAGACCTTAAGAAAAGCTTCTTCTGTTCTGTTCTTCCTAACACTTATAAAACATCAGTAGATGGATTATTCATTTCTGTTCAGTGTAGCATATTAATATGATAGTAAAATCACTTGTTAATATGTAGGATTCACAGGTCTTGTATTAAATATGTTATATAAAGAAAATATTTCTCAGTAAGGCCACCTCAGACCACTCCTAACTGAAGTTTTGTTAGTAGGTCACAATGCAGAGATGAATAAATACTTCACTGATGCTTTGTAGGTATTAGGATCATCCAAGAAATTTTGCTTGTTACAAAATAGTAAATGAGTAACAGATATATTTTCGCTCTACCTAAAATGTTACTTGATTTTTTGTTATACAGACAGCCTTTCTAGAAATGTCTGAGAGTTGGTCTGTTGGCAAGTGTAAAACTAACAGCTAATGACTACTTAACACAAAGCTTAAACTTCACAGATTTTCATCTACTTTTCCAAAAATATCCATCTAAATATTTTAGGCTACTTAATTAAGTGATCAGATCCATTCATTGCGCTTTTTCTCAAATATTGCATACTGTTATATATTTTTTCCCATGCAACTTTTTATACAGTATTAACCTTCTAACAGAGAGTCTTAAAAGACAACTGACAAGCCCTACTTTGTCAAATCGCATGACCATAAATACACACTGTAAATCTCTGCTGGGAACTGTACAATAACATCCAGCACAATGCAAATGCATTTTTCCTCCTTGTCCTTCACACACAAATCTCTGAACCCTGTTCAATACTCATCTGCAACCCATAAAAGCCATTGTGACAGATCAGCTTAGGAAGCTGATATCAGCCTTCTTGTTATATAAAAGCCTAGCTCTACCATTATTAAGTTGCTTTCATGCCAAGAATGCTATGAAAATGCCAGAAATGAAATGTAAGCACTGGTCAATTAGACCAATTCATACTGTCAGACACAGTTCAGAAAATCTTGGCAAAGTTTAAGCAAGAACTGAGTTGGCAAATGCAGCTTTTTCAGTAGATTTTGCTTCTGAATAAATGTGGCATTCATTGTTTGTGTGCAGTAGAACTGCATAATTACATGGTAAGCCAGTTAATTGAGAAGATAATTTAAATCCACCACCACCAATCTAGATTATTTGGAAAATTTGTTCATTTTGAAAAACAGGCAAATGTTTTACCTGAAACAGCAATTTACTTTAAATCAGTGGTGCTGGGAGGAAAATAAAAATAAAACAACACTATATAGAAAACTACATTAAAAATGAAATGCAACAAACTATAAAAACAGTCTAAGTATTATTATGAACATATCAGCAATCCAGCTGACAAAGAAACATAAAAAAAAAATCAATCATCTGGGCTGTTATTAATAAACTACAATTTACTTCTATAGTTGTATGGCTCTACATGCGGGTAAAGTGTCAAGAACTACATATACAGTACATGAGGAAAACTGCTGCACCGCAAAACAAAGGACTTGCCGTAACATGGTCCATCCACGTCCTTTGCTGCTTGACTTTCTGAAAGATGACAGTGGCAAATTTTATATCTGGGAAAGCTGGGCATCATCGACACAATCTCTTGCTAAATTGCTGCTCAGATTCCAAGTTCAATGATTTTGACTGAGAATGTGGCATGGCTTAACCTAGACAGTGTGCAAAACAGTGGCCCACATCATTCCACTATGTTCTAAAAAAGACACAGCAGAAAGCATATTTGGAGTTACAGGCATTTTGTTGTGTTATTTCAACACCTTTATTCTGTAGCTGAGATTTACATTTGTTAACAGTATGTATCTCATACAGGTTTCCACTACGGGTGTGCACACGTAATTGTGAAACAGGACAGTGAGTAAGGCCCTGCCCGGCTTCCCCCTCCCCTCAGCCTGCAGCCTCTGTCTCGAATTCGCGTGAATATATCACTCCTGCAAGTGAACTATGATTCTTAGTGCGATGAGAGAAGTCGCAAAATCAACTGGAATGCTCAGGCAAATTATAGAAAAAAACCTGATCTAAATCCATTAAGTAGTTCTCTCATTCACTAGCTAAGCGGAGGTAAGGAACGCCTCGAGGATGGAGCGTGAGTGAGGACGGCCCCGCTCTCCTCCCCTCGGCCCGCTGCGTGTCTCTTGGGTTCACACAAATAAATCGGTACCACAAGAGTACTATGATACCTAGTGCAATGACAGAAGTCGCGAAATTAACTGGAATGTTCAAGCAAATTATAGAAAAAATCCGATCTAAATCCGTTTAGTTCTCTTGTGAAAAACGGACAGACAGACAGACAGATATAGATGTTGCACATGCAGGAATCAACAGCATCCAAACTACACTTCTAAGGTAAAAATACACAGACCATCCTTTGGGGAAGCGTGGCCGCTAACAGCCTCTTCTCGTATGCCCACAGCCAAGAGGATGAAGTCCACCGATGTCACTTCCAGCTTGGCCCCAAAGGTCCAACCTATTCCATCCCAAAGACTACTTAAAAGACCATGGTGCCAGAAACCAGGGTTCACTTAGGAACCTGAAAGTGCCATAATTAACTGCCTGAGAAGATTAACACCAGAGAGCAACCAATGTCTGCAGGGATTTTCAAAATTTTTTTTCTTCAGTAGAGCTAATTAAATGGGGTACCAGTTCTTCTGGAACAGTTTGTTAAATCCCCTTTGTCTCTTCTGTAAACTATTATGCTTTTGCTAATTGCAATTATAATGGAGGGCATGGAAGGAATGGCATTCTGGTAAGTATATGTGATAGCATCTTCCTAGTATGGATGCCAGAATAGTGGAAGGAAAGTGGGAGATTGCCTCGAAGAGCCATATGTACCTCCAGTACACTAGGTGGCAGTGTACAATCTGTCAGTGCTCCTGTTTGTATACCGCAGGGCTGCACAGTCTTAATAGGCAGCCTGTTGGGGATCTTCAGAGCTAGCAGAGTGAGCTCCTCTGTCATCTTGTAGCTCTGACTGACCTGGAAGTGCTTCTTAGCTACACATCTGATGTGAAGAAATAATACTGTATTCCATTTCAACTGGAAAGTTGTAATTTCTGTGTTTAAGTAAGACTTTCAGCTGGATTGCCCCTATAAGTCATATTCCCTTCTTAGAAAGTTTGGAGAGCCTCACCAACCCCAACCTTAAAATCCAAGAGAGCTGCACTATACATTAACAGAAGTGAAAGCTGTAGTATTATACTGTTTATTAGCACATCTGTCTATTTGTGCCATTATTGAATAAATCATATGCACAGTACTGCCCAATTTCTATTTGTGGATGTGTCACTAAAGTGTTTGGTTGCATAGAATACCCTGTAATGTGGTTTTATCAACTTGTTCATTAGTTGACTGTATTCCAAAAGAGCAAGCACAACAGGTTTTCCTGGAAACACCCAAATTGGTTTTTTGAATGTTTTATTGGAATGGGGTCAACTTGGGTATGATGTCATTCTGTGGCAAATGGAACACAGTATACAGTAACTCCAAGCTCTAACTTATAAAGATAGTTGTAAGTTGTTTAGATGAAAAGGAAGGAGAAAAGAGGAAGAGTCATAGTCTAAAAACCTGTTTGAAGTATTATGTGAGATTAAATGTGCCTTTTGGACCTGACCCTTGTGTTTGCTGCAGTTGTGTCCTTGGGTAAGGGGGCTCAAGAAACTCCCTAATGGGTTAATCTCTGTGATTTCATAAAAAAATAATAAAGTTCTTTTAAACCATCGTAAAGGGCTATTTAACACACATAATTACTGTTTTTGTTTTTTCTATTAATTTGAACAAATATATGACCAAACCAACTACCTGAAAGTTTCGATGCCAAGTATAATTCAAACCTAATGAAAAAGGCCAAACAAGTCTAGATCAACAAATACAGATTTCGCTTTAAAAACAGAACATTTTGTCTCAAAACATTGGTCTTCTGAGAATAAAGAAGATTGGACAACTATTTGTCCATCCATCCATCCATCCATTCTCTTCCGTTTATCCGAGGTCGGGTCGCGGGGGCAGCAGCTTAAGCAGAGAGGCCCAGACTTCCCTCTCCCCGCCACTTCTTCCAGCTCTTCCGGGAGAATCCCAAGGCGTTCCCAGGCCAGCCGGGAGACACAGTCCCTCCAGCGTGTCCTGGGTCTTCCCCGGGGCCTCCTCCCGGTTGGACGTGCCCGGAACACCTCACCAGGGAGGCGTCCAGGAGGCATCCTGATCAGATGCCCGAGCCACATCATCTGACTCCTCTCGATGAGGAGGAGCAGCGGCTCTACTCTGAGCCCTTCCCGGATGACTGAGCTTCTCACCCTATCTTTAAGGGAAAGCCCAGACACCCTGCGGAGGAAACTCATTTCAGCCGCTTGTATTCGCGATCTCGTTCTTTCGGTCACTACCCATAGCTCATGACCATAGGTGAGGGTAGGAAGGTAGATCGACTGGTAAACTGAGAGCTTTGCCTTACGGCTCAGCTCCTTTTTCACCACGACAGACCGATGCAGAGCCTGCATCACTGCGGATGCCGCACCGATCCGCCTGTCGATCTCACGCTCCATTCTTCCCTCACTCGTGAACAAGACCCCGAGATACTTGAACTCCTCCACTTGGGGCAGGATCTCTCCCCCAACCCTGAGAGGGCACTCCACCCTTTTCCGGCTGAGGACCATGCTCGGATTTGGAGGTGCTGATTCTCATCCCAGCCGCTTCACACTCAGCTGCGAACCGATCCAGAGAGAGCTGAAGATCACGGCCTGATGAAGCAAACAGGACAACATCATCTGCAAAAAGCAGTGACCCAATCCTGAGTCCACCAAACCGACCCCTTCAACACCCTGGCTGCGCCTAGAAATTCTGTCCATAAAAGTTATGAATAGAATCGGTGACAAAGGGCAGCCCTGGCGGAGTCCAACTCTCACTGGAAACAGGCTCGACTTACTGCCGGCAATGCGGACCAAGCTCTGACACCGGTTGTACAGAGACCGAACAGCTCTTATCAGGGGGTCCGGTACCCCATACTCCAAATAACTATTTGTCTATTTTAATTTTATGTCTTTGGAAACCAAACACAAAAGAAATCGACAGATGATCTGCAAAAGAGGTTTATATTTTTTTTTTTCATTTTCTTTTCTTACTTAATTGGTGATTGTAATTACTTAGTTAATTAGTGATTATACTCCTCTCTGCAGAACTGGTCCCATTGCCACACTGCTTACTCACAAATTGGTGTCACTTTGCTGTCTGCACCTTCTCTATCACCAATCACATTTTTGAGACCCATATTTGAACTCTTTATTTTAGGTCTTTCCTGTTTCTCTTCTAAGTACTGGTTGTTGTCAAGTCTACAGAATAAGACAGAACAGCAACTTGGAACAATTGGGAAGTAGGAATTGATTTCTCTGCGGTGGACTGGTGCCCTGCCCAGGGTTTGTTCCTGCCTTGCACCCTGTGTTGGCTGGGATTGGCTCCAGCAGACCCCCGTGACCCTGTAGTTGGGATATAGCGAGTTGGATAATGGATGGATGGATGGAATTGATTTCTGACCCAGCACTAGACCCTCATATTTTAACACATTTCATGCAGTTATTAATTTCATCAATGGACTATAAAAGTAAAATGCCCAGAAGGAGAAGAGGGGCCATTATAAATGTATGAAAAGGGAGTGGACAAGTACAGAAGTTCATTGTCTCAACAATTGAGAAATGGAGTTTACATTTTCCTCACTTCCACCGTCAGTTGTTTATATACTTTGTTAACTGAAACTTCACTTAATATGTTTGCTTAAAAGGTAAACAGATACATTATAACAGTCATATCATTGTTTTTTTTATCTTGATTAATGTCATTTATGTTTGTAAATTTGTATTGTCATACATTTTTCTACTTCTGTATAATATTTGTAAACCAGTTTTATCGTTTTAAGCCTAAAGTCATTGAAAGCTGTTACACAAAGCTATCCTGAATTTTATTTATTCTGTCTCTCTCCCTGCAAACATGAGCCTGAAGGCAAAGTCACATTTGACGATGCTTTCAGCAATTTGCAGTCGTAGCCTTCAATCACAATCTTAGTGAGTCAGAAGGGCAGCAATCCAGTGAATCGAATCATGTAAGTGACAAGCCCAATGACTCGCTACATCCAATCCACAACTCACCACAACAAAATCATACAGGCTTGATTATGTCTTTAGTTGTAGGGATGGGCTCTGTGTGTATGAGAGCTGGCAACAAATGAATACTCAGCTGGAAAGACAATACAATGCAGGGACAAAGAATAAGGTGAGTGGGTTTTTTGGACCTCCTAAATTGAAAAGAAGCTTTTCTCTCTGATGTGTTGTGCTTTACATACCACAACAGAATGAAAAAATAAAGTAAAAAAAAAAGGGCAGAGACTATAGCTGAACATGCCGTTGTTGTTGACCCTTTGCATAGCACTGACAGCTGTCAGGCAGAATGCTACTGGCCGTGACAAAATGGAGAGAACAAAACTGTGCTGGATGGTCAGCCAGCAGTTTGCTAAATGTGACATACCCAGGGATTATAAATCATACAAACTGACATAGTCCAGTGTCGAGGTCAGCAACTGCAGTCAGCAAGTCTGACATGCCTAATGACTACAAGTTGCATAGTGTGACATCAGATTAAGGGAACAAACATTTTGGAAAACTAAAAAAAAAATAAAAACTCTGAAGAAGATGAAATGTCCCTTATAGTTCACTCTGAATTATTTACAGTACATCTATCCATCTATCCATTACCTACACCTGCTTAATAAAATTTGTTTTTGTTTTTGTGGACAGACAAAACCTGCCTCAATAGTGTCAGAAGCAAGGCGAGAACTAAATCTAACAGGCACTCCAGTCCATCACAGGGGGTCACTTGTGTACTTGAAATATGGCTAGCAGGAGCTAAACCTCTCTCTCATATGTTTTTGCTCATTTGTGTTGGTTGCATTGATTTTGTTTGAACATTAGAAAGTACACGGGCAAAATATAGGAGCCGGCAGATAACTTCTGATAAAAAACATCACTGTCAGTGTGAATGTATTAAAATAACCAACAATAAAATGCCATAAACCCAGCAAAATCATGCAGAAACAAGAAATAATTTAAATATTATTGAAAAATTCTACATATCTTAGATTTTTGATCCTCCACTCAAATCGGTCATGTCTTAAAATATTATTATTGTTATATATTTGGCTGAACCTTTATCCAGGGTGACTTACAAGATCACAATGCATTACAGTTGTTTACAGGAATTCTGTTCACTTGGAGCACCGGCAGGTTAAATGACTCCCTTGCAGTCAAACAGTGAACCAGGGGCAGGAATTGAACAGAATCCTTACGTAAGGCCCAGTGCCCATCACCGTCTGCCAGTGTATTTTATCCTGAAGAAACATTCCAAATTAGAATTACCCTTAAAAGACACAAATAACTGACAGAGCAAGAGACTATACTCAGTAATGTACACAAAGCTCACATGCTACAAATAAATACAATACTGTATTTACAATATTAAGCATATTATCTAAAGGGAAAATATGACAAGAATTACTATAACAAATATGTTAGGTAAACAATTAATAACATGAGAGAGAATGTTTGCCCTGTTTATGTATTTCAGAATTATATGCTAAATTCTTGGTACCTTAGGGTAATAAAGATTCCACTTGAAATTTATTCATGAACACTGCTGAACACCATCTTATCCATAAGTGTAATCAGGCGGTAAACATCATTTTAAGTGGTACCAATGTAGAATAATGAAGCTGGCCAGTAATTCCTTAATTTACCCCAAATTAAAAATGTTACTTCTGGTGTGCGCCAAGACCAGAAAACTCTTTTGAGATTAATGACTGCTTTGCCAATTACAGCTGCAGAAATCCATTTTGCTAAGGTTAAATGTCACAATGTATCATATCATTCACCACAAGCAGAAACGCCTATTAATTCCTTTGTTTTAAATTATAATAGTAATAGTACTACTAAAACACCACCAACAACAACAATAATAATAATAATAATATTAATAATAACAAAAGCAATCAATATGCAGCAATTCCTTGTTTTTAATACTGTGTCACAGAGACTGCAGGCCTCTCTCAGAAAAAAAAAACAGTCCTTCACATTTACTCATCCTGGGCGTACTAATTATTACTTTTTACATTACATTTACTTATTTGGCTGGCACCTTTAGTCAAGGTGACTATAAATGTTCATGATATGATTGGTTACATTTTATTTTGTTTGTTCTAATTGGAGCATAAGCAGGGCAACTGACTGGTTCATGGTCACACAATGTCGGAAGTGGGTTTTGAACCCACAACTTCAGGGTTTAATGTCCAAAGTCTTAACCACTACACCACACTACCTGAAAATACAGATATGCCCAATATGGGAAGACCATAGTACACATGATAACACATGAAAGCAACAGGGAGAACATGCAAACTTCACACTGGTATGAGCTTAATCACAATCACAATGAGGTCTCTTGAGTTGCGAGCCAGTGACATTAACTTCTATACTTTTTTACCCACTGTCTTGAATGTCGGCATTCAGTTGCATTTCCTGGGACTAAATTAAAGGGGAGACTGGAAGAGCTAATAGAAATAGTCTATAGAGTCACATGCTTGCTTGTTTACTCTGGAAGTTGCTGCCCCAGAAGAAAATTGCCCTCATCAGCTCTTACCTAACTTTCTCCTTTAGTTATACCTACTCAGCGGGTTTGTTGTGGTCAAATAGATGGAAGGATGCCACTAACATTAGTTGAATCTGTCTCCTCAGAAGGAAGAATAAGAAAAATCTGGAGCGCTGATGAGGTTACTCCTCTTGCGGTGGAAGCCATGCTCCTTCTAACCATGCCACTACATAATCCACAGTCCCACTGCAAGTCGGTATTCAGTTTTGGAACAGCTTCTGAGAACCCTGGAGGTCCAAGCCTGTGAAGTTCTTTTTTCCAAGAGTGCCTTTTATGTTTTGTTTTTTTTTATGAGTGTGCGTTTCTTTCTTTTAACTCAACACCAGAAATTTATCAGGGGTAACCTGTGGCACTCCAGCCTTCATTTCTATGCTGTTTCATTTTATAGCACCACTACAACAACAACAACATCTGTAATAGGATCTTCTCACCTGGGACCCAAAATTGTTTGAAACTCTCTTTGTGCTCCTTGTACACTCGCATAGATAGATAGATAGATAGATAGATAGATAGATAGATAGATAGATAGATAGATAGATACTATATTGATCTCATTAGATAACTTTAGGCTGATGGGATTCTAAATGAAAATGTAGCGTATATAATACAGAATGTTATTATGAAAAAAAAAAACATTACCAAGAAGCAAACATTAAAAATGTAAATGCTTCATACATTTTTTGATTACATTTTGAGATCAAATTGGATAAATAAATCTTCAAAACTAACACTGTAAAATACATCATTACAGAACTGTAATTTCAAAACTTACTGTGGGAAAGATTTATGAAACTTTCCAAAAACCTATCAATTTTCCAGAGGCTTAGCTAAAAAAATATAATTTATAAATGAAGTTGCAAAAATAATATTAGATGCCAAAAGAAAAAAAAAAACAGTTCCTGTTAGGTAAAGAGAGCACAGTGCTTGTCAATAATATGAGTTTGATTTCCATTCAGATCACTGTTCAGGGTCAGAGTTTGCATATTCTCCCTGTGCTAATGTGATGTTTCACCTGCTACATTCAAATATGTTTATTTGTATTAGGTTAACTGGTGACTCTAAATTGGCATGGTACAAGTGAATATTGATGCACTCAAAACAGTGCCAAATGTAGAAATGGTGCCACAGCCAGGATTAGTTGATGGAGCTGTGATCCAAATCTAAGTTCACTCACTGTCTGAATAGAGTTTAGATGTCCTCCCCACGTCCGTGTGGATTTTCCTCCCATATTCCAAAAATGGTAAACCTAATATACCCGATGACTCTAAATTAGCCAGCTATGAGTGAGAATGTGCATGTATGTGTGTGTGGGTGAGTGTGTGCACTAGTGTGCTCTCTGAAGGAGTGGCACTATGTCCAGGGTTTACATTTACACTTATTTACCTAGATGATTACCTAAAATGACATACAAAAGAGGTCAACATAACCTATGCAGATAACACAGAAGACAGTTGGGCATCCCACCCAGGACGGAAGTGGAGTCCTTACCTGGCCAGGAAGCCACAATGGAAGGATGGAGTAAATAGGGACAATACCCAATCTGGATTCCTTGTGATTCCCATTCTGGTTGGGATTCCTGAAGAGTACAAGAACTGCCAGGAGAGCAAAGCAGGGAGCGGTTCATTCCCAGACTTTAATAAGTGGTGTTTTCCTCATATAGAGTCCCATTTTGGACACCCGCTGGGCTACACGGGAGTTGGAGGCTGCAGAAGCAGCTCTGTAGGGATCCCTGGGGGAAAATAGAGGGCACTGCTGGGGGTGGATCTCTCTGGCTTTCACACAACCCAGACGTGCCTCCAAATGGCTACATCACGTCACTGGAAGTACTCCCAGGACCACGATAAAAGGGACTACACTGTCTTGTCCAGACGAGTTGGAGCTGGGAGGTGGGAAGGCAACACTTGACTGGAGGAGAGAAGTGCAGTAGGGCCAGTAGAGGAGAGGACAGGAAGAGAAAGACAGAAAGGACAACATTTTTTGGTGATTGTGTATACGAGGAAACTGTGATAATACACCCTTTAATTGAACCTGGAACTGTGTTGGTGTGTTCATGTTTGGGGCTCACTGGTGCCCCCGAGCATTCACACCTAGTAAACATCAGTCTGGAGGACTGTTTGAGAACAAGTGCTACAGGACAATGTTAGAATATGAATCATTACAAGTCAAGAGCTCAGAACAGAGGATCAGTTCTTGTCTTGCACCATATTTTTTTTTAATATGCTGAGGCTTCCAGTGACCTTAAGGATTAATAACATGGACTCACTAAATGACTAGAGAGTGTTTCACCTAATGCCCATGGCCAGAGTGCTAGCTTATAGGGAGAGATAAAGCGGACACTGGGTAACACAAAACATGGTGATGTATCTCTGAACAGTGTTGCAAAAGAAAAGCAAAATACATCAGTAAAAGCATATTTTAATATTTTTTGGAGCATTTGGTAATAGATGTCAACACAGTCAAAGGAATTTAGTCAGAGTAAGCATAACTCAGACCCTTAAACATGGTTACCCTCAGGAGAACACAATCAGCTCTGGTTGACCAGGTTTTCTGTTTGGCAGCAAAAGACAGACATGAGTGCGATTAATCAAACCGCACTAAAGCAGCCATCATGTGTGCTAATGATGGGGAAAATGAAGCTGGGGAATCAAAATGTTCCTTTAATAAAATCAGGCACATGAAGTCAAATACATGTGGTGTCATTTAAAACATGAACATAGAGAGACGATGCTAAAGCAGAGCACTGAAGTGTGTGAATCCAGCAGCAAAATGGTACAGAATTGGGAGCATGGGTGAGTGGGCCTTATCATGGAGTTTCCAGAATTTGATTCAAAGAAACAATATTCATTTCTGCAATATGCAATCATATTTTAAAGTCAGTGTTAAAAAACAGTGTTCATGCTAGAGCCAATTTTACCCAACTTTAAATAAAAATTCAAACATCTAATGAAAACCTTTATGTAAACTGGAGGCAATGTTCAAAAGATAGAATGAGGACATGGCACAGTAATTGGTGCCTTAAAAAATACATATGGTGATTGACGTGCTATCTCCAGAAATCAAGGTCATTACATTATCATATTGGTAAATCTATCAAGTTAACATGGCTTCCCCTCTCTGGGTATTATATTACAATTTAAACATTTCTGCTGACTAATTTTGGTCTTTCCTTAGTTCTTCTTAATAGTGTTGTTCCACCCAGGTTGCTGATAGATACCATAGTGATTTTTCATCAATCCATCTTAGATCTTGCTAAATTAAATTAATGGTCATAATGAACCAGGTACTACTTCAGCGAAGGAGTGAAAAAGTGTAATCTCCACAGTTACAGTATTTTCAGAAGGCCGTAATTCTAACCCCATTTTCTGGAGATGAGGAGGTTGTAGGGCTAACCACCATACTGTTCTGTATAATTTATACATTGTTTCATTTACTTTCTGCTGTCCCACAGGTGTACCTCCTAAGAGTGAATCTCTGCCTGGTTATTGTCTGTGTGGTTTTTCCATTGTATAGGTACATTTTACCAGAGCACTGGCAACTTTGTATTGACCCTTGTTAAGTGAGTATCTCCCTTTGTTGGAGTGGTACTCCCATGAACTTGGAGCCATGCAACACAGGTTGATTGAGAAGACTTCACACAGATAACATTCAGCTGGGATTTCAAGAAAGGATTCTCAGTCTGTGAGGCAACAGTCTGTATGTGTGTACTGTGTAACCATTTATATATGAATGGTTATATAGGTGGATAGTTTAGTAATTTAGCTCATTAATCCAAATTGCCTGCTCTCCTCCAATCATTAGAACATTAGAACAGTCTAAATGAAAACAGTCCATTAAGCCCAACAACGCTTGCCAGTCCTATTCCCCCTTATCTCTTCCAAAATAACATTGAGTCGAGTTTGGAAAGTCCTTAAAGTTCTACTGTATACCACACTATTTGGTAGCTTATTCCAAGTGTCTATTGTTCACTGTGCAAAGAAAAACTTACCAATGTTTGTGAAAAATTTACCCTTAACAAGTTTCCAACTGTGTCCCCATGTTCTTGATGAACTTATTTTAAAATAAAGATCCACTGTACTAATTAACTTTCATAATTTTAAACACTTCAGTCCTGTCTTCTGTTAATCTTCTTTTGCTTAAACTGAAAGAGCTCAGCTCTTTTAACCTTTTTTCATAATTCGTCCCCTGCAGCTCTGGAATGAGCCTAGTCGGTCTTCTCTATAGACTTGTTCCAGCGCTGTTATATCTTTTTTGCAGCCCGGAGACCAAACCTGCACACAGTATTCCATATGAGGACTCAATAGTGCGTTATAGAGCTTGCAGTCTACACATTATTCTATATAACCTAATATTCTGTTAGCCTTCTTAATGGCTTCTGAACACTACCTGGAAGTTCATAGCACAGAGTTTACTACAGCTCCTAAATCATTCTCATAAGGTGAACTTTTCACCTCTCATTGTCTATTCAAACCAAATATTGTTATTTCCTATGTGTAATACTTTACATTTACTTACATCAAATTTCATCTGCCACAACTCTGCCTAAGCCTGTATGTTGCTAAAATTCTTTATATACGTGTATAACACCATCACAACAGAGCAACTTTGCCAACATGCAGATATGGTCAACAGCTTTAGCGCTATAGCCTGCAGGGTTCATAGAGATATCTGCTACAATCAAAGAATATCTAGCAGCTGTCAGTACCGTGGGTGAAAACATCTTGTTTAATGTGAGAGATCAGAACAGAATGGTCAGATTTGTTCAATTCACAGAAAGGCCACAAATACACAAATAACAGTTCACAGTACAAGAACACATGACACATTGAAGTGGACAGGCCACATTTTCTCAAGCTGGTTCCACAAACATAATGGCGACTATCATTTCCGCCACTGGCGTGCTTAGTCCACATACCCCTGTCTAATAGAGCTCCATTGGCATGAGGTGGAACAGGAGACTAGGAGGTTTGGAACATGAGCAGTGTGATGCATTTACATAGGCATAAACCAAAATCCCTAAGGAATGTTGCCATCACCTTGTTAAATCCATGACTTTAAAAATTCAAGCTGTGTTAGAGACAAATGTCTGTCCTACCCTGTGCTAGTGAGATGTACCTAATAAAGTGGATACTGACTGAATATATATAAAAAGTGAAAACAGATCTCTAAATTGATTAAAAATATAAAACACAGAATCACTGATTGCATAAGTATGCCTGTAATTGCCTCAGATGCCATGTTACAGTTGATTTCTCATAAATAAAGTGCCTATAAAAGTTTTCACATTTTATTCTTACACAACATTGAATCACATTAGATTTAATTTGGCCTTTTTGGATACTAATCAGCAGAAAAATACTCTTTAATGTTAAAATGAATTCAAACATAAAAATTTATTTCATGAGTATTCACCCTATTTAATATGACACCTAAATTGTCACTGATGCAGTCAGATGATTTACAAAGACCCAAAATTAATTTAATTGCGATAACCCTGCTGTAGTCGTGGAGTTTCAATTGATTGTACGTACTATAAAGTTACCCGTATCAGAAAGTATCAACTGGTGCTGGGGAAGTAAAAACAAAAGAATTCCCCAAGCAACTCTTTGAAAAGGTGATTGAAAATTCCATGTCAAGTAATGCAGATAAAAAAATGTCCAAGTCACTGAATACCCCTTGGAGTTCAGTTAAATTAATCATTAGAAAATGGAAAGATTATAGCACACCTTTAAATCTATTTAGAGCCGACCCTTCATAAAAACTTAGTGACCCTGCAAGACGAAGAATAGTGAGGGAGGCCAGCAAGAGACCTATAAAAACTTTCAGAGTTACAAGATCGGGTTGGAAAGACAGATGCAGCTTAATGGTTGAGTGGCAAACAGAAAGCCACTGTTTAAAAACAACATACATGACATCTCATCTAGAATTGGCCAGAAGCCACAGGGGAGACTTAGAAGTAAGATGGAAGAAGGTACAACGGTCTGACGAGACCAAAATTGAAAATCATGTTTGAGCCCTGCACATTATCAAAAACACACCATGAAGCATGTGTGTTGCAGCATCATGCTGAGAGAATGCATCTCTGCAGCAAGCCTGGAAGACTTGTGAGGGTTAAAATCAATACAGCAAAATACAGGGAAATCCCAAGGAAAACCTGATGTAGCCAGCAAGAGACGTGCACCATGGGAGAAGATTTGTTTTTCAACAAGACAACAACCTCCAAGCCAAAGCTGCAGGAATATAAATAATAATGTTAATGTACTGGAGAGTCAGGATCTCAATCCAAGTGAGAATTTGTAGCTTGACTTGAAAAAGGCTGCTCATTCATGATCAACATACAACCTGACAGAGCTTGAGCAGTTTTGTTGAGAAGAATGGGGGAAAATAATTAGAGTGTTCAGATGCTCAAGGCTAATAAAGGCCTATGCACACAGTCTAAGGACTGTCATGGCTGCCAAAGGTGCATCTACTGTACTAAATACAGACTTGGATGCGTATGCAGTCAACCATTTTGTTTGTTATACTTCGTAATTAAATTAGATCACTGTGTAGAAATCTGCTTTCACTTTGATGTTAATGAGTCTTTTTCTGCTATGATTCCATGTTGTATAACAATAAAATACTTTTTATAGCCAGTTGGCTTGGCAGTTGGGCAGTTTGCACCATTAGTCAGGTTTTCTGCAGTGAAGAGTGACTGGGGCTGGAACAAATAACAAGAAATACTACAGTGTGATTATTTGACGTAGAAGTAGCCCTGTGTGGGATATAATAGTCAGCATGCTTTTATTCAACCAAAAAATGCTTGTTGACTTTACTTCCATTACATTAATCAAGTATTTCCCTCAGTATTTGTCTTGGCTTTAAACTGCACCCACTGGGTGCCATATATTTCCTTAAATGTTTTGTTTTTTTATGCTAGAACAAAAAACAAAAAGTGTACTAAATTAAACAAAGTTTAAAGTTTAATATATCATTTGAATCTTGTACAGTTAACTCATGAGGTGTGTGTTTGTGTGTTAAGGGGGCATCATTTACTCTTTCTTCAGAAAACAAAAGTTCTTTATATATTTGTTGGCATGTTCTATAGTCACCATTTTACTAATTTTACCAAAATGCACAGAGCCTCCTGGTGTTTTGGTAAGGACTGGGCTATGCCATAGAAGAAATGCTGGTCATTGCCACTCTATATTTTGTGTGAAGCAAGTTAACCCCGTGGCAGCACTTTAATTTAGAATACAAAAGTGGAATTATATTCTGCTCTGTCCTGGTCAGTGTGGGTACAGTTTGGCTGGCAGAACAGGCTTCTTGATTTCTAGCATAGTTTTGGAATTAAGTCACTTATCCTATCTAATGGATGCATAAGAAAGCCCCAGCTCACCTAGCAGAGAAAATGCTATTAGGTGTACTTAAAGTTTTCGCATTCCATCAGTTTTGTCTAAAAACATGAGCAGTTAAATAGCAGATATGGCTCATTCTGTGCTTTGTAATGTATAAAATGCAGCTGAAAAGGTTAATATGTTATGCAAATTCTCAGTCATGCCCTTACTGTTGTGAAAAAGAAAATAACATTTAAAGTCAATGGGGTAGAATATTCCTGTAGAATGATGATTTTGAAAAAGTACATTTTCATCAAAGATCCATAGTTTTTTCAAGGCTCCATTTTACAGGTAAGCACACATTCCCATCTTTCCAACAATGCCTTTGCACTACAGTAATGAATGTGGTCTTTGTATGAAAGCACAGTTTACAGTGTTAAAGTAAACCAAGGTACTTTGAAAGCCTTCAAATTACATTCAATGCAAGATAGAAGGTTTGTTCACAGTGCTTCTGCGATTTTCTTTGAATGGTGCAAAATAAAGACAACCACATATCTTAGTAAAAGTTAAAACCTCCTTTTAGAACTTATTTTTACATCACAATATTTGTATGAGCATAATACAGGAGTGCAATACTATAATAATGTTGCAGTGTTCCAATAATCAATTCGTCTGAATCTTTTTCTATACCAACGTCCTTCTCATATCCTTTAGTCTTTCTTAGGACAAACTGCAGCACTATTTCTTATATGCAAATTTATATGTATATATTTAAATGTATAGTAGGTGTTAGTAGGTAGGATTAAATGTTTAGTTTAAGCTTTTGAATGCATCAGATGTTTAAAACATTCTTGTAATGTGGAGGTACTTCTGAATTTTGAGGGGAACTTATCAACAATTGTTTGGTTTATCAGCTTTCATATTATAATTGGTTATTTTACTGGCATTCTTGAAGTGATAGAATACTTTTCATTGTAAATTTTCATTTGGTCCATAATAAGAACTTGGTTGCTTGCTATGCTCACCCCATAACTGGTCAGAACCACTTAAAAAAGCAATTGGAGTTGTCCAGACTGGCACATTAATCACTGGTTGGGGTGAAGAAGACAAAATAAATCATTTACCTTAGCACACTGTAAAGGGTGGAATTCTGATTGGTAGAAGGATCAAGAATATAGGCAGTACCAAGCCAGGATTGGTACAAGGACACAAGGCTTGCATGTAAATTATGATGCCCCATTGGTCCAAAGGAAACAGTAAGTAATAGCAAGGCCATTATAGAGAGAGGGCACACCAATACTTGTCTGTCTCTCCCTCCATCGATTTCCATCCGGACACCATGCTGGATCAAAGAACAACCACTTCAGAAGTGCAACACAAGATTCAGAGAGTTACCTGTCTAGCCAGAATAGCTGCTATCCATTCAAGCTGGACAGTTATGAATTGTCATATCCATTTCATTTGCTTCTGCTTTAGGCATATTAAAAATCTTAGTGTTGTATTATAGCCCAGGTTTTTTCCCTGGCTTGTATTTATATTCTGTTTTGTTTTATTTATTTTTTTTTATTATGTATTATTTTTCATGTTTTTTTCTGTTATGTGTGTTATTATTGTATTTTTAAAGTGCCATCCATTTCTTGTACTTTGTGGGGGAAAACCCAAAAGGTTGGGCCACCATGACATCACTGGTGCTGGGTACTCCTATTGTCTACAGTGGTATGAAAAACTATTTGCCCCCTTCCTGATTTCTTATTCTTTTGCATGTTTGTCACACAAAATGTTTCTGATCATCAAGCACATTTAACCATTAGTCAAAAATAACACAAGTAAACACAAAATGCACTTTTTAAATGATGATTTTTATTATTTAGGGAGAAAAAAAAATCCAACCCTACATGGCCCTCTGTGAAAAAGTAATTGCCCCCTGAACCTAATAACTGGTTGGGCCACCGTTAGCAGCAATAACTGCAATCAAGCGTTTGCGATAACTTGCAATGAGTCTTTTACACCGCTCTGGAGGAATTTTGGCTCACTCATCTTTGCAGAATTGTTGCAATTCAGCTTTATTTGAGAGTTTTCTAGCATGAACCGCCTTTTTAAGGTCATGCCATAGCATCTCAATTGGATTCAGGTCAGGATTTTGACTAGGCCACTCCAAAGTCTTCATTTTGTTTTTCTTCAGCCATTCAGAGGAGGATTTGCTGGTGTGTTTTGGGTCATTGTCCTGTTGCAGCACCCAAGATCGCTTCAGCTTGAGTTGACGAACAGATGGCAGGACATTCTCCTTCAGGATTTTTTGGTAGACAGTAGAATTCATGGTTCCATCTATCACAGCAAGCCTTCCAGGTCCTAAAGCAGCAAAACAACCCCAGACCATCACACTACCACCACCATAATATACTGTTGGTATGATGTTCTTTTTCTGAAATGCTGTGTTCCTTTTACGCCAGATGTAATGGGACATTTGCCTTCCAAAAAGTTCAACTTTTGTCTCATCAGTCCACAAGGTATTTTCCCAAAAGTCTTGGCAATCATTGAGATGTTTCTTAGCAAAATTGAGACGA
Organism: Polypterus senegalus; assembly: GCF_016835505.1. NCBI lineage: Eukaryota > Metazoa > Chordata > Cladistia > Polypteriformes > Polypteridae > Polypterus > Polypterus senegalus. The sequence continues at coordinate 147,779,071 of NC_053159.1, read as the reverse complement.
GCCCTAATGTTCTTTTTGCTTAACAGTGGTTTGCGTCTTGGAAATCTGCCATGCAGGCCGTTTTTGCCCAGTCTCTTTCTTATGGTAGAGTCGTGAACACTGACCTTAATTGAGGCAAGTGAGGCCTGCAGTTCTTTAGACGTTGTCCTGGGGTCTTTTGTGACCTCTCGGATGAGTCGTCTCTGCGCTCTTGGAGTAATTTTGGTCGGCCGGCCACTCCTGGGAAGGTTCACCACTGTTCCATGTTTTTGCCATTTGTGGATAATGGCTCTCACTGTGGTTCGCTGGAGTCCCAAAGCTTTAGAAATGGCTTTATAACCTTTACCAGACTGATAGATCTCAATTACTTCTGTTCTCATTTGTTCCTGAATTTCTGGATCTTGGCATGATGTCTAGCTTTTGAGGTGCTTTTGGTCTACTTCTCTGTGTCAAGCAGCTCTTATTTAAGTGATTTCTTGATTGAAACAGGTGTGGCAGTAATCAGGCCTGGGGGTGGCTACAGAAATTGAACTCAGGTGTGATACACCACAGTTAGGTTATTTTTAAGAAGGGGCAATTACTTTTCACACAGGGCCATGTAGGTTTGGATTTTTTTTATCCCTAAATAATAAAAACCATAATTTAAAAACTGCATTTTGTGTTTACTTGTGTTATATTTGACTAATGGTTAAATGTGTTTGATGATCAGAAACATTTTGTGTGACAAACATGCAAAAGAATAAGAAATCAGGAAGGGGGCAAATAGTTTTTCACACCACTGTATTTCTTCCACTCAGAATGACAGACCCAAAAGTAGGTCAAAAAGTTTGTAAGAAGTTGTTTGTCAGTACTGCGTATGTTTTGTTTACACTAATTATTGGATTTTTTTTTTTTTAATTTTTGATTGCATGTTCTACAACAAAATGCCTTTATACTGAGGCATTAAAATACACCTCAAGCTCAGTAGTGTGTTGTAGCACACATTGAATACAAAAGTCTGCTTTGTGCAAAAGTGGTGGAGAACCAAACTCACATTGAATCTCAGCATGATTATGTTCATAAGGCACACAACTTATGGATGTGTAACCAAAATTGAAAAATAGCTATTTGATAATTGTAATTTGTGAACTTAATTGTGTTAGTGTACATGCAACTGAAGTAAGGACAGTTCTTTTAGGCAGGGATTGTGATTTATTCATGCAGGCCTGGCACATTACTTTCAGATAGAGGCCTTGAGTGATTAGAGCCAGTGCACTGTGTGCTGACAGGGAAAAAGATGATATTTGGTTCTTAGAAGAGCACAGTCCATATATAACATATTCAAATAAGCTCAAATTGTAGTTTCCCATACCTGGCAAGTTTCATAAAAACTCACTAAGTATGCAAAATGTGTAGGCCTTTATAATGGTAAGGCATCTCCTAGAAGCTGTCTACAAGATGATGTCTCCTGTATTCTGCTGAACCGAAACTACAATCATGAATAACTGAATATGAATAATTATACTACAATGTATTTTGGAGCTGAAAGCTGCATTTTAAAGCAAGTTAAATATATACATATGTATATAGGATAGGGTATATATATTGTAACAAAGACGTTATACTGCGCCCGACCCGACACAGATGGACACAGAAGCACGTATAAAATAAACAAACTATCCATTTTCCTTTACCTATGGGGCACTTCTTCCCCGTAATCCCCACAGGCACAACACAGTTCCAAGTACAGCACACAGAGTACAACAAAGCACTCTTCCTTTTCACCACCACTCCTATATATAGTATACAGTATATAGAAGGGCAGGGGAAGGCAGCTTACTTGTGCTGGTTCCTTCCCCAAGACACTGGATGGCAGCCAACCCAGGCTAGGATTCCCACATGGATGGCCATAGGGCATGCTGGGTGCCATAGTGCCAGAGGACAGACATGTGGGGGTCCATGGTGTCCACCGGCGGGGTGGGGGCTGCAGGGATTGGGAATCCCTACTCTGTGAGACTTCAACCTTACCTAGAATTGCTTTCGAGCTAAAGTTTTATGTCACCAGAAGTAATCCTTGGTGTGGGATAAAAGAAACAGCCCCATTTCAGTTGGGGAGTCGGGCGGAGGTGAACAAAGCTTGCTAGAGTAGCAGAGGAGGTAGAGAGAAGAAGACAAAAAGTGCTTAGTGTCATACTTATGGCTGTGGTGTCAGTTACTCTTCCTTAAAGGGTTTCACACAAGTCACACATGTGCATCCACGGATCTTTCCCTGGGATTTGTCAAGGTATGTCGTAAACCACTGAGACGACAGGAGATTCTATTGCTAACTGTATTTTCTCCTTTTTTTCCCCGTAGCAATGAGAAACTGCCCATTGAGGGCATCTAACTCCATCCACTTCTGGTCTGTCAACTGTAAAAACCCAGGACTCCAGGTAGGTGGCATCTTTTAACGATCACACTATCTGCTAGACAGAGCTTCCAAAAGCACTGACAAGTTCTTTGTTTTAGCCCATAAACCTGGGCAATAATGCCAAGATGGGCATTATTTTCATTTAATTTCTTGTTTATTAAACAGAACAACACAGATTACGCCCCAAATACTGCTACATGTATCTGTCATTCCTGCATATGTTGTATTTCTTAAAACAAACACATTCCCAGGGATCAGGATGTCAGTTTACAATATAAACCTTGATAGCCACTATCTCACTTTCTTCCACACCCATCATACTTCTTTAGCACATGCTGTCAATATTAAGAGTAGAATTTCATCCAAGTGAAACATAATTAACAAGTTTGTGACTATTACTCAGGATGCTGCTTTATTGCTTACCACTCAATCTATTCTGCCACTCAAAATTATCATTACAGACATTTTTTAAAACTGGTTGCCATTAATTTATTAAACTATTAGCACTGTATGTTTTCCAACACTACTAAAGAAAACGATAATAAAAAATAAATATTTAAATAAATATTTCCAAATAAACCACCACTTGACAAAAAAAATTCAACATATGTGTTCTTTACTAGCTTGTTATTGGATTTAAAATTACTTTGGGGAAATGTAATAAAATATGACTGCTAACATATTTTCTGCATAAACTAGTAATTTTAATTGTGATAGATCTCTCTGAGAATATACATCATTTTGTGTTTTTGCTGTAGCCTGCTATTTCTCTGAGTGTAAGACATTAGTCTTTCTGTCATTTTACATACAGCCTCACATCTAATAAATACCACACAGTCTGAAAGGAGTTTTATGATTAAATGCTGCTTGTTTCCACCCTCTTCATTTTTCGACTACAGTGGCAATTTAAGTCTTACTGGAGAAAAACAGAACACAAGCAATTTTGTAACACTATATAGTGACTTGACCTGCAAACTTTTTCAAACATAAGGTTACTGGGAGAGCTCCTGTTATTTATCAATTATATGTACATTTAAACCACAAAGAATCTACACATTAGCACAAATTGTATTTCAAGAAAGGGTTCTTATTATTACTTCTTTATTATATTAATCTTGACTTATGCACCACGTCTCAAATTTAAAATGTTACTAACACTATTTAATACAGTTGTAAAATGGTAATTGACAAAAAGGAAAAGACGCTGACAACTTTGTGTGATTGTCTTAGTTAAAATGCAGTATATTTCATTCTCTGAATGGCAATGATTAAATAAATTCCAAAAATGTTGGGAGGTGTTGAGAGTCACTTATGAAGAAAAACACAATCTATAGCAGCTCAGTAATTCATCCCAATGGTGCTGACTACAAGGCATCAATAAAATCAGGATGAGATGCCAGTCCATTGCTCAGTTTCTCTTAAACTTGATGGGACCAAGTTGCAGTTGTCAGTCACTCTTGATGGAATGTGGGAGGAAGCAATACTAGTAGGAGAATAATGGTAAGAACACGAGGGGAATGTGTAAACTTCCTGCAACTATGGCACAGCTGTGTTAAAATCTAGACTACCATTTAATTCTAAAATAAATCAGACAATGTTTATTATTTTTATTTTACATTATACTTTAAATAGTAAACAGCATCATTCAGCCAATGTAGCAAATGTTGCATTCATCATGCAGTGGAGCTGGAAGTTTGTACCATTTGTGACCTTCGCACATTCATGCCTCCCAAGTGGGAAAGTAAAAATGGATGCCCTCATGGAAACTGGTGCTTCAGCAACAAATGCTGATAAACAGTTTTATTGTCTTGATCAAAGAAGAAACTGATGAGCAAGAAAATCACAAAAAGTATGTTATTGTGCCTAAAAAATTTTTTTATGTTGTTGGTCATGACAAATAGTACTCTTTCTGCTTAGAAGCTGCAATTAACAAACTGCACAAAGCAACCACTGTACACAATGTACAAACAGTAACATACATCAATTTACTGTAACATTGGTTAGTGTGTGACTGTTCGTTCTGGCAATGTTAAAGTTTATCTTCTCAATATTCAGTATTATGAATTAATTAAGCTGATTCATTTCAAGCAAATTGTTCTTATAAATAAATTAAACCCATAAAGTGTTACTGTTAGTTCTGATTGCAGTGTACATCACCACTTTGGATTGACAACACAATCTGAAGACAGACAAACTCAGACTTGTGAGACCAGGCCTGAGTTTGCAAATAGACATTTTTAGTTCAGGGTGCATTTTCTTTCCGTTTACCAAGTCTGTGTTTTAGCTGAATGTAGGATTAGCTGCAAAAGTTCAAACCACAAGGTTGTCACTTCCATGTTCATCACTAAAAAATGTGCATTTTGTTATCAGTTAATTTTAGGGCCACATTTTTTTCATTTACCATTTATTCCTTTAACCTTCATATTTCAATACAGGATCACATCGTAATGAAGCCAATATTCACAGCGTCAGATACAAGGCAACAACCAGCAATGCACAGGGCGGTAGTCAGTTTATTCATACAAGCCCAGTTCAGGGTTTCCAAGTCTTTGGGCTGAGGGAGAGAAAATCAGAGTAACTTGAGAAAAACCCTAGAAAAGCACTGCAGACTTAATGTGAATAGTGCATGGACTAGGAATCGAACCCAGGACTACTGAGCTATAAGGCTAGAAATATAGACAATCTAACAATAGAGAGCTTCATATAAACAAAACTACCTGAGCACAGACAGTTAAGTGTTTTGTTTTATTTTTATATCACCAATTATTAAAGCACACAATGAAGAAAAACTCAGGTAGTGTCATAATTATGCATTACAATACTAAATGTGTATTTTGAGTATTTTTATATTGGAGAATGAATTTGAAGGGGTTTTGCTGTATACTGATTTGATTTTACAGTAGTCACACGCATCATTTCAGCAAACGTTATATGATATATATTGTGGCAGGACCATGTAGCAAAATCCCTGTGTTGAATAAAAAACAAAGACATTAGTGGTAGTTAAAGTTTTTGTATGCCTTAGCATTTGATGCCGTTCATTTTTTTGGAAATCATCTTTTTGTTCTCAGCTTCTGATTCTCGTTTTGCCCCTTTGCTGTAGTCGCCCTGTTTGAGAGTCTTTTTAGTTATAATCACTTTTGTTTTCACTATGATTCAGAATTGCGATTCCAGCTCCAGAACCTACTTTTCATTTGCAGAAATTTTGGGAGACAGTCTCATGACAGCTTGCCATTCCTTGGGGTCTGCCTTGGTAGGGTTAGGTTTTGTAATGTGTACCTAGATTGGAGGCTCTTCCATTTGGCCACCTTTCATTCACAGAATCCTAGACTCTCTTATTTCTATCAGTGGACCTTCCTTCCAGCTCATCTCCAAATTCTACAATCTTCTTGGAGGGCTTTAAATTAAGAGTAACTGTTTATGGGGCCTGTAAGGAACTTACCTGATGCTGATTACATTCCTACTCCCCCTTTAACACAAATTCACTGAAGCCTTCTGATAAAGTCAATGACTTTCTGACTCGAAAGCTTTAAAAAGTTTGTCAACAATAAATATGAAGAATTTTGCTAATGCTGCATGTGTTAAATATAGTGTGTGAGTTCCTTACTGAGTGGTGACATACTGTAATTAGGTCTTTATGTACTTCAAGGGAGAGAGAAGTATGGCAGTTCAGGCACTGCATGTGTTAAATAGATAAGAACTAACCATATTTATTCTCTTTGCGAGGACCTTGTTTTACAGGTTTGGCGCATCTTAAGTTGTCTGAGCATGTGCAGTAGGGTTTATTAAGTCTTCTATAATGACAAGCAATTTGTTTACATATATAAATATTTTTAAATGTCATACAATCAGTGTCTGTGCTCTATATTTTCTTTAAACTCAATATTTATTGTTCTTTTGACAGATTTTAAACAGACTATAACAATAATAATCTTGAATTCTTTATTTTAGAAAACTCCTGTTCAACATAAATTACTGTAATAGAGTTAAGTTTGTACATTATTCAATGCAGTACTCTACTGTATATACCAATTGGCACAGCATATACTTGTAGAATATACTAAGTTTTTCATTGCATTTAGTCCATAAAACAGCTCTTAAGTGGTCTTGCTGTTGCCTCATATTTACAGAAATCAGGGTTAAAATAATTTCCTGGTAACATCCAAACTCTCACTAATTTTGTAAGGGGTTTTCACTCCCTACCAATAATAATCACATTAGTCCAGATTGTCTGGTGTGAATGAACGTGTGCATAGGCTTTGTAATGGAATAACTTCCCATCTATCAATAATTCCTGCCTTGACCCTCAGTACTTCAGTTTATTATGAAATGGGTTCAGAATTAATTTATTTTTGTACAGCTGTGCACAAATCCTGAACTAGAATATATTAACAGCCAATTGCTGCACCATACAACATGCTTTACAAATCAGAAAAGTACTGTACGTTAAACACACAAAAAAACAAAGCAATTTCAATATGATTAACATATCGTGGCAACAGGTGGTCTATTAACATTATAACCAAGATATGTCTAGGTAAAAATTGCAAAAAAGAAAACAAAAACTTTAAACATTAGAATTCCTAGAAAAAAAAAATACATGTTGTCAGGATAGGGGGTCCATGGTGAGTTGTAACACACAAAGTCTCAGTCAAATCTCTGACAACATAGGTCAATTGGCTTGACAATGCAAGCTGCTGTATAAAACGAAGGTTATTTTTTTCAAAATTTCAATCCCAAAACTCCCAGTATCTCTGGCAACATTTACCATAGGCAGAACTGTTAGCTTGCCATGTGCAGATGTTACTTAAACAATATACTAAAAGGCCTAATTTATAACATTTGCTACACAATTAATCAGTAAACAATTCTCACTGTAAGTTGTTTGGCCTACTGGATTCAAAGCTATAACCTCACACTTCCCATTTGCTGCTCACTGTTGAAAGAGAAGCCTGGAATTGCCACTAATAAAGTATCTATCTATCTATCTATCTATCTATCTATCTATCTATCTATCTATCTATCTATCTATCTATCTATCTATCTATCTATCTATCTATCTATCTATCTATCTATCTATCTATCTATCTATCTATCTATCTATCTATCGTTGTTGCTGACAGGCAACAGACAGGTAAGGACAGATTCACTTGTTAAGCTTAAAGTTGAACAGCTTACAGGATTCCAGCCTAACATCAGTACAATTCCTTTGGCTGGCTATTCCCACAATTGATAATTTCTCTCCTGCACTCAAACAAATTACTTTGCATTTTCTCTCACTTAGCAGAAAATTGTGAGTTTTCCATGCAGAGCTAACAAGATGTTCCAGTAGGCCAAGAAAAATTGTCACGTTTCTTCACTGCCCTACTCTTGTCATAACCTAAGTATAATATTTCCTCCTTAACTCTGTCAAAATACAGTACTGCTTGCGTTGGCTGTTGATCAGTAAATTTAGTACTTATCACATGATAACAATGTGCATATTTTTGTGCTCTATTTCTGAGTATGTATCTTATATTGTTCTTTGATATAAACATTTTAACTTTTAATGATTCAACTAGATTTCCGGTCCTTCAGCCCACTAAAGTAGCAACTTCAGGCAGAGGAATGACGCAAAAATCTTGCAGCTTTCCACCCTTTTATTTACTTAAAAAAAACTATATGCCTTTTGGCATGGAATGATAAAGTAACACATTTGGAGTTGTTTTTGCTCCATTCTTTTTCACATTTGCATGCATTCCGCTTAAACTCCTTACTTAGCTCAATGGTTATTTTTACATACTGAAGCATTGCAACACATGTGCTCATTCCTGCTCATTTAACGCATCTCTGCTACTCAATGTGCACTCAGATCCACTAAAAATCAAACTCATCCCATCTCTCCCTGTCTGTCTCTCTAATTCTCTATCCCTGATTTGTCTACAGTATTTTGTTTTCAAAAAATGTTACAAATCTTCTTTTACAAATCTATCATTTTTAAACTATGAATTGTTACTGGATTTCTGTTCCAGACATGGATTGTTCTCAACAAACACAATGTACAGGCATAAGGGTGCATATGCAGTTCTGTGTAGTTCTGTGGTACCCTGTAAGCACGTACCATAAATCAAAAGACCCATTGTCCGCAGAAATCCTTGAACCAGCGAAAAATCTGTGATATATATTTAGATATGCTTACATTTAAAATCCGCGATGGAGTGAAGCCGTGAAAGTCGAAGCGCAATATAGCGAGGGATCACTGTACAAGAATATTGTACCAGCAAACCGTACCAAAAAATGGCTTCACCAAAGCTGATGCTGGGGGGGTATTTAAATATTAACTAGACAAAAATATGCTTGGGCCAAATTCTACTGTTAACACACTCACTCAAAAGTTGAATTCCTTACTCAATCCATCCATCAAATGATAACACCTGCTGGCTGGAAACTTGTTTTATATGGATTCCATATGGATCCAGCAGCCAATCCCCAAACACGTCTATTTCCCTTCACCAATAGCAGGAGACACAGTTACTGTCACACCACGCTATACGAGACGTCTTTGCAACTCCTTTATTAGTCTGCTTGGATACTCTTGACTGTCAGTTCCTACCAGTGCTGTGGTAAATTCACTACATACTCAATGTCTATGGGTTTTTAGGTTGCAATATTATGAAGCAAACTAATATAACACCACAACTGTGAAAAAATAACTTTGATTTGAAAAATGTACTACTTGAACTTATACTTATGATACAGTAGAATCAATCTATACTAATAAAAGGCAAAGCCCTCACTGACTCACTCACTTATCATTAATTCTCCAACTTCCCATGTAGGTAGAAGGCTGAGATTTGGCAGGCTTATTCCTTACAGGTTACTTACAAAGGTTAAGCAGGTTTCATTTTGAAATTCTATGCGTAACGATCATAACTGAATCCTACTTATGTACATATATACGTCCATAGCCTGCAGCTTGGTCGCCGTGTGAGGCTGGGTTGGGGGTTGCATCCTGCGTCCTATGTCCCCCGGCCTCCCACGTAGTTGGCTGCCTGCCAATATTGGGTCCCAAATAGTTGGCAGCCTGCCTTACATAGATTTAAATGCTTAAACGAGCAGAGTAGACACGCTGGCAAACAACACTGAAAACTCTCTTTTGTTGAATTCATTATACTTTGCCCTTTCTCTGTGTAGTTTTTCCCCTTTTGTTGTATCTTAATAATAACAATTTAAAATGAGCAGAGCAGACACGCTGGCAAACAACACTGAATAATCAACGGCTGCAAGTAATTTAGCTAAATAATACATTAATTAAACAATTAGAAGACCTAGAAAAGTAGAATGAAAATCAAGATGAAAATACTGTTAAAAAGAAAAAAAAATACATTATTCCTATATAACTGCTTGGTACATTTTAATATATTTTTTTTTAGCAAACTTAGTTTTCTAATTTCGATATTGTTCCCTAAACACAGAACTTGAGAAATATTAGTTCACTTAATTAGCCCAGGAGTTCAATAAAAAACAGAAGCTGGTTGGAACAAAAAACCTGCAGCCACAGGGGTTCACCAGGACCGAGTTTGGGAAACACTGGTTTACATTGTTCAGGTATCCATTTTCTTTATCGTTCCAACCATAACCCCATTAGCATGTCTATCGATGTGATCACCATCGATCAAAGAACTGTCATTTACAGAGTGGTTTCCATGCCCTGAGATGGCGCCTGCCTTTTCCATTCTCTGTGTTACATCACTGCCATATCAGGCTCACTCTTGATATCCGGGGGAACATTGTGTCTTATGTATTGAATGACTGGGACAGGTTTAAATTGTGGAATGATGACGGTACAGGAGAGAATTATACTACACAGGAGCACTATAATAGTAAAATGCTTAAGCCCTTCACCTATGGTTCTGCATGTGAGTTGATTGCTGCCACTGAATTGTTTGGTTGTCACTTTCAAGTGTACCGAAATGGCCAAATATTTTACACCTTTGGAGAACCACCAATGCCTCTTAAACATCTTAGATTCACAGGTGACGATTTCAGTAGTGGACACTTTGATGTTTATGAATGTTTAAACTCTCAAAAGCTGGATGCAAAGTTATCGATGAAGCCGGTTGTATGCTTACAACGCTTGACAGATGCTGAATGTCATTTCAACACAGCAAGTCCTGCAAAGACTAATGTAATTGAAACAAACCATGAAACTGAAACCGATTATGACAGCAGCAATCCAAGCTGTGAGAAAACAGTAAAAAGGAGGCGTGTCAGACGTCATGGTACATTTCCTGATGCAGCTAGATGGAAACAACTTCGTGATGCTGCCGCCAAATACTCTCAGAAAAATCCACAAGTTAATAGACACGCTGTTGCTACAGTTTCTCCACACTCTGAATCCTCCAGGCACTCCTGAGCATAATCTAATTTTGAAGGTTGGGGCACCAATAATGTTACTGAGAAACTTACAGCCACCTAAACTTTGTAACAGCACGAGACTTCAGGTCACGTGTCTGCAAAATAACCTAATTACGGCAGCTATTTTTACTGGCAGTGGCTCAGGGGAGAGAGTTTTTATTCCTCGCATCCCCGTTATACCCTCTGATCTCCCATTTCAATTCTAATGCCTCCAATTTCCATTAAGGCTCTGTGTCGCAATGACAATTAATAAGTCTCAGGGACAGACCCTACAAAAGGTTGGCATTGATTTGAGGCAAGATTGCTTTTCAACTGACAATGTGGTATACAAATAGATCCTTTACAAATAATTATTGGCATATTATCCCTCAGTTTAAAAAGGTTTACTTTTCTTCTTAATAAAAATTTAAAAGCAGTACTTCGCCAGTGCGAAGCGTGGGTATTTTGCTCGTAAATAAATAAATCTAAATCAGGGTTAAAATCAAATATGAAACATTTGCAATAACACTGAGGTTCATTTTTCCTCACTGAGTCTCAGTGGCTCTCTACTTCCTATCTTTGCTCTGCTCACCCACAATCGCTGTCAACCTTTAAGGAGATTGTGTCCCATCCACCTCATGCAGTTACCCACTGGGATGCTCAAATCCTGGCTCCATCATACCACGGCATCCATAGGACAATCTTAAAAGACCTTTTAGCCCATCTTGCTCTCTGAATTCACAAGAGGAGCATCCCACCACCTGGGTGCTACTCCCCGCAGTCCCTGCAGGGCTACCTCCCGATCACCTCGTCTTTAGTCCACCACCCTGGCTTACTCTCCCCATCACTCTGCTTTTTCCAAAATTCTGTCTTGATTTTTTCCCATCTCTTTGTTTCCTTTTCACATCTTTTCTCCTAGTCTTACCCTACTCAGGTAAGACCCATGGAGTGTCAATGAGGAAACTGGCTGGACTGATCAAATTTGCATGTGAATATTTGATAAACACTCTGGGGCTGCACAGCTTTGCAGTGGGATGCACCTGTACACAGTGAGCTCAAGTTGCAGTGTTTTTATTTTTAAAAATCTGCACTGCCAGAACCTCTATGCTTCACCACAATTTTTTAGCACTGCTAAAACTTAAATAAAAGTCTATTGATTTTATAGGAAATACCATTCACCACAAGAGACAATCATCAAAGACGAGGCAGTAAAGAAAGTATCTTCAGATAAATAGAAACAAAAAAAAAAACTTTTAACCAAAACACAGAAGCAAAAGTATGACAGCACCATTTTCTTCTCAGGAAGCTAAATCTTTTTAATATGACTTCTAGAAAAATATTTTTTTGCATCTTTTGGTGAGTGAGTCTATTTTAATATTGGTTTTGTAAGCTCTGTTTGAAAATATTAATGTTCGCAGGCGAACAGGGTTAATCACACAGTGAGATGAAGTAAGATATTCTGATATATTAGTTTAATAAGCACGTATTATGGAAAACAGTTTGTATCCTTTCAGACAGAAACTACTGACTAAATTCATAGGTCCTCATCAGTTTAGAGATTCAAGTTGCTGAGGATAAAAGACAAACAGTTCCAATATTATTTCATTCCAACCAAATAAAACAGGCCTTATTTTAAAAGACATCTGCATGTTTAACTTGGGGTCCAAAAAGTTACAGTATTATTCTCAATGGACATAGATTAAAGTCTAAATTTTGAACCAACATTTTTATGTAGCAGGTAAGATCTGTTATTGTATTCAGGGTAACCTCTAGCATTTTTGCTGCCCTAGGAAAAAATGAAAATGTTGCACCCATACCATGAGGTCTTGAAGGCAATTGCTTTCCTCTGTCATGCATGTGCATCGGAGGATCACATTCTGGGCTCATCTGAGGTCCCTAATGTCACCTTGGGGCGAGAGGAGGGTTTTTTCCTAACAGTGTTGTCTCATTCTTCCACTAGTCCAGAGAAGATGAGAACAGCAAGTTGATGATCAGAGTGACCTCCTTATAATCAAAGACCAGAGAACATGTTTGGGCCAAGAAGCGCTAATTTTCCTGTTTTGATTTTGAGCTTGTCTTATTGTGACAACAAATGCTTGATTTGTCTACTTAGTTTACTAAGGGAATTAAATGTGGACAAACGAGTTGGCACCCCAACATTTACTTTGCCTGCTTCTTCCCTTGTATGATGACAACATACTACTGCAGATGGCAGAGCAGTGGGATGTGATAATCCACTTTGAGATTTTGCATGAGTTGTACATGGATGTGAAACCTAAGATTGGGGAGGGGAGACGATATCCGCACACAGACACTCAACCATTTCATTCAGCTTTTCTTCCTTAGTGGCTTTGGCATGCAGTTACAGGGCACACAGCTGCTCACCCAGAATGTACTGATGATAGATCCACTGCTGATTACAATTGACTAAATGCTGCACCTCCAAAAACTATGCCTCCTTAAGCAAACCACCTAGTTTACCTACATGGCAGAGTTAGTGCTGATTATATAACTTATATCATGCTTATCTTATTTCTTTTAAAGTACTTTATGTTTGATGGTTTTTACCATTTTCAATCAGATGTTTTTACCTCTGTACAAAATCCATTCTGACAAATTAAATCTCTCTTTTCAGACACTCAGAAATGATTTGAATGGGACCCTCGGTGGCACCCACGGGACCAAACAGGGCTGACCCTCGGCAATACAAATGCCATCATGCCCTGCAATTCCCTGGATGCTGCCATATAGTGGATATATATATATTGTGAAACCTGGCCCGGACACAGACAGACGGACAGCATATTTTGCCCAACACACTGTTTATTTACAATTATTATTATTTACAAAAGTCACGTGCAATCACAACCCCAGCGCCCTTGGCACTGATTCCCCCAAGTCCAGGGCCCACAGTCCTGTGCCTTGCTTCCTGGCCGCCTCCTGTCCTCGCTCTCCAGCTCAGTCCTTCTGCCTCCCGACTTCCACCCATCACTGGAGGGAGGCGGCCCCTTAAATAATGCCCCGGATGAGCCCCAGGTGCTTCCGCCTCTACGCCAAGCGTGGCGGAAGTGTCGGCTGTCTTCCTGGCAGCTCTCCGGGTGCCACACAAAGTCTTCCCTCCGGCACTTCCTGGTGTGGCGGAAGTGCCGGGCTCCCGGGATAATTAGGCACCGGGGCGCCGCCTGGCGGTGGCCACGGGTCCCTACAGGGCTGGGCTTCAAAGCCCTGTACCCGAGGCCCCCTGCCTAACCAAGACGGACGCCCCCACTCCGTCTGGAGGAGGCACTCGCCCTCCTCCGGTCCTCCCAAGGCGTCCCGGCCGGGCTCCAGCCCCAACCGGCAACCGCGACGGGATAAACCGGCATCGGGGAGCCGCCTGGCGGTGACCACGGGCCCCTACAGGGAAGGGCTTCCATGCCCTCAACCCGTGGCCCCCAACAGAACCAGGACGGACGCCTCGCGGTCTGGAGGAGGCACAAGCCCTCCTCACGTCCTCCTCCCGGCCGGGGCCACAATATATATATATATATATATATATATATATATATATATATATATATATATATATATATATATATATATATATATATATATATACAGTATATAAGCTGTCCCGTGGGGAAAAATATAATTCTGGACAAGTGGAAGGTAGGTTCACTCTAACGACAAACACGTTGGCGTTGCCTCTGATCGTGTTCAGCACTGACGGGTGGAGCATCATATCTCTGGCAATCAGCAGCTACCCTTAAAACACATGTAGCTCTGATCTCTCTGTCAAAAATGTCAAACATTACTCCTTAACAATTTTTAGATGACAATGTCTGCTGAACAAACAGGTATTGCTAGCTAAGTAGAGGCAAGGTATGTTTCAACATGTGGCAAGATGCAGAGCGACTCAAACGGAAGCAAATGATAGAAAAGAATAGAAATCCATTAAGTAGTTCTCTTGTGAGAAGTGAACAGACACACAGACAAACAGACAGACAGACGTTGTATTTTATTTATATAGATATAGATAGATAAGCAGTTCTTGTTTTTCGTTAACGCTTTATAAAGATATTGTATTATGTTGCTTCTAAATATGAGTCTGGTTCAATTACTTTGCTATAAGTTTTATATCTGGGAATGACAAATTGTACAGAAAAGTAAGGAATATAAAATAGTAGTAGCAGTGGTCTAAGAGAAACACTATTTTCTTATAAGGAATACTTGTGTATGAATGGGTTATGGAAGCCTCACTGAAATTTCTCAATAATTATCAACACTGTAAAAAGCAAAGGTGATAAATAATTAATTGATTGATTGATTGATTAACATCTATAAATTCATTCTTATGCTCTATAACTTGTAATTATACAGTGCCAATTTAGTTAGTTTTTGTAATGTAGGGAGAGAATCATAATGTACAAAAAACACAAATAAAACCTATAAACACAAAGAGGATGATCAAACAGCACAAGACAGTAACCGGAAATAAATTTAATCCCTGTTTATGGAGGGATACAACAGTAGTGCTACACACTACGCTATTCTAGTAAAATAGTTTTACTACTTAATACATAGTCTTCTGCTTTAGTCAGATACTTTACCTCAGTATACAATATTGAGGAGCTCAGTATTACTGATGAAACAATTTAGAAAAGAGCAGCAATTCATTAGAGCCTTCCAGTTTGTCTTAAGAGCTTTCTGCAGTGTTTGCAGGATTGATTTCAGCTTTAAAATGGTAAAGTTACAAAAATAGTTTTCCATGGCATTCATATATATATATATATATATATATATATATATATATATATATTACCATATGTGTCCTTTAAGTATATATGATTTGCAAATGTTTTTACTGCTTTGTTCCTCTCCACTTTTCTTAGATGATTTATATTCAGACATGAACATGTGAAAAAACAATAGGTCTGTTTGTTCATATCTTTGTAGACAATCAAGTCTAAGCCATCTTATCTCTTTCACCCACCCCTGAATTATTCCTTGATCATCGAGTCTGCCATCACTCAAGGACACTTTGACAGTGAAAAGGACAATTAGACATCAAAATCCAGTTTCAAAAATTCAAATCTGTTTTCATTCCAGGTAAATATACTATATATTAATAACAGCAACCTCACATTTATTCTGGAAAAGAACAGATAAAACTACTTCACAGAAGCTCATTAAATAATAATAATAATAATAATAATAATAATAATAATAATAATAATAATAATAATAATAATAATAATAATAATAAGCACTGATTTCAAAACAGGGTTAGATGGGGTAGGAAGTTAGCCGGGCAAAAGAATAAATGCTGGAAGTGGCTCCAGTCCCTTATACATACACCCTTACCAAGATGATTTACAATTTATATTTAAGCTAAAGAACATAGGATGAAGCCTGGAGAAAATCCACACTCCACAAAAGCATTAATTCTTAGCCATCATGCAACTCAATTTTTTAATACAGTATTTCCAAAAAGGTATTGGAATGCACACTTAAAGTTAACACCTTTGTGCAACATTTTTGCCTTTTTTTTTAAGTTTCACCCTCTAATGTCAGAGGAGACTAATTAAGTGTACTTTTAAGATCCTTAGCATCGGATTTGCTTTGCTCAATCAATATTTGCCAGCAATGTAGTATAAATGCACTCACCCATAACAGCCAATGCTGTGGCTTTTGTTAGCTCCTTCTTCATAGACTGCAACACTTCTAAATTACTGCCATCCAGGTTACATCTGTTTATTGTTCCATTTCCAGAACTGATCCAATACAATTTGTTTGCCGCATAATCTATGGACAGACCTATATAAAATCCAATAAAGAAATAAATGGGATTAAACAGCTGAAAAAAATCAATGCAGAACACACAATGCATCTGATGCTATATTTAGAAATGCATCTTTTATCATTTTGATAATCGTGCTAATTTTTTAAACTTACAAAAGTGATGCTATTTATCATAAAGAAACAATTGTCTCAAAAGTTTAAATTACTTTATATTTACTAAGTGATGTATAAATTAAATTAGACCTCCCAGAACTATTAATCAACTTAAAATGAAAACAGTAAGTGTATGAGGTTTGTAATTGAACCAGGCAGTGTGGCCTCCTGGCTAGTGTACTGGAGTGTAAAGCATAAGGATATCAGTTCAGTTCCCAGCACTTCTTCTTTGTACGAAGATGAGAAAGTCACTTACTCTGTCAAAGATAATGTTGTAGTAATTTACAAAATAAACAAAAGATATTGTCTTTGTTCCTATTATAAATAACTGCCGTATTTGGAAAGGTGTGCCATTGCAATGACTGTCATCCCTCTCCAGGCCTGTTTCTTGCCTTGCTACCAATGTTGCTGGGTTAGGCTCTGATCCCCCACAACCCTGAACTGGATTAAGTGACTTTGAGGATACATGTCTGTCTGTATGTAACTATTTTTTGTGTTCCTAAGAATTACTTATAAATGCTAATCAGGTTTTTTGTCCAGAGCCTCCTCAATACTTAACAATATGAGAACACTCTCAAATGTAACATACTGTTGACGCGTCTTTTTGTCCAGTTATGTAAGATGTCAAGTTTATGGGTCCCCTATTTTCGGCTCTCTAGACCAGAAAAACCCAAATTTTTAGGCAATTAATTTTTCATTCATATTTTGTGCAGGAAATGACACCCTTATGATAAAGAGTAAACCCCAAAGGTGCCCTTTGCAAAAATGATCACAAGGACTGGAAGTCGTGCATGCAACATTAACCGATCCTAGGGGTTCAAACCCTATTGCGATATGAGGGGTCTAAGTTACTTATTGTACAAAAATTGAAAAAGTGGGGATCAGTATTACAGGTATATGGAGGGCTGATTTATGCTATTTCAAGGTTACTGATCATGAATATGATAATATTTTTGACATTTAATTCTTTACCTAGCTCTCTAAGAGCCACTCCTAGATGGTTAAAAATGACAAATTTCAAACATAAGCTTGTTTGGTATCCTTTTACACTAATTCAAGGTCAGTGCGTATGAATATGATTTTTGATGCTTTACAGGAATCTAGACTTCTGTGGACTGCTATCAGATGGTGAAAAATGACACATTTCTATTTCAGTTGAGAATATTTAGAGTTCAGACATTTAAACTGAAGCACACGTGTTAATATTTCAAATATGTGAGGCAATTGTTCTTGTTTATTATGTACTTCTACCTCATGAAGTAAATCATTACAAGTATTCTAACTTTATCCTTTTTAATTTTCTGCTTACTTTCTGGGATAACAGTGTCACCATTCAAAAACATCCATCCATTGATCTCTGTTAGAGTAACCAGCAAACCAAATGTAATTTGTTTGGGATGTAACAGAAACTCCACAGGAGCAAGCAAGCTCTAAAGAGACAACGATCAAACTGTGAATTACACCCTAATCCCTGGATTAAATTTAATTACATCTGTTAAGACGTCCATTCATATTCAAATGAGTGGCAGACTTGCACTCATTTTATGCTCTAAAATTAACTTTCAAAATTGTAAAATATAAAGGGATTACCTACTAGTGCACTGGTTACGGCCTCACAGGTTGAATCAAATTTATTCAGTAAATTTGAAATATTTCCATATTCTCCTTATGATAGTGTGGACTTTCTATAGATACACCTCACATTTTTCCTTTAATGAAATAGGGCTGCTGATGTACAACTGTCTCTGTAGACTTTTCATGTTCTCACCATTTTCGTGAAGGTTTCTCAAGGTACTAATCTCCCACTGACATGCACTTTAAGTTAATTGGTTACTCTGAATTGGCTTGATAGAATTATTATTACAACTGTGCCTTGTGATACTGCAATCCCATCCAGCATTGCTTCCAACCATGCACCTGATAGTGTAAACATGGATAAAATGGGAACAAGAATTCAACAATAGAAAAAAATGTATCTAAAACAAGGGTCTAGCGCCTATCCTAGCAGCACATGAGTGCAAAGCAGGAATCCAGTCCACTGCATGTACCCACACTAAGACAGGGTCACTTCTGAAGTTATACAGCAGGGCCCAACACAACTTCTAGTGGGGAAGCATGCCAATTGTAATGACTGCTGCAGTGGATGGACCTTATTACCACCGAGAAAGGCCACATGACTGAACAGGTTAAATTACTGTATATGTCAGTGTCACACAGTGGCTTGAGTAAGGACAGTTCCGAGACATACCGGGATGTGACAGAGTGCACTGACTCTTTTTCTCCCTTGCCTGCAGACCATTCACAGGAGATTCCACCTGGTCCTCTTGACGTCACTTCCGGGACCGAGCCAATGAAAGGAGACCTTGCCGGCTCCGGCCCCTGTGATGTCACGTCCGGGCACCCACCAATGGCAGAAGACCTACATGAGCCCGACCCCTTTGACTTCATTTCCTGTCTTCCCCTTTAAAAAGCCTCCACCTTTTCCCTATTCCATCAGTTCTGTTTTGGACTCGGTTTTGTGCACATCAGTGCTGTTTCTATTGAAAGCTACTTTGCAGCCAGGAAACCAGATTATACGGGTGGCTGCCCCAGATCTTTATATGACTGTGTCTCGAGTTTGTGACAGCCACATTATGCAACTAGAAAGTACATGGTTCCAAATCTGGTATTTTACAGCAAACCCAATGTGGTATGGTCTTATTTTGTGAACTAATCAACATGGGGTATAAATACAGGTATATGCCCATATTTTGGCTCATCATTCTTATTTTTTTTCAACTCTGAATTGGTACAACAAACATCGAACAGACATTGGTGCTGGCTTCAAACTTGAACAAACATCTTCCACTTGTACATTTCAAAACAGTTGCTTGCTTCCTTTCCTAGCTGCCACCAATGTTCCTTATTTTATACTTTTTTGTGGTCATTGAATGCAGTATACTTCCAGTTGAGCGCAGATAACAATTAACGAAAGTCCACCCCAGTGATTAACGGCTCACTATGATAAAATCACACCAGTTTGATTTTGTCACAGCAAGTCGTAAAGCTCTTTGACTGAGTCGCTGTGGATTTCCCACTATACAAGTGATGATTACAGGCAGACTTGCTGTAAAAGTCACTGGAACAATTCATTGTGAGACGCCTGCTTCAAACCCATTTCTTTGGGATACTGCTTTGGTGTAGACATAGAAATACGTACATAATAGAAAAGGTGGCCGCTCTTCTCAGTGAGTGAGCATAAGATTCAAACCCAGAATCCAAGAAGTGCCTTGAGCATGGCAAAGGTGCTATATAAATAGAACGTATTATTATTATTATTATTATTATTATTATTATTATTATTATTATTATTATTATTATTCATGAGACAGAAGTGCTAACCACTGTACCAACAAGCCACCTTGTATTCATAATTGTTTAATTAAAATAAGAAAACCATTGCATTTGTCCTGGCTGAGTACTAACCAACACTCTTTGTACTTTTTTCATTTAAGAATACTTTTAAAGAAATTGACTGCCTTTAAGTAACAGAATATACAATATAGGAAACTAGTCCTTTACTATGACATTTTCATCGTACATGATTCTCATGGGACAGCTTAACTATTAGCTAAACAAATTGGATTGATGCACTGAATAGTTTCCACTCATCTGTCAAACTTCTTATTTTCTATCATGCTGATTTCTTTTTTTTTTTTAAATTGCGAAATCATGACCATTGTGATCTGGCATGACAGCAGCTCCAACAGTGGAATGTTTTTTTTTTTATTTTTATTGATAGGTTTTTGCAGTTTCCACCAGTCTGACTACAAAGAAGAATCTTTCCTCATAACTATTTATTCAGAATGAAGGATTGTTAATCATAATTCAAGGAGATTAGATTTATCATGTTAATTGTTTAGCAGAGATGATCTTAAAAGAAGATTGGAAATGCTTTGTAGACCTCCCATATCCCTAAATCAACTGTTCCCACAGGTGGTCTTTTTGTGTAATCAAGATAATAAGCAAAGATGTCCTTTCAAGATGGACTAATTCATTTGTTTTCTTGGGGCAGTGAGGATGCTCAAATGATTTAGCTGGCAGGCTTTTTATTTATCCTTTATCTCACACAGAGCCAATATTAAAGTAGCCAAAGGCAATTGTTGATTAATTTTCTTGATTTCCAAAAGTATAAGATAACTGTACAGTAAGTGCTTAAAATTAATGACTTCTTTCTTCATAGCACCCCAGCATACTGTATGTTAACAAAGATAACTGATTAACTGCACTGTACATGCTGCTTCAGGTCTAAGGGATTAATGCCTTATCTTTGAAATTTGCAGTTTTTCATCTGTTATCATTAAGCTGCACTGTGCTATAAAAAAGCAAGCTTACAGATGGGTGAAGGATATTTGAAAGCAATAAATTATATTTTCATTATGATGCATGTAATTGTCCAAAAATGAACTATGCTTTTACTTTTCTGCAGAGTACAATGTCAGAATAGGTCTGAAATTTATTACATTTATACAATAATAATTATTATGTATTCTTGTGGAACCACTGAATTAGAGTTAGAGAGCTATGTGCCAGGTTGTTCAGGAATTAGTTACTCAATCAAATTTGCGCAAAATATGACTGCTTATGAGAAGCACAGCAGGACAGTGGTTAATACTGTTGTCTAATCTCTGTATGGACTTTCACACCACATTTCCTCCAACATCCCAAAGGCACCCTGTTCAATTGTAAATTTAAACTTAAGAAAATGATGTAAAAACAGTTTTTGTATGGCATAAAATGTACTATATTGCATTACTCTCAGATATGGAGGCTTACTTCACTGCTCATTATCTAATGGGCTATTATTTCATACTAGCTGCATAAGCCTGATATAAAAAGCCCGGGCTCCTAGAAACCATGGATTCTGGCACTACAACCAATCAATTGCATCAGTTGTGTATTAGTGGCTAAGCGAGTTTCCCTTATCTTGGCGGGTTTCACTTTGGCGATTTAGTTACTTTCTTTAAGCTTCTTGCTGTACTCGCACTTTTGGGCCAGACAAACAGACACACACACTTCCACGTGTAGACGTTTATATATAAGACAGGTTATTCTGATGATATTTGGAGGAATTATCCTGTATCTGACTAGCCTGATTTATTTTTTTTTTTGCTGCTAATGGGAGATGATGTCTGGAATGAAAACAAATTTTATTTCTTTTAATAAGTTGTGACAGACAAACTGGTGTCCCAGCTAGTATGGTCACAGCTTCCTTATCTGGCCAGGAGGCTTTGACAATGGAAGGCCGGGGAAGGAGCGATATCTCCTTTCCATGCCAGGATGTGGAGGTGAAAGGATGTGCCAGCAGCCACATTGGGAGTGCTGTCCTAACAACCACCGAGCGGCTCTTGGAAACTTGGAAGGTCAGCTTATTGGCTGACTGCCTGCTGTGGCCAGAATGTTCACCCTGTACACTGGATGGCAGCATCCCATCTGTCAGACCCAAGTACAAAATCCTGTAGGGCAGCATGGGTATTGCAGTCCCTATCATGCTCTGTGGGGGCTGTTGGATCCACCTGTTACATCCAAGACATTTTGCATTTAAACAAAAGGAGGAAAGACAAAAGATAGACGAAGAGAGAGAGAGGAAGGAAAAGAATCATTTTACGCATATTTCAACTCAATTCCGAACTTCGTGGCAGTCCATTACTTCAGGATCCAGATTATGAACACAACAGCCAGCACCGAGAAACCCCAGGGTTTGGAGTTTTGTCAACCACTGCCGAGGACACTTCCGGTGAGGTCATTTTTTTTTTTGGTATTGTCGGGAGGAAGCAAGATTTCACACCAGCCAATATCCATCATTTGCCGGAGTTTATTACTGTTTGGACTAATCTATCATTTTCATTTCAACCGCGTTTATCATTTCATCTGTGTTTGTGTTTGTTCAGTTAGTGATTAGGGGCAAGGGAGGGTTCTATGTAAATATTTGTATATTTATGTTTTATATAATAATTAGTCACTGCTGTCATTAGGATGGTAGTGTTTTGTGAACACATACATATATTATTGAACACCAGTAACGGCGCACTGCACGATACCATGCAGTGAATATACTTGACTAGAGCATTCCTAGTTTTCATACTCTTTCGCTGTATGTTTAGCATTCGTTTGCTCAGAGTTTGATGCACTTGCTGCTTCCTGAGCAGCTCTTCTTTCCTCCACCCTAACGACCTGCTTCTTCTCTTCTTTCGTCGGCATCTTTTCACGTTAAAACTGGTTAAGTCAGTGTTTGTGTTGCAATCACGTTTTCCTTAATTTTTCACTTAAGCTGGCACTTAACTCTTCAATCTGCCCCAAGAATGATTTAAGATATGAAGAGGTACGGCTGCATGGCTGACCGCTACCGAGAGTTGATTCTACAATAAAATAAAAATAAAAAAGGAATAACCTTGGAGGTCAATCATCACCCTGAAAGTGGATAGTAGATGTCATGTAGTATATGTGTACCAAGTTTTGATTTAAAATCCTGGACAAACAAACGAACAGCCACGGTAGCGTATTATATATAATATATATTATATATTTGTTATTTTGTCGTGCCTGGAAAAATAAGACAATCTGTAAGGAGTACGGCTTGTTACTAGATTAAGAAGCCTCAGGTTATCCAAGGAACAGCCTTGGTAGTGTAGTGGCTGGTCTGGGCAAGGGGTTGGCCGTTACAAATAAATGTTGTTGTTGTTGTTGATGCAGTTAAAAGAGAGCCCTCCACTTTACTCAGACAGAGAGTCTGAGTCAGGTGTGGAGGAGAGACTGGAGGTGTAGAAAATAAAAGGAAAGGAGGAAAAAGAAGAGAAAGTCTTGTGAACTAAAGAAGCCTGTATGAAGGTATTGTTTAAATTAAAAGCTCTTATTTTGAACTGGGACTGTTGTGGTGCAATTGCGGCTGGGGGTTTAGAGCTCTCCCTACAGGCCACAGAGTATAGCACAGTAATCAAAGCCAACAAGTTAAGATACTGCATGCTTCTATACAATTTAATGCTAAAGGTCAAAATGAAACGGTTGCATTTCTAGTTTTGTTACTTGCCATCAACACTCTACACTGTGTTGTATCATTAAACTAGGGCCAGAATCTGTTGACTCTAAATATTTCATGTTTTAGAAGACTCAGCTAATATAAAGCCTGTTTTACAACTGTATACTAATAGTTTGTAAGATGATTAATGCTGATTTCACAGCTAAACTAACAAGTTGACAGAATATCAATAAACGTAGAAGCCCTAATATTGTTAAAGTGTCACATTATATGAGACCTAGGCTGTGCTTTACCAGCAAGGGCAAAAAAAGTTCAAACATAATAAAATAATGGATATACCATATTCAATACGCCTAATGAGAGTGAGAGACAGAAAAAAGAAACTGTGGAAGCATTTTTAAAGAGTTGTATTTTGGTACAGTGCATTTTTACAGTATAAGAAAGGGTAATATTTTAGTTTAGGTACTGCACAATGTATACTGCATAGAGCCTCCGCCAATTGTGAAATACGTCTCCCACCCATTACACAACCTGTTTGACCTCCTGCCACCAGGCAGAAGATTCTGCAGTATTCGGAACAGTACAGTCAGGGTCCATAACAGTTTCTTACAGACTGTCAGACTTCTGAACTCTTACATATTACCCAGCACCATACCCCTATAACACTTGCATTCTGCATTTTACTATAGACATTAAGTTTCAGAGTCTTGCCTTTTCTTTGTTACTTTGTATTGTTGCACTGGTTTTGGCAATATTATGGTATTTGTTAAATGTACAGTATGTTGATTTGTTTATGCACCTGGGACTGTAAGAAATAAAATTTAATTAAACCATGCATGTGGATGAATGACAATAAAGCTGAGCTGACTTGACTTGATATACTATTACCTTCATATACACTTTTTTGGATCTTCATAACACTTACAAAGCATCAGTGAAGTGTGTATTTATCTCTGCAACGTCACTTACTAAAAAAAACTTCACTTTGGATTGGTCTAAGGTGGCTTAACTGAGACCTGTGAATCCTTCAGATTAACAAGCAATGTCAATATGCCATACAGAACATTGATGAATAACCTAACTACTGATTTTCAGAGGCTGCCTTAGGGGTGTACGGGGGCCTAGGGCCAACCAACCCCTTGTGGAGCTGGTTACGTCAAATGCTGTTACCGGTATGTATGGACTGTATAAACATACGTGCAAATTTAATAAAAATAATGCTAACATACACCCGATTTTGTCATTACAGTATTTAGCTACATTTTTTGAAAGATAACACGCAAACTTTATCAAAATATAACTGCAGAATATAACTTGACAAATCGGCTCAAGTGGGACAAGCAGACCTCGAAAGTAAGGGCCCCTTTAGGCACGGGGCCTGGGGTGGTCGCTCCACTTGCCACCCCCAAACGCCACTCTTGCTGATGTTTAATAAGTGTTAGGGAGACCTAAAGAAGCCTTTGTTAAGGTCTTGTTACATAAGAGTAAATGAATAATAGATACACTTTTGCAGTACCTAAACTGAAGTATTACCCAAGAAAGTAAGCTTATGCTGAAAATTAAATCCAAAGGCTTAGAGTCATTTAAAAGTTTATCATTCTTTTAAAAACCTTACACTGCCCAGTAGGTCATTATTTTCAACGCATCTGTTCACTGTTTTTGCAGAGTGCTATTTCTGTTCACAAGATCTTTACCACTGAAGGCGCTTTGTGGAGATTTTGACTTTCTGCTCAAAGCATGACTTTTTAAATCACTAAACAGCATTAGCTAAGGCTTAGGGTTGACTATTAAAAGGCTGAAAAACAATTTAACCAGTTTAAAAACTGCAGTTTTTTTTTGGCCCTTTAGATATCCTCTCAATGCAATAAAATAATTTGAATTTTTAGTGAACTCTTCTTTTGAAGTGTAGCACTTTAGATTGTGTGGAATATTGAAAGTAAGCTACCTCCTTAAGCAGAAGGGCATTTATCATATATTGTATATATTGTGTGATAATCATAGAGCAGAACGCTAACTACACTGGGTAATTTGGAAGATTCATTAAAATGGTATCAAACAGTATAGATAAGATGGGAATGTACTACAAACAGATTCTTATGGAATATTTGTTAATATTGTTATATTTTCATTCAAAATTTTCATGGCTTTACTTTTGCATATACTGTACAGAAGCTTGTGGAAAATACCAGAATTAAAAGCGTAGAAATACTGAGAAGGAAATGATTCATTAAAAAAAATATATTATTTAAAAAAAATCAGCTTTATGTACAAGTGCTAAAAAAAATCTTAATGATAAATGTAACAACAGAAGTTATAATTATTAATGCAAAATTATCAAACACAAGGCAAGAAGCACTGAAAATGTACTTGAAACATATATTGTCTGGGCACAAACTAAATTTGTAAAGATAATAATATTAGATAACCACAACATTGCAGTTATTTTAAAGCAAAAAAGATTTTTATTAATGTGAATGATTCCTATAAAATGCAAACAAGGCACAACAGTCAAGATGCCATGTAAATGATTTCCAGAGCCTGACCATTTTGTTAATGATCTCAAGCAAGACCAGGTGCTAAGCAACCATTACTGCAGCAAGAAAGGTGTGGGAGCAAACGGCTACAAAGTCTTTGCTATACGCTGTGCATTCAAAAAATAATCTGACTGATATTTTATTGTGATGTGAATTTAGTTTTAAATTAATGAATTTGGCATTTTTCCTATCAATCTACACTCAACCCATAACAACAAAGTGAAAACATTTTTTCGGAAAGGTTTGCAAAAGAATTTAGAATCAAAAATTGAAATATCACTTTATGTAAGTGTTCAGACCCTTAATGCAGAACTTTGCAGAAGCCCCTTTGACAGAAATTAGAGTTTCACGTCTACTTTGGGCATGTCTCAACAAGTATTACACACCTGAATTTGGGCAGTTTATGCCATTCACCCTGTGAGATCCTCTCAAGCATTAGATTGCATGGGAAGTGTCTGTAACCTGTCATCTTCAGATCTCTCCATACATGCTCTACTGGTTTTAAGTCTGGGCTTTGGCTGGGCCACCCAAGGGCAGTCAGACATTTGTTCCAAAAGCCTCTCCAGTGTATTCTTGGCTGTATGCTTCGGGTCATTGCTGTGCTAAAATGTACTTCATCACCCCTGTCTGAGGCCTTGTGCATTCTGTAAAGGTTTTCTTCAAGGACCTCCCTGTATTTGTCTTTATTCATCCTTCCCTGAGTTCTGATCAGTCTTCCTATCCCTGCTGCTGAAAACACCATCATAGCATGGTATTACCACAGCCATACTTCACTCTAAGGTTGGTATTAGGTAGATGATGAGCAGTGCCTGGTCTTTGCCAAACACAGTGCTTGGAGTTTTGCCCAAAGAATTTTATTTTTGTCTCATCAGACCAGAGAAGAATGTCATTTGGCAATCTCCAAGCGGTCTGTCATATGCATTTAACTCAAGCGACTTCAGTCTAGCTACTGTATCATAGATGCCTGATTAATGCAATAGCTGTGAATTTTCAGAGCTCCTCACCATTGAGGAGGCTGTCACATTATGCTATATGTCAGTAGTAAAAAACCCAGTTACCCTATGGTTAAGACTAACGTTGGGGGAAGGTTAGTTGACACAAGTCAAGTAAACCAGGTGACAAAGCCCTGCAATCCAATTGGCTGTCCAGAGGAGCTACTGAATCATAGAGCAGCGGAGATCTGCAGCTGCACCCATCTCAACTAATGGAGTGCTGCTGAGATAGCCGTACTTCTGACAGGTTCTCACACTTCAGAAGTGAACTTATGAAGCTCTGTTTGAGTGACCATTGGGTTCTTGGTCACTGCACTAACCAAGGCCTGTCTTGCCTTGTTACTCAACTTAGATGGATTGGCAACTCTAGGAAATGTCCTGGTGATTCCAAACATCTTCAATTTCAAAGTTAATGCAATTAATTAATGCCACTGTAAGCCTAGGAACGTTTAAAGATTTAGAAATAGTTTTGTATCCTTGCCCTGACCAACAGGGGACGTTCAAAACGTTTCCGCATTTTTATATATTTTTTGGAAAAGGTGAAGTCAGGAGGAGTAGTAATTGGTTGTGTCTGAGAGTGTCATGTGACTAGTTCTGTCTGGCAAGCCGGCTGCCCTTGCAGTTTAGTATAACAGTTGTCACCCTGTGGTGAAGATGGCTGTGAAACTTATAAATTGGACCAAAGAGGAACAGTGTTCCTTCATACACTTTTTGTGGGCAGAAGGTGTGCCGGGAGCACAAATTCCTCTTTGCATGTTTGCTCAGTATGGGGATACAGTTCTCTCTTGTGGAGTCATCGATGAGTGGATTGAAACATTCGCTAGTCAGCACTAGTGTGATGGATGCAGAGCATTCCGGACATTTAGCTTACAATATAATTATTAAATTTGTATTAATTGTAAAATAAATTCTATTAGTCCACAGTGAGAAATGATAATATAAGATATCCTAAAAGTTCTCTTAGACTTGAGAGCAACAAAGAAACCATAGACCATGGTATTCTTAGAAATTGCTTTAGACAACAGGTGGCTCTCTTTGGCAGTGTCTTAAATTGGATTCAGTTTTATCAAGTTAGTTGTGGTGATTGAAGCTCAGGGATCCATGATATTGTATACGATGTATGACAAGGTTCTGTTCTGGGCCCACTGGTTTTTTTTTTTTTCTAATCTATATGCTCCTATTATACCAGATTATTTCAAAACACAAGGTAAACTACCACAGCTATGCAGATGACACACAGCTTTACTTATTTATAGCCCCTGATGACCATGGCACAATGGGCTCTCTGATCTGTGACCCGACATTTGCACGATAGACATATGTGCGCCGACAAAATAGCACCGATTAAAACGCACTGTCAAGATCGCGCCGACAAAATCGCCCCGACAAAATCGTGAAAGTTTCATTAAATATGAATTACTAGTTTAAAGCATATATAATAATGTTTATTTTAGAAGTCAATATTATGAGATGCGGCATGCCATCACGCCCTGCGTATGTAGGAAGAATTGCAGCAAGGGTGTCCCACTCTCTTGGCCTCTCTCGCGATTTTGTCGGCGCGCATTTGTCGAAAACCAGTTAGCGGGTTTGTCGGCGCTCATTTGTCCGTCGCGGTTTTGTCGGGGCGCATATGTCTATTGCACTTTTGTCGGTGAACCCTCTGATCCAGTGTCTTTCTTGTATTTCTGAATGGATGACTAGTAACTTTCCCAAGCTAAATAAGGAAAAAAACTAAAATCTTAGTTGGTAGTAAAAATGGAAGTAGTGAGGGTATTTAAAATAAACTTGATCCCACAGTCTTAATATTCCAGATTTATGTTTAATTGTGGACTCTAAGAAAGATATTAATCAGTTGCATTCATTTCACAGTGCAGCAGGAAGAATCTTAACCAGAAAAAGAAAATCTGTGCACATCTCTTCAGTTTTATTATTGTTATTATTGGCTACCTCTTTAGGATTGATTTTAAAACACTACTAGTGATATTGTAGTATTTTGCTACTTCTTATATTTTGCAGTGGTTGTACCCTTATATTCCCAAATATAACCTCAGATCTTCTAATAGTGGTTTGCTTATATTTCCAAATGCATAAAAAAAGTGGTGTGAGAGCCTTATGCTCTGTTATACACCAATAGTTTGCAATACTTTACTGATAGAAATATGCCAAGCTAACACTATGAAACATTTTAAAATCATCTGTAACTCCATTTTTTTAATTTGGCTTTTCATAGCAGTATGTTAATTCTATTTGTAATAGATTATTTATGCATAGAAATGTTCTCCATTAATTTGTAATCCTTATTAATCTCTACTTCGCTAATCTCTACTGTCTGTTTCCTTTTCCAGTTTCCTGTGGTGGTGGAGTACCTGATCAAAGTACTGTGCAGTCACCTGTGATGTTTGAAGGAAAACGTGTCACCTGTCCATGACACACACTGCACTGAATCCTAGAGTCTAGGATGAAAATTCAAAAAAGAACAAGGGATGACTTAAGTACATCTATGTTAAGTTGAATGTCCAATCGGGGCTGGGTGGTCTTTTGGCCTTGAACTCCTTTATATTTAGTTTTTTTCTCCAGTATCTCGCTAGCTGGAGTTTTTTTTTTATATTTTCTGTCCTCCACAACTTTCTGAACAAAGCAACAGGGTATAATTATTAGAGAGTTAAAAACATATCGATAACAAAGGACTGTTCTTAATTGCAAATTTCAGCATGGCATTTATTTGTTCATATTCAGATCTATTTTTTAATTTCTTTTGCATTTCTTGAAAAGTTTTTCTTTGAAATCTTGCACAGTAAACCACTTTGAGCTACATTCTTTGTATAAAAATATTCTATGGAAATAAATATTGCTGTCAATGTCTATTTATAGAGTGGATAGTGAAAGTGATGTGAAACGTGTAGGATCTGCTCTTAGAACTATTTACTGTATATGTCTTAGAAGTATAAGTCAAGATATATTTTTGCTTTAATTTTATATTAATACAGTTTGTCAGTATATTTTAAACAATGGTACTAATGACCAAATTGCACTGCAATTATAAATGATAAAATATATAGCTTTTCCTAGTGTTGGAAACTGTACTATGTTGGTATGACATCTGTGTGAACACTTTTTAAAAGAACATGTTTGGTGTTTTTCTGCAAATTACATTGAGCTCTTTGGCCACATAATGAGATAAGTATACAGAGTCTGTGCATAAATCAACTTGAGCAGTGGATTAAAAATTCTTTGTGTAAAATTAATTAAAATATTTCTTTTCCTAGAACTTTAAACATGCTTCAAGAAGCATGTGGTCATGAAAGTATTTTGCAGACATGACACAAAGGTTTGGAAAGAATGATAAAGTATTTCTGATAAATGTATGCTTGATTACCATATGCTTTTGAAAGCATGTTTAAAGTGTTGGTAAAGGTTTTGACCAAGTGTTACACAAAGGCTAATAACGTTAGTACAATGAGCAACTTCAGTTACCATTGCTATTTCAGTTCACCATAATAACTATACATGGTGGCTCTAAAATCCGTACTGACCCCTACTCTCTCTTCTGTTTCTTTTTCCGGCTTCTTTGTGGTGGTGGCCTGCGCCACCTCCACCTACTCAAAGCACCATAATGCTCCAGCATTGATGGACTGAAAGCCAGAAGTCTACATGACCATCATCATCGAGTCCTTTCATGAGAACCCTAAATACAAAGAGGACTGTTTCATTTATGTTAGGTAGAATGCCCAGAAGGGACTGGGCGGTCTCATGGTCTGGAATCCCTGCAGATTTTATTTTTTTCTCCAGCCATTTTTTTTTTTTTTTCTGTCCACCCTCGCCATTGGACCTTACTTTTATTCTATGTTAATTAATGTCGACTTATTTTATTTTCTTACTGTGTCTTTTATTTTTCTATTCTTCATTATGTAAAGCACATTGAGCTGCATTTTTTGTATGAAAATGTGCTATATAAATAAATGTTGTTGTTGTTGCTCTCAATGAAAAAGATGACTTTTCTTTAAGGTATGTAGCTTCTGTAAAATCAGCTGGTAAAAACTGACAGAATTCTTTTATATTTTATTATATCTTTTACTTATGACAAATACACTAAAGAATCAATTGGTGAATAACTTTATACATGTACACCAGCATCACATAACACATTTTACTGTCACAGATAGGTTCTGGGCTGTGTGCTAATCAGTGCGATATTTTTTTTTATTTTACTTGGGTGGCACAGCAGTTAGTGCTACTGCGTCATGGATCCAACATCTTAGGTTCTGACCCCACTGTCTGAATTTGCACATTCTCCCTGTGTCTGTGTTGCCTTTTCTCTAGCTATTTCGGTTTCCTTCCCAAAGACAGGAAGGTTAGGTTAATGACAGATTCTACTGTGCCCCTCTGCATGGCCAGCTGTTTTGTCTAAGATTGTTTCCTTCCTCACAACCTGGATTGAAATGGATTAAGAATATTTGTGAATGGTATGT
This sequence comes from Polypterus senegalus, assembly GCF_016835505.1. Taxonomy (NCBI): domain Eukaryota; kingdom Metazoa; phylum Chordata; class Cladistia; order Polypteriformes; family Polypteridae; genus Polypterus; species Polypterus senegalus. The sequence continues at coordinate 147,747,383 of NC_053159.1, read as the reverse complement.
CTAATACATTAAAAAAACCCTGAGACGAGACAAGACGTGACTTTTTCAGAGAGATACTTTCACGTCCCGCAAGACGAGACTTTGTGCCAAGAGATTTAACCACGCCTGGGGCCGGAAATTAAAGACAAAGAGTAGATGACAAAGTAGAATGTCATAAAGAATTCAAAAACATTGGCACGATACACATGCAGGGCAGGTTAGATGTAATGAAAGTACTAAAATTCAAAAGTCTCAAAAAAATGATAGTAAAGATCACATTAGTGCAAACAAACAGAAATTATTACTCTGTGAAATAACGGACCAGCGAAAACAGATCAAATATACAGGTAATGTTCTGATTTAAACTTTTAAGTTGGAGACTCATAGATCATCTAATTCATGTTGCCATCAGGGAAAAATAGTGTTTCTTCCCAATAAAGAGACGTGTCCGTGAGAATTAAAAGAATTGTTGTTTGGTGAAAGTGAAATCCACATACGTGAGTGGTAAAGACGCAAAGTGGCTGGCACATAGCATGGGGTGGGGGAGGGGTGAAGCCCCCTAGTTTTACATAAATATGAGCAAAGTATTGCACATCTGAAAATATTCTAAAAGAAATGTAACAAATTGCAATACTTGGGAAAGTCTGTTGACTTAAACTCTGCATTTATTTTCAGAAATACTGTAAGGATCCCATTGTCCGAACAGAAGTGATTGATGTGCTACAACTGATTGCTGAAAGTTGTAAGCAGGTGAGGAAAAGAAAAAAACATGTGCTTTATGGTCAGCGGCAATAGATCAAGATAAGGAATCACAAAAAAATCAAACACAAAGTGAAGTGTTTCCTTTAGAAAGAGCTGTTAAAATCCAAACTGTTCATCTGGATGGTAATTTCTTTTTCAATCTGTTTTCATGTACAATAAACTATAGCACATCTTTGTAGCAACACTTTACTGCACATTAGCTAAAACACAGCAAAGATTCAAATAATTGTTTTTAACATATAAGTTATTCTTATTGTAAATACAATTTCTATTATAAACAGTACAGTAAATTCCAAAAAGCGAGGCCATGGGATTCAGCATTATATAAACTCATGGCTCATCTGTCTTGTAGGTAATTAGAGCACATAAGGATCAAAAGCAGTCAATCAATCCACTGTTACAAGCAATTCTTTCAGTCAAATAACTAAGGACAGTTTTTGTTGTGTAAGAATTTCCAATGGGATCTAGAGATGAGCAATTATTTCCCCCAGCCAAGAAGAAACCAAACACACCTGCTGTGATATAGATAGGATTAGCATATTACTTGTGGAAGAAAGAATATCCCTAAGCGGGAAATTGTACTGGGGGGAAATTGCAATACATTACAGCTGTATCTACCCAGAACAAAAGTCACAAGTACTTCAAAGGAGAAAATGGATTCAAATCAGTAGTCAAGCACTTTTCATTTATTAGAATTTTTGTATCATTTGCTTTATGCTGCTGAATAAGACATGTGAATGTTACCATGGCCCTAGTCATGTTGTAAGCACATCAGACACATTTTGATACGCATGTTGTTGACTGCATAACATAATTACAAGAAACAACCAGTGTAATGTGGCAATTTCCTTCACAAATCCCCACAAAATGCTACTAGAGTGTTGTGATTACTTCACGAGAAGGATTACTGTTTGCCCAGATCAAGAGGATACATATGAAGTGGTTTGGCATATCCTACAGATGGTCAGCACCGAAATGAGACTCAAAAACAGCCCCAGGACACCCTAGAACAATTATATCTGACCAATTCTTGGGAACAAGCTGAGCAGACATTGCGACCATTTTCAGCATATGAAATGAGAAAATCTCTAAGTGCATTAGAACAATCTAGGCAAGAACAGGCCATTCAGCTCAACAAAGCTTGCCAGTCGTATAACACTTAATTCTACTAAAATAATATCAAAGCTAGTTTTGAATGTCCCTAAAGTTCTACTGTCTACCACACTACTTGGTATCTTATCCCATGTGTCTACAGTTCTTTGTGTAAAGAAAAAACAGTCTCAATCCACTGTACTAATTCCCTTCATAATTTTAAACACTTCAATCATTTCTCTTGTTAGTTTCCTTTTGCTTAAACTAAAAAAGTTCGGCTTTTTTGATCCTTCCTTATAATTCATCCCTTGTTGCCTTGGAATGAGCCTAGTCGCACTTCTCTGGACATTTTCTAGTGCTGCTATGTCCTTTTTGTAGCCTGATGACCAGAACTGCACACAGTACTCCAGATGAGGCCTCACCAATGTGTTATGAAGCTTTTGCATAACCTCCTTGGATGTGTACTCATACAGTACATTAATTCATACTGTTACAGAAAAGTAACAAGTTCAGTTACTAGTATAATATATATATATATATATATATAGTGGAGGACTGCCGGCTTCCCATGCCGGTCCGCACCCCCAGGCCGCCAGGAGGAGCTCTCCCAACAGCAGGATCGTGCCCGAGGTCCAGCAGGGCCTTATGGACCTTGTAGTGTTTATACACAGCCCTGCTGGATACCTTGGGGGCCACCAGGAGTCGCTGTGGGCGACTTATGGGCTCTTTTGTGCCCTATGACCCGGGAGTACGTCACGGTCACGTGACAGGAAGGAACGACGTGCTCCCGGGTTGAAGAAAAGGACTGATTGCCCTGACCCGGAAGGAATAAGGAACTGTGGACTGTTGGGACAGAAATACCTCCGGGTCAGGGGCTATAAAAGGACGGTGCCTCAGTCCAGATACTGAGCTGTGCTGGGAGGTGGAGGAGCAAAGTGTCTGGGCGAGCAGGAGAGTGATTATAGTGTTGTGTAGAAAAGAGTTTATTCTATATGAGTAGTGTGGAGGGTGCTTGGTGCACTGTGGGAAAAGAAAATAAAAAGTATTGGACTATTACCTGGTGTCTGGAATTCTACCTCAGGGTTCAAGGGAGCATTAGCGCCCCTACTGCCACAATATATATATATATATATATTCTTGAATTAATTATATATATATTAGAAAAACTATAAATAATAAATCATATTTTAAAGTTGCATTTAGAGAAACTTTTCAGTTACAACTTTGTCTGTACTCAACAAAATAGCAGACAGGAGGCTGAACATCCCCACACTATTATAGTACATAACATTATGTATTACTGAACTGTGTAGGATAAAATGAACACATTGTGAGGGGAAAATGTCCATCTTTCACTCATTTACCTTTATATGCAATTTAACTTATAAAGAAAGTCCACTTGCAATTTTAAATGATGAATGAATATTATAAATAAATAGGATCATAATTTCTGTCCTTCTACATTGAATTATTTAGACCAGGTCACTTAGAAAGTTTCATTTTCTTGAAATGTGGCTTCCAGGAGTTGAATGATCCATTTTATAATAGTTTTGTCAATAATCACAATTTGGATTATGTCTGGGAAGTAGATTTCTACCTTAATTACTAGGACTGGTAGTAAACATGTCAAAATGCAATATTATAACAAGAATTTAAGAAATAAAAAAGCTTTATTTACCAACTGGTTCCTTTTGATTCTGGTGCAAGATTTTACTATTACTTCCATCCATGTTGGCCATATTTATTGTATTTCCATCAGTCCAATAAAGTTTCCTAAAATGAAATGAAGTTGTGTAAATAAATAAAGCAAAGAGTTTATTTTTTATTTACCTCGTCTTCAATGAGCCAGCTGTTTACAATGTGAAGCAAAGCCTCTAAAACAAGAAAATGATTTGAGTCTTCACTTTGTCTTTTCCTATCCTCACTTCATTCCCACAACTTCTTCACAATTTAATAGCTTCAGAATGTCATTTCTCACTGTTCATCACAGTTTTAACCACATGTCCTTAAGTGTGATCCCCTTTCTCCCAGAACCCAATTTGCAGTTACAATCTGAGGCATTAAGTTAGGAAAGTATATTATAATATGATGGCACTTGGGCTCTCAGTGTCAGATGGCATCAGCACATAGGACTCATTAGCTAAATTATACAAATACAATCTTCATTACATTTTAGCATTTCAAAACATAAAAAAAAAATAATGTACAATTCAAAACAGGATGCTTAAAATAAATAGATTTATTCATCAAGACTAAGGGCCTTCCATCTAAATATTTTTCTCTAATGGCTTTTGTCAACTCCTACATCCTGAAGCTTTTTGTGTCCTCATATATTGAATTATCTCTAAACCAGAAAAAACAAATCCTAATTTAATAGCAAAATAAAAAAGAAACAATTTGCTTAAAGAAGGCAATGCTAACATAAAAGCAGAGAATTCAATGAGTCTTGTAACATTAACTATTACCACATTTGTCCTGTGGTTTAAAAGCTGTACCTAATGTCACCTTCAAATGCTTTATAGAGGATGCATTGAAGTGGCAAATGTACTTTTAATTACCCTAGCATAAAAGGTTAATAAACTTGAAAGCAGTAATTACCAATAACTGTGGAAATGTGATTGGATTATCCTCATTTTTAAATCAGAGTAAATTGAGAATCTTTTTTAACAACAGAAAAAAAACAGTTGACCTTTAATAGTGTTAAATCTAAACAACATTTAAAGTAATGGAGCACCCATTAGTGGATAAAATCATAACTTTTAGAAAATTAAGAAAATTTCCAAAATGGTAATACAATAGAATGGAAGCTGAATGTACAAAGTTATTATTCTTTTTTAATTTCTTTCAAAAAGACACTCATTTCACAGACTTTTACTATATGTAGAATTAGTTATCCCATGACCTGTACAACCCAAAAAGTTAAAAGCAAGTTAAAATTTAACATGCAACTAGAACATCATTGTGTATGAGTGAGTTTTACTCGGCATCACGTCATCCTTGCATAAAGTACTATAAAGTTCCAAATGCTTTAGAATAGTTATTTTTTAACCAAAAACACGAGGAAGAATGAATAAATGGAGAAAAATATTAAAATAGGAAATAAATAAAGCAAAACCTTAGAATCTGTGTATTCCTATGAGAAACCTTATGGGACTTTCACAACCCTACATACTAGGTGGTGCATTAAAAAGTAGCCTTTAAATCAGAAAGTACACACTAACCTTTGTGAAACACCCACTTGTTATGATATTCTCTATATTGACTCATGAGGGCTTCTATCCATACAATCTGCAATGCTAATGACAAAGTCTAAGCTACAGATGGAAGAGTTTCTTGATTTTGGTCCATGATTTCCAGAACCTGTAGTATTCTGCTTTGTTACCAGTTGATAAATTGCTTAGCAGAAGAACATGCAAAGGGTATTCTCCCATGTGTCAACTAGAAGGAGTCTGTACTAACATACAACTCCACAATCAAAATATACACTACATTTACCATGCATATGGCATGTCTTCTTTCTAGTCAACACACAGACAGCAATACTAGCAAAACAGACTGATAAGAATGCCAAATAAAATATATACAGTACAGGGACTTCCTCCTAGCTTTACCTGACTACATTTGCAGCTGCTAAAATCAGGGCAGGACTCCTTATTGTGCCTGGGAGAACTTCCCTCAGCCACCCTGCGCAAAGTGGTGGCACTAGCAAGTTATGGAAGCAACCATGGGTTTCTTGAATTAATTAAATATATTTTATTAAAAAAAGAATAAATAAAAGGATGGAACCTTAAGCAGAACCAAATCATTATCATCTAATAACTGACTGACTTTTTGGTTTGCCCCACAGCTTTGTTTCATATATATATTTTTGATCTCTCTTTCACCTTTTGACTTGCACTAACTCCAATTCTAGGTTGCTCACATCACTTTTGGAGACCTCGTCTTATATCATACATGACATCTGGAGAATGACACTGCATATTTTTTTGTTTTTCTTGAAATACATTATTACCAACCTATCAAGTAATGGGAAAAACTGAAAAAAAAATAGATATATAATATATGCAGTAACTCTGTAAATGTTCATTTAGTTCTGAGGTTTCTGCTTTCTGGAGATAATGTTCTAGGTCTGTCAGTAATGTGCTATCAAAATCAATAATGAAATCTCATAAAAAAATCCAGTTTTTCTAACTGATTCTGACTGTAATGTTATATAAATCAACTATGACTGTCAATCGATTTCAATGTAGTAGAAAGTGATGGTGATGTTAGCTTAATCCGGTCCTTGGCAGAAGACATTAAGTTTGAACTCTGATAGGTGAAATAGCTAAAACAATAAAATTGCTTTGTAAGTAAGCAGCAGTTTGAATATCAGTAGAATATCCCAAACTAAATAATTAAATTAAGCAACCAACCACTCTATCTGTCTATCTATCTATCTAGATGTGGCAGAATGCACTGACTCTTTTTCTTGCTTTCCTGCAGACCAATCACAGGAAATTCCACCTAGCCCTGTTGACGTCACTTCCGGGCCTGAACCCATAGAGGAAGACCTTTCTGGTTTCCGGCCCTCTTGATATCATGTCCGGGCTCGAGCCTATGGTTGAAGACCCTTCTGATCCCCAGCCCCTCTGATGTCACTTCCTATCCTGACCTTTAAAAGCCTCCACCTTTCCCCTATTCCCTCAGTTTTGTTTGTGCACATCAGTCCTATCATTTATTTGCAATTTGCAGCCAGGAAAATAATATACGGGTGGCTGCCCCAAATATATATATATATATATATATATATATATATATATATATATATATATATATATATATATATATATATATATATATATACTGTATATATAAAAAAACAGACCAATATTAAGACCAATTAGAATAAATATATTTTTACTATTTATTTATTTGTTTCTTAACTAATAAAATGGTGGCCAGACATTCTTCATATATAGCTCCTCCCAACATTCCAGAAAAAAAAACTTTTTTGGCAGCCAAATATTTCTAAACTCCTGCATTTTCTAGAAAAGCTATTGATTCTTTTTCTCTGCTGTTTAGCCACATCCCATATTAATTTTGCACAAACTATTCCTACTGATTTTTGAAGTTTCCTGAAGATTACTCTTTTACTGTTTGTTCCACTAGTGTTTGCTAGATGGGACAGGCAAACAACATGAAAACATTATTGTCAAGGCAAATGCATTTATCATATTTTAACTATTAATCAAATAATGTCTAGGGTTTTAATAACAAAATACTATAGTAAAAATGTATACTGTATACCTTTTGCTAACTAAGGCTAAACATGGCTTCAGCATTCTTGATTATGATAGAAAGGCTCAGAATTGGAACCAGAAAGCAAATAGATGCGTTATGAAAATGAATATTATTGTAAGTACACATTTAAGCTATAGGTTTTTCTATAGAAGAAATAATGTGCAGTAAACTGGTTTATAATAAAAAAAATAAAGTTACACATTTCTTTTTGGAATGAGACTGCGATTTTGTTGTTCTTACCCTTTCAGTGGGTGAACCACAAGACACTTTGGTTTATCAATTCCATGAATGATGGAGGTCTTCAGGGAGCCGTCTAATCGAGCAATGTTTATTTGGCTTTCATCATACTCTGAGCTTACCCAGTACATATTCCTAGATATCCAATCTATAGCAAGTCCACAAACATTAAGTAGATCTGCAAAGACAAAAAAAATCCTTGTTTGAAGATTGCTAGTTTAAAAAATTTAAGATACAATTTTGCTTTCAAAAATTAGAAGTGAATTGAAAAAAAGGCTTAGTTAGTTTTATTGCTCCTGAAAATTCATATGCACTTGCTTTAAGCAGATTCACATTCAACAGAAGAACTGGCAGTAATCCGCACATATAAAAAGTGAAGCTGTCGAGTATAACAAATGAGTTGGCAGCCTCCTTCTCTCAGAGTGGGCCAAATAGAGATACTGTAGAAAGGTGGTGGGCTGTGAGACAGCAGCATAAACACATTTGTAAATTAATAGAAGTGTTTATTTTCTGATCAAGACTACCTGGTTTATGCCTCTTCTCTGCAACAACACAATTTGTTCAGGCTAATGAGAAAATAAATACTGCACACAGTATTTTGTTATTAGGGATCATATTTCATTCAAATTTGAAATAAATTACCTGCTATCAGGGAATGCACTGTATTATTTGCCTAAAGCATTTTAAACAGGAAACATTTAAAACAGGGGATTACATACATTGCCATCTAATGTGAATATGTGAGAGCTTAAAACTAGCTGTGTTCTGTCCTGTTCTGATAGATAGGCATATTATATATAACTATTTTAGTACTATTATACTATTTAGTAGTATTTTAAATTTTTGAAATATATATATATATAACTGTCTGAACAATATATAATAATATATTACATTTTTTAGGTAAGACATTTTCAAATATAAGGTGTCCCAAAAGATAATATTTTAATAATCCACAATGTTAATCTGATTTCCTGTAAAGGTTATTAATACTAGCAAAAATTTACCTAATACTTATAAAGTGTAACCTTAGGGTGAATGTCAAAAAACAGAATAGCTATACTAGACATTTTGAAATTCTCTTATTGATAATGTAAACAAAGTAAGTTTAATATCCAATAAAAATCTAAACCAGCCAATAAAGAAAATAAAAACCTCTTATAATTTAACTTCTTCACTTTATATATTTATTTATTTTTTCTTTTTACCTCCTACTATAACAGTCTCCAATCCAGTTCCATTTACATAAGCTCGTTTTATTGTCTGCGTTTTTACATCAGCCCAGTACAGCCTTTCTTCCAGAGCATCATAATCTACTATGGTGACATCGTCAATATCGGGTACAGTAAAAGCAGTTATAATATTCATGTATGGATTTTCTATATCAACTCCTCTGATTTCAGAGTGTCTAGCATAAAGTAGGAATTTCTTCAGTTCTGAAAATACAAAAAAGGGGAGATTTGACAATTGTTTAAGACAGCAAAATGATAATACGTTATGTACACATTATTGTCAGAACACATTTAAAAACTTTTTGGTAGCTATCTCAATAATACATTTCTAAGTACAATATAAAGTTACGATTAAACATGGTATTTTATATTATGAAAAAGTGAACAACCAAATAGTTATGCCATGATTCCCTTCAAAGTAAAGCATAAAACCACAACAATAAAAATCATGCACTGTGAATTTACATACTCATGTTATGGTATTTGGTACACTGTATTAATGCTGGAGAGGAAATTATCTTTTTACTTGACATTTGGAGTTCAGAATGCAGGGTCAGCCATTGTACAGCATCCCTGGAGCAATTTTCAGGTTAACGGCTTTGCTCAAGGGCCCAACGGAGTAGGACCCCTTCTGGCAGTAACAGGACTTTAACCAGAAACCTTCCACATACCAGTGCAGATCCTTAGCATCAGAGCCACCACTCCACCTCATATACAGTATGTAAGCAAATGTACCTAAACCAAATTAGGATCGATGGTTAGATCAGGGAATGTCTATGTCAGTCTTCATTGCGATATATTTAGGTATCTTATTTGTCTTCCAGTTCAAAAACATGCATCCTATGAATGATTACAGTTAGTTGAGTAATTGTGCAACAAATTAGTGTCACATTAATAAGTGGCTCCTACAGCGCCTTATGCCCAATACTGCCCGAGGGGGATTTGGCTTACTGAAACCTTATGAATCAGAAAGCACTCTAAAATTATTTATGATGTGGAAGGCCACCTGACAATGGTAGAACAGGAAAGTGGAAGGACCTGTCTAGAACCGTGAAGGCAGAGAAGAATCTACACTGGTTTTGAAAATAAAGATATGTACACTGGAATGATAAAAATCACAGTGGCAAGGATGTAAATGTCTTGGGTGCCCTGGAGAAATAATTGAACCTACTGGAAGACAGAATTTTAATGTTGAGCAACCAAGAGCCTTATAATAACTAATGCATTATATTCAGGTTGGTATAGGGCATAAAGCAGTCTCTGAATGGGACAGTGTGAATGCTTTAAGAGAAGAATGGCCATTTTAATGCAGAACAGAACTCAGAATACAAGCGAGATTACATCATAGAGTATGGATCTGCCCTAACTCAAGCGATTCTTGCATTTAAAGCCATCTCATGTGTGAGGGTTCACTAAATCTTAAATCAGTTGACAAGCAGGGGAAATACTCTTAGAGGAAGATGCCATGTTACTCAGAGAGAGAGAGAGAGAGATTGAGAGGTGTTTGGGAAAGTGGGTCAGCCACTCTACCCAATAGACTATGGCAAGTTGACAACTAATTAGTAAGAATGTCTAGAAGAGGCAGGGTTAATTTAGTTTTTGCTTTTATCTTTGCAATTTTGATATCTTTTTGTTTATCCAATCCTTTAGTCAGTCAACCTGCTATATCCTAACACAGGGTCACAGGGGTCTGCTGGAGCCAATCCCTGCCAGCACAAGGCACAAGGCAGGAATAAATCCCAGGCAGGGCGCCAGCCCACCGCAGGCCCTCCTTTAGTGTGTTTCAAAATAAGCACACATATTTTGACATATTTGTCTCCCTTGGCATTATTTTGGGTGTGAAAAGACACCAGAATGGTCTCCACTCCAGTTACAATGGATTTATCTATATACCTATTTAATATTAAGGATGAATGCAAACTGATCTCAGAATCTCTCTCCCATGAAAAAGTCACCTGAGATACTGGGAGCCTGGATTTTATTGGACGGAATGAAGAAGAACAAAGAAGATTCTGTCATCAGATTAGTTAGCCCAGCACAGGCTACAGACTACAGAATACCCAGGAGGGGTTGGACGGCCAGTTCGTTGAGGTCTCCAGGACTGTAACTATGTCTGACTTTGGTCTTTGGCTTTTTCTCTTACGACTGACCGTGGACCCCCCAAGAGGTTTATTTCCTGCAGGCAGTGAGTCTCCTTCCACTGTTATTTCGCCATAGTTCAACAATTCATTAATGACAGATATTGTTGGTTTCCAGGTTAAGGGGTAACAGTTTGCTGTGTATTTAAACAAATCGTTCTTTATATGTACTAGTTCTGTATTTAGTACTTACTTATTAGTTCTGTATTTAGTAAAATTTACCTGAGAACTTGTCACAGCGCTCTGTGACTACACTTTGTGAATGCTACACGAAAATAAACTGAAACTGATATCCAACAAAATCAGATTGACCAAGTAAGTTGGGGTATTAAAGGAGTAGTGTTGGTTTTGTTGGTAAGAAAATACATAATTCTGTCATTGGGATATGTAAAAATAAAGCCCACTGCCTGAAACAATTAAAGACAGTGACAGCCGCAATCTACTGGCTCTTAACTCAAAATTTTCTTTATCTTCTCCATGAATGTTTGCAATAACTTTCTTCCAAGGACAGATGTAACTAGACACTAGAGTTGTGACTACCACTTCTATTACAACTAGTCATCACTTCCTCACTATATTTTCATTTTACATTTGTAGACTGGAATGATATGACAATTTAGATCTTATCGAGGTTGAACCTTACCCACCCACTGTTCCCTTTAATTAATCAGGTAAATAGCTTACGTAAATCAACATGACTGACACTGACAATAACAAGACATTTTGGCCCCTCAACATCTCTTAATATCTACGTATAAGAAAAAGTGTGATTTTTTTTTTCAATTTTGAAAGCTTTCATTTAAATATGGAAATCATGTGGGCAAGCAAGGGTTTACTAGAGGTGCTTAAATTGAAGATGACTATAAACATTATCAACTGGCAATATAAATAATGGGAATAAGTTAAGGAAATTAAAAGATATGGAAGATTTAGAAACAGCAAAACCTCACATAATAGTCTGTGGAAGTTACTGACTATGCATTTTGGTAAAGAATAAATTTTATAATATTTTCATCTTGATATTCTAATTTTTTGTTTCATTTTGTTATCAGCAGTGGAATTAAAACAGAAAGATGCTAAATTGTAAGGTTAAATATAATTTATATTTACTGGAAGCACAGATTAATTGAAAACTTTATAGAATAAACCTAACAAATCATCCATCATTCTACTTTCTGGGTTATGTTTTGACAGCCTTTCAGTTCTTGACATGTCTCCTTTCTGAAAGGTAATACTTATTAAAGTTTGAAGGTCTCATCTAAATTCTATTTGCAGTCCTTGAATTGTACAATTAAATACTTACCATAGCAGGACTTCTTATTGGTGCCCAGCTTCATCAGGTGAGGGCATCCACATGCTGCCGTTCGGTTGTAGCTGATGAGACACAGATGTGAACACTGACCTCGACCATTATTTGCTGCACAAGGATTTGAAGCTAAACATAAGAAAGCAAGCATTCAGTTATTCAAGCCAAGCAGCAAAGTAATCTGAAGTGATCATATAATATTTATACAGTGACATTCTCTGTTTAATGAGGGAGAAATGTTACACGGTATAATATGCCTAAATATTCTGCAGCACGCTATTTAATATCGCCGGACCATAAAAAATACCTATGTCATATATTACACTATGAAGCATTACTATCCTATTATATATATAGGACACAAAAATTTTTTTACAAATGAAATTTATATTTTACTGAAGGGTTCATGAGACTTTTACAGTGATAACCCTCCCAGGATATGACTGTTTTAAAGCATACAGTATACTATAGAAGGAGTGCAGCTAATGATTCAGCAGCTTTAGAGATTTCAAAGGTGCCTTTTGAATGAATGAATTGTCAGGTTACAGTCTGGTCAGAAAAAGCTGAAAACCAATTTTCACAGTACTGAGACAGCTTGAAACTGACCCAGTACTGCCCGATGAGAGATACTAGCTGTGATAAAACCATGACCTCCCACAAAATAAGTTCTAGCAGGTGTAGAATGAAAACCCCACAAATGGATATAATCTCTACAGCTATGGCATAAAACAAGTAACTATGGAATGAGACTTTAAGATAAACTCTCCAAGAGGAAATCACAAAGCACAAGACATTCTTATATTAAATACAAAAGAGTATATTTGACCATCATGGTGAACATTGTATTTGTTCAAGTAAATTTTAACACAACTTAAATACTTTGTTCAATGTGTATTAGTTAATTAAAAAAAACATAATATATGCTATAGAACGACAATAATTAATAATTTCATCCTCCATCAGCGTTCTGTATCCACTCAACCCATTATCACAAATGTATAGGGGCATTTGTCACACAAGCAAACACATCCACACTCACTTATACTGAAGCAATTTAGGGTCTCCAGTTAACTTAACATGCCAACATGCTACTCAATCAAATAATTAATGAATTAATCAATCAGTCAATTAATGAATGAATGAATTAATGTATACTGTGCAGAAATTTCAGAATGAACTTAAAGAGTATGTAGGGAGGAAGCATTGAATTGCCTGATAGTAGTGGGCGGATAAAATCCCCAAAGGTGCTTTTTAGCACACTGTGGTGGAATAAGACTGTGGCTATCAGTGGTCCAAGAGGGCATTATTTACCTCCATTGTCTCTGCAGCAGCCTTACCGACTTTGGAGGCTATACAGTCAATTCTTTTGCCCAGGTAATCCTGCTTAAATTAAACTTGAAGCTTTTCTCTTCTATATCACTAACCTCATATCTCAAATAACAAGAGTATCTGCAATGTTTTAAACTTTTTATGCTGCTAGATAGAGCCAAAGTTGCACATGTACGTGTGGACTTTCCTCATCTAAGTTGCTGTGATAGAGACCATTGCAGAGTCTTGTTAAACATTTCTGAATGCATCAAAAAAGAATGGTGTATTGTTTCTTGTAGACTCAAAGTGTATCTATTAGGAATACAGATACATGGTTAGCTTTCAGCACAGTTTAGAAATATGTTCCTCAGTAAAGTAACTGTGGATGGATGTAAAGATCAGCAGGCCTGTCAATGCATAATGAACTAAAATATCTCAAATTCAATCAAATCCATTTCTTCATGTAATCAATGAAAAAAGAAAACACAGGGAAAACAAGATGGTGCTATGGTGGAATGCAAATCATTATTAATAACATTGAAAACACAAGAAAGAAAAAGATATGCTATTATTATATTTGTGAAAAACCATATTCAAATAATTGTTTGAAGCAAAAGAACCACTGGAAAAAAAATTAATTTATAAACCAGATTTTTACACAATGGCACAGTCATGATGTTGAATCACAGATTTCCAAATATAAGTTTAATACACCCTATTCTAAAAAAAACCCCAACCTATTCAGATAATATTTAGTGTAACCAGTTAACCAAACCTGCATGACTTTGGAGATGCAGACGTGGAGAGAATGTGTCATTAGAGTCGTTATGACCAAAAATATATTACCATTCCCCAATTATGAAATGCTTTTTTGTTTCTTTGGTTATATTCTTGAATAAAAGTGCATGTGTTTATTTATTTGGACTAAAGTCTTCACACATTTTACACTTCACGTCATTATTAGTATAGCATGGAAAAATTTTCTGCGTTAGGTATGTGTTCAGCATTTCTCGCATTTCCTTTCCTCCTACACTTACCCAGATCTTTATAGACATGGAACACACATGAAAAGCATGTACGTGAGCCCTCCTCGATCGCGGGAGTTGCATTCCAGAACCCCCCGCGAAAGGTGAAAATCCGCGAAGTAAAAATCATATGTTTATATGGTTATTTTTATATATTTTAAGCCCTTATAAACTCTCCCACACATTTATAAACATTTCCAGCACAGTTATACAGCATAAACCCTATGTATTCTCTTAGATATTAGGTTAGATTCGTAGAAATTATGTATGTAAACACACTGTTTATATACAGTAAAACTTAAATATTATATTAAAGATATCGAGTGTCTCCGATATCACATGTTACAGCCATTACAATAGACAGGCCACCAGCAATAAATACGTACGATGCAAGAAAATTGCATACAGTAAAATGTGTGTACAGTGACACTAAACGTACGTACATGTACTAAGTACTGTATGCAGAAAATTAATTATGGTTATTCACCAACAATGACACGACAACTTGTCTGATAATGATGAGTTTAATTTTACTGCACAACAAAGGAGAGCATTACAGCTCTTCTAAAAGAACCTCTTCAGGTGACTGTGTAGTACCGCCATTGTTCTTCTTCCGGCAGTCTTCAATCCAAATCCCTAAAGCATATTCCATCCGGACTACTGCCTTATTACATCCACTTACAACTCGTTTTGCACCCTGGTTAAAGTACACTGCGGCCATAGAGCGTATATTCTTTTCCTCCTTTTTAAATAAAAATGCCGTAATAGCATTCTACAGCGGTGTAGCTATTCCCTTCCTTCAACATATCCAAAACTTTTACCATTTCGGCAATCGTTAGCATCTTCCGTTGGCGCTTGGGCATGGCCCCTGAAGCAGTAGCAGGAGAAGATCGTTTTGGTGCCATAACAAAGGGCTTGACTATGCACAAAGATAAACACAAAACAGCACAAAAGTTAACTCTTTACACAGCGAAACACATTGATGCTGAATGAGCGAGATGAAACTTCCTGGTTAACGCAGTGGAATTGAATTTGGCGCTCTGTCGTTGAGCCAATCAGCACACAGGAACTTAACTGTGTGCTCTGATTGGGTAGCTTCTCAGCCACCCGCCAATAGCGTCCCTTGTATTAAATCAACTAGGCAAACCAACAAAGGAAGCATGTACCAGAAATAAAAAGACCCATTGTCCACAGAAACCCATGAAGCAGCGAAAAAGCCGCATTATATATCTAGATATGCTTACATAAAAAATCTGAGATAGAGTGAAGCCACGAAAGTTGAAGCGCGATATAGTGAGGGATTACTGTATTCCAAAAAACGATATACTGTATTATGTACCCTATACAACTCCAGGCACATCACACGCAGATAAGGAGCCTTGGTTTGAGCTGGGAGAACTTTTTTGACCGCGACCTGAGTTCCGTCAAGGCGGAGGATGGGACAGCAGGCTGCTTGCTGCTTGCGCTGATCAAAGCATTTACAAAACAAAAGATGTGTGAAAGTATTTAAGGTGGGCCAGAATTATACGTTTTTTCGTAGGCTTCAGGAATTCTAGTGTTAATTAGTCTATATTCTGATCCTGCTTTACTTATTACACTGAGATGGTGGCCTACACATATAGAATAACATACAATCCAGTCACATATTGAATGCTGCTCACATACCCATATTCACTTATTCAGAATCAGATTGGAGCTGCTAATTAACCCAACTTGCACTTTTTGGGCTACAGATTTTTGCTGGAGTACCTAGAAAAAAATCTCCATAAACATGGGAAGAATAAGCAAAATCCACACAGATGGCAGCCCTTGAAGCCAAAGGTGGCATATAAGCCTTTGAGTGCTGCAAGATAATGAACAAAATGAGGCTTCTCATACATAAACACGTTAGATGTGCAGCTATTTTCAAGCTGCACAGTGTTTTACTTGATCTAAGAAATAGCCAGATGGTGGTTGTTAGTGGGGTGGAGGTTTTCACAACACCCAGAATTCTCAATTATTCCAGCAAAATCCCATCAGTTAATCCTTAGAAAAATTCATTTTCTTTTTGATTTGGAATATAGCCACTGTAAGTAAACATTTTATTCAGGCTCTGGCTAGAGCCTATTGGGAATTAGGAGACATTGTAAACTGGATCATCTCATCCTGAATTATCTTGTTTATACTGTCAGGACAATTCAACTACTACTTGACTTACTGACCTCCTTAAGCTTGCAATCAATGGCCTTTCTACAGAAAGGGCTGTGGCTTTTTTAACAGTGACTGATATTTACTCTTTGAGACTGCTAGACATTTTCTCTACAGAAATTCTATGAATTCATTTTCCACTATATACACTTTTTTGTCATTTGTGGAGTTACAGGGGTCGGAGGCTATGTTAGCATATTGGAAAGGATGTCGATATACCTACAGTATTATCTCACACATAAAGATTCAGTAACAAATCAGGGTTATCAAGCAGCAGGTGTTTAAATTGGGATTTTTTTTATCTTAATGAATTTTCTGCTGGTGGCATTAACAGTAAAACTAGAAAACTAGATGAAAGGGAAATAAATCCTTACCTCTTTGATCTGGATATGGATGTTATGAGTCATGGGATAAAAGACCAATCCCCTGGTGCATGCATTTTGCTGATGACATTGTGTTGTGTAGCACCAGAAAAGGGAAATTGGAGAGTAAGTCGGAAGAATGGAGAAGGGCTTCGGAAGATAGTGGGTTGAAGAGAACAGAAAGAAAGCAGAATATACTGTATGAGGGGTAATGATGATCAGGATTCAGTA
The DNA here is from genome assembly GCF_016835505.1 of Polypterus senegalus. Taxonomy (NCBI): domain Eukaryota; kingdom Metazoa; phylum Chordata; class Cladistia; order Polypteriformes; family Polypteridae; genus Polypterus; species Polypterus senegalus. The sequence continues at coordinate 147,730,241 of NC_053159.1, read as the reverse complement.
GTCAACCTGCTGGGAGAGCTACTGAAACGACTGGATAAATTTAGATATCTAGGATCAGCCCTAGAATGAGATGGAAAACTATAAGCACAGATAACCCATAGAATGCAGGGTGGATGGAACAATTGGAAGACGGTAGCAGGAGTATAGTGTGAAGGTTAAAGTTAAGTTTTTTAGTGGTGAGACCAGCAAGGATGTATGGAGCTGAGGCATGGGCAGTAAAGAAAATGCAGGAGAAAAAGTTACAAGTGGTAGAAATGAGAATGTTGAGATGGATGTGTGGAGTTACAAAAAAAAGACAAATAAGAAATGAGACAATCAGTGGAACAGCAAAAGTGAGAGAGACATCTAAGAAAGAGCACAAAAGTAGGTTGAATGTGACAAGGAGAGACCATTAATATGTGTGCAAATGAGTGACTGGAATGGAAGTACAGGTGAAGAAAAAGTTAGGGAGACCAAAGTAGAGGTATTTGGATAAAGTTAAAGAAGATCTGAAGGAAAACGGCTTGACTGGTGAGGAGGTGCAGGACAGAGCTGTCTGGAGAAGGCTGACCAAGCACATCGGCCCCATATAGAAGGGGAAAAAAGATGAAGAGGATGAAGAAAAAGAAGCATTAAAAGTAAAACTAAGCAAATTATCACATAGTCACATAGGCTTGATTTAGGGTGTGCTATGTAGTGCAGTTGTTGAGGATTTTGATTAAGGATCATTATCATTAACTTTAGTGCTATTAGCTTTGAAAATTCTAGGCCTTTGGCAGCTTAAAAAGAACACCATTTATTTTAGCAGAATCAACCTAGACTTCCTTTTCACTTGCTTTGTTTTAAACTTTTATGTCTCAAGGTCTTTATGTTCTCTGAATAAGCAAGCAGGCAGATCTTGTTTTGGGAATGCAGGTGCTGAGCTTCTCACTGATAGAAGAAAAAAACAAACTGCACGCAAGGCCTTTGCCTGTGTGAGTACAAGGCAAGCTCTCAAGCTAGCGCATAAACATATAAGCACTAAAATGGCATTTAGATTTATTAGGGCTCATCAATACCTTAGGCATCCATCCATCTATCCATTATCCAACCCGCTATATCCTAACTACAGGGTCACGCTGGAGCCAATCCCAACCAACACAGGGCGCAAGGCAGGAAACAAACCCAGGGCAGGGTGCCAGCCCACCGTAGGACGCACACACCCACACACACCAAGCACACACTAGGGACAATTTAGAATAACCAATGCATCTAACCTGCATGTCTTTGGATTGTGGGAGGAAACCAGAGTACCTGGAAGAAACCCACGCAGACACAGGGAGAACATGCAAACTCCACACAGGGAGGACCTGGGAAGCGAAGGTAATAAAGTTAAAATAAAATGCATTACAAAATCTAGCTAGTCTGAGCTACTGTAAATAGGGGATTAACAGCTAATTATTGAAGGTTTAGGACCTTTCCCTGCACATAGATGTCTGTGAAGTAAGCAGCACCTTAGCCTCTGTTAGACAAGTGTACAGCTGCATGCAATAACTTAACTCTCTGCGTTCACAGGTTTTTATATTATCATACACATATATATTTTAGATTGCCATTTAAGTTCATATGCCAATGCTTCTTTATATATCCTCCTTCTTCTTCTTCTTTTTTATTCGGTCGCTCCTCGTTAGGGATTGCCACAGTGGATCATCTTTATATTCTAATGATAGTTAATAAAGTTGCGGCAGAACACAATAGTTAGCTAAAAGAATCAATTGCTAAAGGCATGTCTTTTTCTCTTCTTTCAAGCAGCCAGGAATTACCGTGTCAAGGCTGTCCACAGCTTGGCCATTATCAGAGAAGCTGCGCACTGCCACTTACTGGCACAGTTACCTATTATTTAGCCTTACAAGGTACAGGGATGCTAGTACAACAAGAAACCATTAATTTTATTATGAATTAGGCAATCCAGTTTTCACGTGAGTCCTTCTGATTCCAACTTGATAGTGAGACCTGATTAACCAAAAGGCCATTGATCTTTAACAACTCTGGTTTAAGATGTGGGAAAGAAGGGAGGAGTAATCAGGTGATGTCCATCTCCAGATGGCAAATATGTCCTTAGGGCCAACCATGAACTAAGATGGCTTTATGTTCTCTGCATTTGGTTCTTATGAAATGCAATAAAGTCTAAATTCTGACTTCCATTCTGAAGACTGTTCATTGTTTAATAAAGATTTCTCCACAACACAGTTCGCAAAGAAAGTTTCACAACAAATATATATGCATATTTGCTCAAGTGTATTAAAGGAAGCAAAAGAAGAAAGAATGCTATAATCTTTAATATATTTTTTATTCACTTACTAGCAAAATACCCGCGCTTCGCATCGGAAAAGTAGTGGAAACATTTTGAAAATAACGTAACATGATTGTCAATGTAATTGTTTTGTCACTGTTGTGAGTGATGAGTGTTGCTGTCATATATATATATATATATATATATATATATATATATATATATATATATATATATATATATATTGTGAGCTGGAGGGCTGATCGCACCCCAAATAGATACAGACGCCCCTGGGAAAACCACAAACCCTGAAACACTGACTACCACCCTCACATTGTTCCTTATCCTTGCACTATAACGCATAATACAAGCCTCGCGCGGTACTCCGCCGACTTATAAGCCTTGCGCAGCGCCTGTCAGTTTTGGAATTGATTGTTTGCTTTTATCTCTCTCCGCTCCTAGCGGAACTGTCATCTCTGACTTGTCATGGAGCACGTTTTAAGCTCATGTGTTTGCAGTGTTTGAATAAAAATCCTTCTTGTTTCTACGACCTCCTGTGTCTCTGTGCAAATCTGTGACCCAAGCGTGACAATATATATATATACACACACACACACACATATAAACATATATATATATACTAGCAGAATACCCGCGCTTCGCAGCGGAGAAGTAGTGTTTTAAAGAAGGTACGAAAAAGAAAAGGAAAAATTTTAAAAATAACGTAACATGATTGTTAATGTAATTGTTTTGTCATTGATATGAGTGTTGTTCTCATATCTATCTATCTGTCTATCTATGTTGTTCTCATATCTATCTATATATATATATATCTATCTATCTATATATATATCTCTATCTATCTATATATATACCTCTATCTATCTATCTATCTATCTATATATATATATATATATATATAGCAAAATACCCGCGCTTGGCAGCGGAGAAGTAGTGTTTTAAAGAAGGTACGAAAAAGAAAAGGAAAAATTTTAAAAATAACGTAACATGATTGTTAATGTAATTGTTTTGTCATTGATATGAGTGTTGTTCTCATATCTATCTATTTGTCTATCTATGTTGTTCTCATATCTATCTATATATATATATATATATATCTATCTATATATATATATACCTCTATCTATCTATCTATCTATGTATATATATATATATAGATAGCAAAATACCCGCGCTTGGCAGCGGAGAAGTAGTGTGTTAAAGAAGGAAAGAGAAAGAAAAGGAAACATTTTGAAAATAACGTAACATGATTGTCAATGTAATTGTTTTGTCACTGTTATGAGTGTCGCTGTGATATATATATATATAGCAAAATACCCAGCGCTTAGCTGATGTCATGTGTTAAAGAAGTTATGAAAAAGAAAAGGAAACATTTTAAAAATAATGTAACATGATTGTCAAAGTAATTGTTTTGTGTATTTGGTGGCAGCGTCACAAAGTTGTTTTCGGTAGCTGCATCAGAAAATGTACCACGCCTGACACGCCTCCTTTTTACTGTTTTCTCACAGCTTGGATTGCTGCTGTCATATATATATACACACACACATACACACATACATACATATATATAATATACATATATATATTGTGGCCCCCGGCCGGGGCGGGAGCCCGGCCGGGACGCTAGGAGGACGTGAGGAGGGCTTGTGCCTCCTCCAGACCGCGAGGCGTCCGTCCTGGTTCTGTTGGGGCCACGGGTTGAGGGCATGGAAGCCCTTCCCTGTAGGGGCCGTGGTCACCGCCAGGCGGCGCCCGATGCCGGTTTATCCGTGCGGTTGCCGGTTGGGGCTGGAGCCCGGCCGGACGCTTGGAGGACCGGAGGAGGGCGAGTGCCTCCTCCAGACGGAGTGGGGGCGTCCGTCCTGGTTAGGCAGGGGCCTCGGGTACAGGGCTTTGAAGCCCAGCCCTGTAGGGACCCGTGGCCACCGCCAGGCGGCGCCCCGGTGCCTAATTATCCCGGGAGCCCGGCACTTCCGCCACACCAGGAAGTGCCGGGGGGAAGACTTTGTGTGGCGCCCGGAGAGCTGCCAGGAAGGCAGCCGACACTTCCGCCACGCTGGGGCGTGGCCAAGGAACAGATGGCGGAAACACCTGGGGCTCATCCGGGGCATTATTTAAGGGGCCGCCTACCCTCCAGTCATTGGTGGAAGTCAGGAGGCAGAAAGACTGAACTGGAGAGAGAGGATGGGAGGCGGCCAGGAAGGCAAAGAGACTGTGGGCCCTGGACTTTGGGGGAATCAGTGCAAGAGGCACTGGGGTTCGTGAGTGTGCACTGGACTTCTGTATTTGTAAATAGTGTAAATAAACAGTGTGATGGGTGACAAATTGATGTCCGTCTGTCTGTGCCGGGGCCAGCGTTCACAATATATACACATACATATCTTCATATCTACATATCTATATACATATCTACACACACAAATTATATATATATGTGTGTATGTATGTATGTATGTATGTATGTATGTGTGTGTGTGTGTGTGTGTGTGTGTGTGTGTGTATATATATATATATAATCTAGATAGGGTGTGTGTGTATATATATATATATATATATATATATACACATACATACATATATATACACATACATATACTTGTGTGTATGTTTGTATGTGTCTATATGTGTGTGTATAGCTTTGGTCACTGAGTGCAAGGGAAAAATAATGAAATATAGTCTATAAGTTATTAAACAGTAAAACATTAACGTTTTAAGAAGTACAGGTACATTGAGCACTACTGGAGTGGTTGGGTAAACTACATTTTAAAGACTGTGTAACAAAACAGGTAAGTAACTAACAGCAGCTAAAATGTATATGGATCATCTCTCGGTAGTAGATCCCTTTTGAAAGGCGCTACACGACGGCTGTGGTATAGAAATTACATTTTCTATGTGAGCGTTCAAATTTGTGCCTCTGGTAATGTGCCTTACCGGCAATTAAAGAAAATTATTTTTGTGTCCTCTGCCGTGTTAAGAGAGAAAGGCTTTGGTTTGGGATAAAAGGAAAAAAGGTGTAAAGAAAGGAAAGTTGCCTTTTTCTTTTATATAGTATAGAGATGTGTTCGCTGGCGTTATGATCGCCTTTTGGGACAGTCGCTGGGTCTTGTGTAGACTGGTGAGACGCCCCGCCATTAATCGGCTGTGATGGCACTGTGAGTCCTCCACTCGTATGCGTGTGTTCATAATCCGAGCTGAGGACCTGATAATCGATATCGTGCAAAAGAAAGTGTGAATCGCCTTAATATTATTTTGCCGTGGTGTAGAAAAGGGGTCCCGTGTTTGCACTTGTCTGGGCTATAGCTCAGGGGGCGGATGAAAAAAATTAAAAGTGCTCACTTTGACTTAAGGCAGAAGCGCAGTCAGCGTTCAAAGGCCGGCACAGCTATGCACGCGCTGGCTGCTCGACTTTTGCTGGGCAGGAGACCCCTTTGCAGACACGTTCATGATATCAAAAGTCTCAGCGCTCTTTGGAGGTCATTCATATATTATATATATAGCAAAATACCCCGCTACGAGCGGAGAAGTAGTGTGTTAAAGAAGTAATGAAAAAGAAAAGGAAACATTTTAATAATAACGTAACATGATTGACATTGTCATGAGTGTTGCTATCATATATATTCCTGCCTAAATAAGTCACCCTCGCGCTCTTACTTTTTACCGTTCATTTAATCATGGCTAGTGGCGGAAAAATTATAAAATGGAAGGAGGATGGCTTTACCAAAACAATTATTGATGGCGAATCGATTATTCATAAAGCTTGAATTGGTGATCTGTTTTTCTGTGTTAACCTCATATTTTTCATACTTCTTCTCAAACTAAGGTGGTGCGAGGGTAAAATGAATCGGGATGCGCTGATCAATGTAATCGTGTACCAGGAAATCATGCATTGACAAAAGCTCCCTTTGCTTGTAATGCAAAGTGTGATTAAATGCATTATTTTTCAACGCGTTATGGAGCACATGCATCGAAGCTTCTCAGCTGTGCTTGTGCTAAGAAAAGGAAAGATTTTAAAAATAGCGTAACACGATTGTCAATGTGACCTTTTGTAAGTAGTGCCTGGAGGATTCAGTGTGTTGAAACTCTAGAGACAGAGTGTGTATTAACTTGAGGTAAATGGGAGGGGAGATGATGACGTGACTCCCCCACCCGCCTTTAACTGTCAATCCCCCACAAACACAGTCTCTCGGAATTTGCATAAGCACACCCCTTCACCTACAATTTTAACTTAGTTACAAAGTGATCAAAACTCTCGCTTATATCCCGCCCCTCTCATTAAACTTGTATCCCGCATTACCTGTGGGCATGTGAAACGCCAGCGTAGCCTGTCTATGAACTTAATTTAAAGTTTAGGTTTACACCTTGCTTTCTTTCCGAGGTAGCAGCACTCATGAATATGGTAGTATATGCCACTCCCGCTTCTTATTGTTTCGCTGCCTTCTCAATTATATAATGCATGTTTTCTTAAGCGCTTTTTGTAGGTCTTCCTGGTTTTCTACGTACTGCGTTGACAGTCAGTTCATGTGATTACGTGGGAGGCGTGATGATGTCACACGAAACTCCGCCCCTACGTCTTTGCAGCTCTACTCCATTACAGTTAATGGAGAAAAATACCTTCCAGTTATGACCATTAGGCGTAGAATTTCGAAATGAAACCTGTCCAACTTTTGTAAGTAAGCTGTAAGGAATGAGCCTGCCAAATTTCAGCCTTCTACCTACACGGGAAGTTGGAGAATTAGTGATGAGTGAGTGAGTGAGTGAGTGAATGAGTGAGTGAGGGCTTTGCCTTTTATTAGTATAGATATCCATACATATATACATATACATCCACATATATATATACAGTACATATATATACATATCTACATATACACACATACATATACATACACACATACATACATACACACAAATACATATATATATATACATACATATCTACATATATACATATACACACACACACACATATATATACACACTCTTTGGAGTGCGAGCAACTGTTGCTGGGGGTGCCAGAATCCAACAAGGAAGAAAAATGAAAAACATTATTTGTACAAAATTTATTTATCTATTCCTAAATAATTAAATGGGCAGGCTATTTCGTATCAGTGCAATACGCTGCTTGTTAAAACGGATGACTCCCACTCTTACGTGCAAGTATGCGTGGATATTATGAACTATTGTATCTGTTCAAGTTCTATTTAAATTTTAAATAGAAGGAATTTTTATTTAGTCGACAGAAATATATTTGGTAGGAATGTAAGTTAAATGTAGGCATCATTGCATACATTTTTCTTCACTATAGAAATGTAAAGAGTAAATTCGCCTTACATTCCAACCAAAAATATTTGTGTCGACTAAATAGAACTTGAAAAGATATATTTTTTAGAATGTGATCGCGCAATTCAGATCGAGTTGACGCGCACTACATCAAGCCTGCGTGCTATTGTGGTTTCGCCTGCGTGCCTCAATAAGTCACCCTCCCCTCGCTCTTACTTTTTTACCATTCATCTAATGATTACACTGAGTATGGCTTTACCAAAACAATCATTGATAGCGAATAAGGTATCCATTATTCATAAAGCTTCAATTGGTGATGTTCCCATAGATTTCCAAGTTTTAACCCTGAAAGGTAGTGTCTTGCAATGCATTGGCAAAGTACCTACCAGCAGAATATTAGTGTATTTTGAAAAATGCTGGCTATGCTATCCTTAACTTCTGTAATGACCCTTTTGGCAACAAAATATTGAAGTTCATTGACCCATGTTAACTCGTCTAATCAAATGCCAATTCATGTCATGTCTTTTGAATGGCTTGTGTTTTGGTTCACAGCAACATGGTCACTGTGTTTATAAAGTAACTAGCTACATGCTTCTACAAAATGTTAACTGTCCAGAAACAAATTGAAAATTTTAATTCATAAACCTAATGTGGAACTGATGTGTCTGCAATATGTAATATTATTTTTGTTTAGCAAATCCAGTGTTTATTAATACATTACTTATGCCAAATGATGTCGTCTTCTGTCACTTATCTAATACCATTTGAACGTTACATACTGCACAAGAGTTTGGATAAGACTAAAGTAGGTCAGGAGATTCTACAATGGCTTCTTTACATAAATGGGCATAATATTGGAGTGCACATCTGGAGATAAATTATGAAATAGTTAAGACAAGAAGAGGTCAGTACATAAAGAATCATGAAATCAACTTTACTGGGCTAAGGCAAATATAAATCAGAAGTAAAGCAAAGAAGTCACAAACATAAAATACTAACGTTTGTAAGGAGCTACTCAAACTGGCACACTCTGTGGCACATGCCCTGGCTAGTTACAAAACTAAGGTATGTGTGTACAATGTGTATATAACATTGCCAAGTGATAAGAGCACAGTTTGCTGACAAAAGGAACTGGTCTAGAGAAGGCATGTCAAACTCAACTCAACACATTGCATACACAACGTGGACTAATTATGTCATGAAACAACTACCTGAACATTTTCTTTGCAGACAAGACATTCACGTCTTTCTGCTCATCACAATCGTATATTTTGCCTAGCATCTCTCCATAAATTGTCTGCTTTATCGACGTTTCTTTCTTGGGCAATGCTGGTTAGGAAAGTGCCCAGCGGCCACAGGACCAAAATATAACGTTTAAATATGAAGACTGGGTGAGAGTGGGGAATAAAATAAATGCAAGATTTTGTAGGTAAGGCAAAGTAAATCCATGCATCTGCATCAAGCGACCCCATTAAAAAAACACACACTGGAGATGAAGCACACATATACCACAGTCAGAAACAGGCTGCAAACACATTTTACATTAATAGAAATGCAAATATATTTTTTATCCACATACAGCAATCAAGTCAGCAGAAAAGACAAAAGAATAGAGCCAGTGAGCTGCAGAAGAGTGGCCAGTCCTGACACCTGTACAGCTTTAAACAGTAAAGACAGTGGAAGCATGTGTTGAGTTACAACCTTTTTCATGAGACCCTCACACTAAAATACTAATGCTAAAATCACCCTAAAACATTTAACATTGGCAGTATGGCTGTGACAGACATGCGTACCGTATAATGGCAAGGTTGGCATCAGACTACACAGTGAGTGTCTTGTAGTTTGGGACTGACCAGGATCAGACTTGAGAGAATTTGTGTAATATGTGTAATTTCAAAAATAAATGTGTTTTTTTTTTCAGGTGCACAAAAAAAAAAACCACAAAAAATAATGCCCCAATCAAAAACGGTGAATTATATTTACAGTAAAGCGGTTAGTCCCAAAAATGAAAAATAAAGACAAAAATGTATACACACAAAATTGTAGTCTTCCTAAAGAAAAAAAAAACAAGCAGAAAGAAACTACACACAATGAAGACCAAAGAATACATAAAAAATATTTACATTGGAAAAAAAAGTGTACATACAAGAAAAACAAAAAGTGCACCTCAAACCCAAACTATAAGATATCGCCACCAAAACAATACTACAACTAGAAGATAGGCCTATCTATACTGTATAAAAATATTTACAAATATAGGCAGAAGCCAATGTTTGCTAAACTAAATGAATTTGCTATACACACTACCGAGTGTAAAGACAACCTCCAATCCTGTGACACTCTGCTCCTTTACACCAGTCGCGACTGACGCAGGTGCCTTCTGCACAGATGCTCTTCTCAGTCCCTGCAAGGCTTGTATTAAACAGGGCTGGCGGCTTCGCGTGTGTGCAAGCGAGCGAGTACGAGCGTGAACTTGAGTGCATGCTCCCCTCAGAAGAGCCGAAACGCATTACTTTTTCTTGGGCATCACCTTCTTACACAATGCACGCACTAACTAAATGTTCTGCACCTTTCTCTTTGCTAACAGCAGGGCTAAAGAGACACTCGTCTTTATGACGGGGTACGCGTAGCATCCTCCAGCAGGCCTGACCAGGAGGTATGCCTGACCTGTCGCAGGTGTCCCGCTGCATGAACCTGCAGAAGCCAAAGTAAAAATGATTGCGAAAGGAAAGTGCACCCCATACTTCAACTTAAACTGTTAAGTGCTTTAACCATTTATTCTGTAAAAGTCGACTTTTCCCAATTCTTAAGACTTTTTCCCGTTTAAAGCAGTAATGCCTGGTAGGCGAATTACCATAGCAGCATATTACCTTCTTTTTACTTTACTTGTTTTGTCATCATGAGCAGCCACTTTCCATTCATAATTACAATTTAGCAGCTGCTTTACACAGATAAACCAAAGCAGATATTGGGGGACATTGGTGGGCTATATTCAACATGGTTTGAATACTGATGAAGTGGGCCACTTTAGGGATGGAGTTTAACATCCCAGCTCTAGAGAAAAGGAATAATAAAGCAAAACCTTTTAAATCTCATACAGTTTAAACACACATTATTCTGTCATGTTAAGTTAATTAGCAGTAATCTAGCCCAGGGTTTTCTCTGGGATAGAATGAACTCATTCCTTGTGGTCCTAACCAATAATAACATTTGTTGAATAAAAAAACACTGAATATGGGGTTTTCCACAAGTCATGATTTATCATTGAAGTTTTCGTAAAAAGGTGCATGTCTGCGAGCAGAGAGGGTAAATCTATTCATAGATAACTAAATTAATGCTTTGTGAAAACAAGCATTTTATTGGACCTAGTTATGAGTACCATTTTAGTACTATGGTCTGACAGATTAGGATTATGAATAAATATTCACTCTAAATGGCTTATGTACTGAATATTAAGTTAGGCTAAATTAGATTTAAAAATTTAAAGTTATGAAAAAAAAAGGTAGTGCAGCTGGAATTTCTACCCCTTCACAGAGTTGCTACTGTATAATCCCATGCCCAGGCACTGTCCTTGTAGAGTCTCTCTTTCTGTGTGAGGGTTTTTCTCCAGGTACTTGGGTGGTCCTTTCACATCCTTGAAGAAGTGTAGGTTAGGTTAATTGGGGATTCCAAATCTGCTCCTATTGTAGTGGAGGTGTGATACTGGTGCTCTGTTCAAGGCATTGTGTGTGTGAAAATTATATATATATATATATATATATATATATATATATACACAGTATCTCACAAAAGTGAGTACACCCCTCACATTTTTGTAACTATTTTATTAGATCTTTTCATGGGATAATACTGAAGATATGACACTTTGATACAATGCAAAGTAGTCAGTGTACAGCTTGTATAACAGTGTAAATTTGCTGTCCCCTCAAAATAACTCAACACACAGCCATTAATGTCTAAACCGCTGGCAACAAAAGTGAGTACACCCCTAAGTGAAAAATGTTCAAATTGTGCTCAAAGTGTCAATATTTTGTGTGGCCACCATTATTTCCCAGCACTGCCTTAACTCTCTTGGGCATGGAGTTCACTAGAGCTTCACAGGTTGCCACTGGAATCCTCTTCCACTCCTCCATGACGACACCATGAAGCTGGTGAATGTTAGAGACCTTGCGCTCCTCCACCTGTCAGTTAAGGATGCCCCACAGATGCGCAATAGGTTTAGGTCTGGAGACATGCTTGGCCAGTCCAGCACCTTCACTCTCAGTGGTTGTCTTGGAGGGGTGTCTGGGGTCATTATCATGTTGGAATACTGCCATGCGGCCCAGTTTACGAAGGGAGGGGATCAGGCTCTACTTCAGTATGTCACAGTACATGTTGGCATTCATGGTTCCCTCAATGAACTGTAGCTCCCCAGTGCAGCACTTATGCAGCCCCAAACCATGACAGTACCACCACCATGCTTGACTGTAGGCAAGACACACTTGTCTTTGTACTCCTCACCTGGTTGCCGCCACACACACTTGACACCATCTGAACCAAATCATTTTATCTCGGTATCATCAGACCACAGGATGTGGTTCCAGTAGTCTGCTTGTCTTTAGCAAACTGTTTGCAGGCTTTCTTGCAAATCATCTTTAGAAGAGGCTTCCTTCTGGGAAGACAGCAATGCCGACCAATTTGATGCAGTGATCTGAGCACTAACAGGCTGACACCTTCTACCCCTTCAACCTCTGCAGCAATGCTGGCAGCACTCATACGTCTATATTCAAAAGACAACCTCTAGATATGACTTTGAGCACATGCACTTAACTTTTTTGGTCAATCATGGCGAGGCCTGTTCTAAATGGAACCTGTCCTGTTAAACCGCTGTATGGTCTTGGCCACTGTGCTGAAGCTCAGTTTCAGGGTGTTGGCAGTCTTCTTATAGCCGAGGCCATCTTTATGTAGCGCAACAATTCTTTTTTTCAGATCCTCAGAGAGTTCTTTGCCATGAGGTGCCATGTTGAACTTCCAGTGACCAGTATGAGAGAGTGTGAGAGCGATAACACCAAATTTAACACACCTGCTCCCCATTAACACCTGAGACTTTGTAACACTAACAAGTCACATGCCACCGGGGAGGGAAAATGGCTAAATGGGCACAATTTGGACAATCTTCACTTAGATGTGTACTCACTTTTGTTGCCAATGGTTTAGACATTAATGGCTGTGTGTTGAGTTATTTTGAGGGGACAGCAAATTTACACTGTTATACAAGCTGTACACTGACTACTTTGCATTGTATCAAACTGTCATATCTTCAGTGTGGTCCCATGAAAAGATCTAATAAAATATTTGCAAAAATTTGAGGGGTGTACTCACTTTTATAAGATACTGTATATATATATATATATATATATATATATATATATATATATATATATATATATATATATATATATATATATATATATATATATATATATATATATATACGGTTTTTGTGTGTATTTAATTCCAGCATTTAATAATCTGATATCAAGTATGTGAAAAGATTGCCCATCGTGCATCTGTGGTTAGTCTGCCGTAACTAACGGATTTTGATTCTTCATCTGGTATGTATCCATGATGGGTTTTCTAGTAACATTTCAGATCTGTCTTTGGGGTTGACTGGTATATCTAAACTGGACTGGTCTGAGTCTGGGTGCCATATATGAGTGCATGTGGCGGACCAACCTCTCATCCAGAGATAGTTCTGACTTATTGTAGATTCTACCAGAAAAGCTTCTGGCTCCTCATGACTCAAATTTAAAAAAGTGGGATTTTTAGTTTAACAGATAGATGAAATTTTAAAGAAAATAACTTACTATTTTACCTGAATAGTTGGATATGCACCATTTTAGATTCAGTTTCAATAAAAAAATAATTACCATAACATTCTCACATATGTTTAATCCAGTTCAGGGACACAGGAGGTTAGAGCCTTTCCTGCCAGCACTGGGTTTCAGGCAAGAAACAGCTCTGGACATGGTGCCAGTCCACTGCAGGGCTCAAAAATAAATTATCTGTTAATTTCAAGCTGCGGAGGGCTGGTGCCCTACCCGAGGTTTGTTTCCTGCCTTGCGCCCTGTGTTGGCTGGGATTGGCTCCAGCAGACCCCCGTGACCCTGTACTTGGGATATAGCGGGTTGGATAATGGATGGATGTTAATTTCAAAATTCTAATTATACCAGAAATTGAAGAAACTAAATGTAAAAAATCATGCAAAAAAGAAAAGGGAAAAATTAAAATGTAGTCTTAGCACAGAATTAAAAGTATTAATTGAAGCAATACAGTTTAAGGCAGTGAAGTGTGCCCAATATTTTGCCAGTATATCATTTATTTTACTTCAGCTGATCCTGCTGTGACTCCTTTATGTCCTTTTTCATTGCAGTGTACCCAAAATAAATTTAAACTCTTACAGTTCAATTTGATATAATTCACTTCTAGGTAAGAGGAAAAGTGACCTATGGGGTAAGGCAAATGCCTGAAAAATCACAAGGTGGCCAATTTAATACATCTCTAACACACTGTGTGACCTCAAGCAAGTCACTTAACCTGAAACTGCACCTACTGTAATAACTATTGAAAAAAACATTTAATATATATTTGACGTGTAAGTTGCTGTGGACAAAGGATTGGGCAAAATACTAAATATGCAATGAGTTCAACGTCCCACGTTCGCACACTAGTGTAATTTTTAAGTGCATTATGAATCATTCAGCTCTGTAGTTCATATTACGTCTCACAGTGCTTGGATGTTACTTTAATTACAGGTTGGGATGTCTTCTGAGTAGAGTTTGCAAATTCTTTCAGAGTTATTACAGGTTTAGTTTCCTTGTTACAGTCCGGAGGTTTGGACTTAAATGAATGGGTTGAATGATCAGCATAGTGATTGTGTATTCAGTTCAGTGAAACGGCATCTTGTACTGCCCAGCATTTGTTCATGCAGTAGTGAAGAGTGGGTAGAAGACATAAATTAATATTGTACTTATTGAGTTACTGCAGGCACTGAGATTTTTTCTTATGCTTACAATGTGGAATTTTGGCACTATTCTGATTTTATTAAAGATTTTTAGTTGGCTGGATTATGTCTAAATTTGCATTATTCTAATCTGCTGTTAGTCAAACATGGATATTTGAAAAACATTTTTTTGACTTTCAAGGGTAATCTTTTTCAATTTGTTTTTTTATTTTGAATCTTAATATTTAAACCATTTTAGTGTCTGTTAAGAATATGACTTTATATAAAATAAACAATAAGTGCTAATAATGGATTGTGGAAAGGCAAGAGATACACTGGTAATTTAAAAAAATAGTCAGAATCCACCTTAATGAAAGGAAAGTATCTATGAGTCTGTGCATCTGTGTGTCCATCTGGTTTTTGTCTCTGCCGTTCCAACAAATGACACATCACTAACATTTGCAGTGCTAAAATGCACTGCATTTGTCATACCAACAGATTGCACATCACAAATATTTGTAGTTGTGCATTTCATTACTACAAATGTTTGTGACACGTCATCTGTTGAAATGACAAATGCCATGCATTTTATTACTACCTGCATTACAAAATATATTCCAATAGATGGTGCAATACAAACATTAATGCTAAGGTCTACGTTAATTAGATTTCAACTCCCTCAGGTGGCATGCCTAGTGTATATATATGAAATACTAAGGGTTTTGTCTGTCTGTCACACCATTACTTGCAAACTACTGGGGCTATAGCCTTGATCTTGGTCTTAATTGAAAACTAATCACGTGATGTGGTGTGGTGAAGCAAAATGGGTGACTAGCAGCAACCTCTGCAAAGATATTAGGATTTGTGTCTTTCTTTTGGCAAACTGCACAGGTTATCTTATCGTGAAGGAGATGTGGTACAAAGTAAAGTAACAGTAACATCTGCTGAACATGAAGCAAATTACAAAGGCTGATTACTTAATAGAAAGATGAAAAATGACAGTTCTGGTATCTGCCAATCATCAAGTCCATGAGCTATACCTGCTGCTGTTCACAAACTACTGGGGCTGGCATCTTGATCTTGTGAGAACTGGTGGTCCACATGTTTTCTAGTAGAATAATAGTTTCTATTTACTGTTTAAAATCAGGTTAAAAAAAAAACTGAGTAAATGTCCACTGTTCAGGTTAAATAGTAAGTACCTTATCATAATCAATTCTTATTATTTGCCGATGTTTGAATTTAATATTTAAACATAAGAGAAGATGCACTGAATTATATAATCGTGACCACTAATAAGGAGAAACCTAACTCCTTATTTTAATTTGCCAAACACACTGAAAATGTGACAGTTTTTTGTTATTTCGGGAATTTCATTTTTGCATTAATTCTATATTTTACATATACACAGGTTTCGGTAATCATTCAATCCATCCATTTGTAAGCCAAGTTTTTTTTGATTAAAGGAAGAACACCTGTACAGTAGTCGTTTATACATTTGTGTTATAAAAGCTTTCCATTTTAGGAAAAAGAACTGTCATACAATAGTTGTTCATAAATTTGTGTTACAAGAAATAATCATTAATTTACTAAACAAGTGTGTAAACTTAAAATTAAAATTAAAGTCATATTAAAGCTTTATGTTCTGACATAGCTGTGTTTCCCAGTATTGCCTAGATTTTATTTTAAAACATCTTTGTAAATTTTACTCTACACTCTTCTGAGCAAATGACATACAATTGAGAGAGAAACATTCTGACTGGAGGTATCTGACCGTAAAACATGGACTCTAAAAGAATTGGAGTCATTTGAAATGGAAGATGTAAATCATGGGATGAGGTGAATCAGTGGTATAAATACATACTTTGTGGCCACTTTTTCAGCCCTTGAGGTTGTACTATCATTCATCTTTAAACGATAAACTTTAAAGTTTAAAGCCTATGACATCATAAAGAAGGGACTTAAAGCTCAACGAAAGAAGACCAACAATATCAGATTTAGCAGACCTGCCCACCACTTCTTCAAGATGCCATACATCATGTATTTTTCTGGGCTATACCAGGTTATTGTCCAGTTTTAAAGACAAAGCATATAGCTCTTTTTGAGTGACACTGGAAGAAACATACAAAATACAGATGTCATGTAAGCTTTATTCATGTACTGCAGATATTGCAATACTTCCAAGCATTTGACCAAGTATTATTTCAAAGGTCCTCTTTAAATTTAAACTGGGGAAAATTTATTGTGTTTAGAACAAATATGACTGGTAATTCTAATTCATAATGAGATTAGTGTCATTTGGGGTTATGACTATTAATTAGCAAAGTACAGGTTCAAATATGACAAATAAATCATGCAAAGTATGCTGTACTGATGGTGTAACAGTAAAAGATCATGCCCTTGACCCCAAATTGCACTATATAAATTAGGAGACCGTATGGCCCCACGTGGCGAGGCTTGGAACCATGACATAAATAGTGAGAGAAATGATTGATTAAAGAAAAAATTGTAATGGACTGGGGATCATTTAAATCCAGATTTCCTTTGTGACATGCAAGCGTGATAACTATAATGCTTTTTCTCTGTTGATACATTACATTGTAGTATTCCATAGCACTCGTTCAGACTTTTATCGATTTCAGCCGCACCTTTGGGAGTTATGAAGTTGAAATTAAATGTCAAAAACCTGGATTATAGTGTGAGTCCACAAGTATATATGGCACAAAAGGGTGAGCTATCAGTCCACTACATGACACACATTTCCACTTGCTAATTAATTAATTATCCATTGGCAAAAGTGAATGGTCATACATAAATGGGTGAGACTTTTGAAAGCATTAAGAATTAGAAATGTACTATCAATGTGGCAATAGACCTAATGTACTGACTAATTTTATTTTTATTTTTTTTTTGATTATTATAATGTCAAGTCCATCCATCCATCCATCCATTATCCAACCTGCTATATCCTAACTACAGGGTCACGGGGGTCTGCTGGAGCCAATCCCAGCCAACACAGGGCGCAAGGCAGGAAACAAACCCTGGGCAGGGCACACACACACACACACACACACACCCACACTCCAAGAACACACTAGGGACAATTTAGAATCGCCAATGCACCTAACCTGCATGTCTTTGGACTGTGGGAGGAAACTGGAGTACCCAGATGAAACCCACGCATGGGGAGAACATGCAAACTCCACGAAGGGAGGACCTGGGAAGCAAACCCGGGTCTCCTAACTGCGAGGCAGCAGCGCTATAATGTCAAGTCATTAAATCTAAAGACTGTTAATGTTTTCATAATGTAGCAGGCAATTCTTAGCTATCATGCATTATATACAGTATGTACAGTAGAATGTTATAATGTTACAATGATGAATCATGTTATAATCTTCATTTTGTAATTTTTATTTTTGTGAATTTTGTAACTTTTCGCATGCTTTATACTCATTTTCAGTCTTACGTTTGATTTTGCCCAGCTCCCTTTCCCTATAGGTGTTGGCATTCAGGGGTGACCTGACCAGGTCTTTAAATACTGTATAGTCTGTTGGAATTTGTTCACTGGCGAAGCATTAAAAACTTTCTAGGCTACTGTTGCTCAGCTACCCCTTATGATTTTCATTTTGACTTTTTGTATGTGTTTTGATCTTTTTTTTTTTTTTGGCTTGTAACCTTTCTTTTTGCACTTTTTTTGCTGTCTTGGCTTTTGCAGAATTTTTTTTTTGTTATCAAATAGCCTGTTTTAGCTTATTTAGTGTTTAGCCTATTTTTTTTTTAAAACTAGAATTCTCGAAGTCTACGAAAAAACTTGTATTCCCGGCCCACCTTAAATACTTCGCACCTCTTCGTCAGTGTCTTTTGTGTTGTAAATGTGTCGATCAGCACAAGCAGCAAGTAGCCTGCTGTCCCATCCCCTTGCCGCAGCTAATTTCGGAAAGAAGGTTCTCAGTGTTCTGAGTGAAGTGCCTGGAGTTGTAGAGTTTAAATAATATATCGTCACTTGGAATACATTCATTTCATGTGTATTCCGTGTCTACAACAATCTCTGTAAACACATTGTTAAAACAGAAAAGTTTTTCATGTTTTAGTAATAATTGACAAAATGTAGACATGAAGTGTATAATGTGTGAAGCCTGAAGTCCAAATATCAAATAAACACTTTCACAAAAGGTACAAGTAGAACAAAACAAGTGTGCTTTTATTCAAGAATATAACTGAAGAAAAAGAAAGCAGGTTGGGCTAGGCTGTTGATACGACAGCTTGTGTGGTGCAGCGGTAAGAACTGCTGACTCGTAATCAAGAGGTTACCAGTTTGATACTGGCTGCCTCTAAAAATGTAACATTTTGAGTAGTGAGCTGCTCTTATTGTTAATATTATACAATAAAAACATAAATTTGATTTGCATCTGTAACAGCCAGTAAAAGTTTGCGTGATTTTTCCGTTTTATTCTCTGTCACGTTCACACTCTCACAATAACCCCCCCAACTGGGAAAACTGTGGAAGTGGGTGTGTCCACTGGAAATGATTGTGGATGTGAATTTTTTTTTATTCAGTTTTCTTCTTTAGTGTTCCTGCTCATGCTGAATTAGTATGCACCTTATGGCCCATGATGTCAAAGCTGCACTGACAAAAAAAGAGAGATACAGTAATCCCTCCTCGATCGCGGGGGTTGCGTTCCAGAACCCCCGTGATAGGTGAAAATCCGCAAAGTAGAAACCATATGTTTGTATGGTTATTTTTATATATTTTAAGCCCTTATAAACTCTCCCACACTGTTAACATTATTAGAGCACTCTAGACATGAAATAACACCCTTTAGTCAAAAGTTTAAACTGTGCTCCATGACAAGACAGAGATGGCAGTTCTTTCTCACAATTAAAAGAATGCAAACATATCTTCTCGCCAAAGGAGTGCCGTCAGGAGCAGAGAATGTCAGATAGAGCGCTCGCTAAGAAAAGCAAACAATCAAAAAATCAATATGTGCTTTTAAGTATGCAGAAGCACCGCGATAAAGTGGCATTTTGTAGAGGAGCATCCGTATCTTCTAGGCAAACAGCATCTGTGCAAACAGCCCCTCTGCTCACACCCCCTCCGTCAGGCAGAGAGAGTGAGAGAGACAGAGAAAAGCAAACAATCAAGCACCGTGCAGGAAGCATATTGTATATCATTGAGGAGTTTTATTTAATATGTAATACATGCTCTGATTGGGTAGCTTCTAAGCCATCCGCCAATAGCGTCCCTTGTATGAAATCAACTGGGCAAACAAACTGAGGAAGCATGTACCATAAATTAAAAGACCCATTGTCCGCAGAAAGCCGCGAACCAGCAAAAAATCCGTGATATATATTTAGATATGCTTACATTTAAAATCCGCGATAGAGTGAAGCCGCGAAAGTCGAAGCGTGATATAGCGAGGGATTACTGTAATTAATTTTATGACCTGTATAGTACATTTTGGAAAACATTGTTGCACTAATGCAACATTATATTCATTTGTATACCTTCATGTGGTTATAGTTAGTGACCGCGTTATTTTTTTCCCCCGATCTTGCCCAGTCTCCACATTTTGTTATATGGAGGTATTTCTTTTGTACTCCAGGAATGCAGAGGACAGAATAGTATGAGAGGTCAGTTCCACGCTATAATACAATCATCAAATTCAAATCTTAACAGTTCCCACACACCCAAGGACTGTCCTTCCTACATTTACGACATGTGTACAGAGTACATGCCTTCCTCTGTGGTTCCTGTTACACTGAAAACGGACCTGACACTGAGTTTGCTTTCCTGGGGGAAGCGGCGATCTTGGAACAGAACACGTGCTAAGAAATGGCACTTGGCCTCGGAGGTTGCATAAGAAACATTATTTAAGATAACTTTTGAAATAAAAATCGCTTATTTAAGATAAAATTGATCTTTTAGACTTAAAGCATTATATGGAAGTCAGATTAATTGTCCACACTTCTATTCCATCATTGGTTAGGAATCATGGGACTGTAATGAAACTGGGTGAATTGAAATTAAACTCATGACACATACAAGGTCAAAAATGTGTGTGTTTGCTGCATTTCTTTATATTAAATGAATAACCCTTTTTTAAAAAGTATTGAAATAAATCCTTCATGTTCAAAAATGTTGGAATAATCCTGGTATTCCATTGTTCAAAATTGTCTAAAGTTGCACAACTGTTTTTAGATTTTACAGAAATTGGCCCTCTCATGTAATCTAAAACATGATAACTGTATTTCTAATAGTGATATAAAGAAATCCTTAATTGGTAAATTAATAATATGTAAACTTTCTTTACTTTGAACAGTTATGTACATTTCAAGAAAAATATTGAGCAAGATATAATCTTCAAAAGAGAGTTTAGCATAAATAAAATGATGGTTTATTTTATTATTATTGTTTTTTTTTTGTATAAATAAAAGATTTTTGTGGATGGGGACATGCATACACATATAGTGAATTAATGATATCTGAGAATGATGTTAAAATTGTCAGATTTATTTTGCACCATAAATTTGATAGAAAAAACAATCTACCAGACATGGTCCATTATGAAATTTTAGCATAATTTGAATGTTACATTAAACCTCTTGACAAAATTAACAGAGCAATTAAACTTTGCAACATGCCAAAATCAAGTCATTAAGTCTACACTCTTGTATCATTATGTAAATAAAGATATTAGTTTTAGCAGCTTGTAGCCTAAAGCTCTAAGGAATACATTGCTGGATAATAATGTAAGTGTAATCACTTATTTTTGCCTCTGTAATTTATGTAGAAAATCCTGACATTTAACAACATACTAAAAGTATAGAGAAAAATAGCACACTTTTAGTCACACATTTTTCTTTAACTTTGTTCAATTCGGCAACAATTTTAAAAATGTAATTTTTACAGTCTTCTAATGTAAATCACTGACCACTAGCAGCTTGTGATAGCAGTCAAATTAGACTATAAAATGCAGCTATTTACACTTAAAAGCAAATGTTAGAAAGGTAGCAAAGCTCCACTTAATGCAAATTCAAGTAACCCATAAAAATTCAGATGCAACACTAGTCTTCACTTAAAATTCAAAAATAAACACATATAAAATAACCACTCATCTAAACTTATCTGCCAATTTTAGACCTCAAATACAAATTTACACCAAAAGTCAGAAGATGAATAAAACATTCTAGACACCACCATAGAGTATCGCCTCCTAGTGAAGTCTTGAGTAGATTTTACAGTAGGGATTCCATTCATCTACACTGCTCCCTGCGCCACTGATATATACTATTGCCAACAAACAACGATAGGACAATTCTAGCACAAGATTCTTCCTATCTTATCAATAAACAAAAACAAGTTCCAATACACTAATGTCTTCCTGTGTCTTAGCCTAAATACCAGAGGTGTTACTAATCTGTTTCTAATTTAATTCAACAAATTTAAATGCCCTTTCAGGGTCTTTTCCATGCTTAGAGTTTGAAAAATCCTCTATCTGAATTTTGTTTGATTCAATGGGTTAACTACGCAATGACAAAACATATTCATTCATTCACTTTCATAGCCTGTTTATTTCATTATATATTCCATATACAGTATTAGTGCCCAACGAATCCTGGACGAATCCGGAAAAATGCTTAATGGAAAACTCAATATCATGCTCAAACTGACACATAACAGGGACATTTTATAGTCCTCAGTGAACTTAACATTCTAGTCTTAAGAGACATTAGAGGAAAACTACAATTCTAATTTTTATGAGAAGTAAAATTACTTCACAAAGACAGTGACCAGGCCAGGATTCAAGGTCCTAGGAATGGTAGAAAACAACAGACCATGTGTACATTGTAACTATACTGTATGTGTTTCAAATATAGTTTGGTCATGTTAGTTAAAACCAATCTCTATGAATATGTAAAATGCCTCTGACTAATTACCTGTTTAATTAAGACATTGTGTAATATTTGTACCCAGCACATTACTAAGGAAATGTGATATACTATGTATAAGTCATATTTAAATGTTGAAAATTTCAAGATGTTTGATGTATATTAAAATAAAAATAAATATTACATTTTCTCCATAAAACTAAAATATTTGATTTTTTGCCCTGAACAGAGAGACTGGATCAGCAACATTAGCAATAATTAATGTAGCAATAAGCAATTTTTATTTCAAAAGTTATTTATGCTGTATCTGAGAAAATAACTCTTAACATGGGCTCATTATAATTTATACTGCATTTTAAAAATTAGCCATAAATTATACATGCAATATAATTGATTAATAAATTAATAATGCACAACAATTGTAACATAACATTAATCATATTCATTCACTGATTCAGTAGCATAAACTAAAATTGTTTCAAAATGTCTTTTAACAGCATTTGACATGTAATTCAATTATGGCGCTATGAATTAATAGCACTGACACTGCATAAATGTCCATTTTGACCAAACCTGTTTAGTTGATTTAGTAGATTGTGCATCCAGAGCAGGACGAGAGTGTAAGCACCACAGATGGATTTCAAAATAGAAGCCCCTTCGCTGTGGCATCAGATGGGTAAGCTCCTCACAAGGGGCCTCATGCATAAAGCCGTGCGTAGAATTTGCACTATAACATGACATAAGCACAAAAGCCAAAATGTGCTTACGCACAGAAAAATCCAGATGCAGGAATCTGTGCGTTCTCCAACTTCTGCATTCTTCCGCTACATAAATTCCGGTCAGCGTGAAAAGTGACGCTCGTGCATGCCCATGCTGTCCCGCCCCAACTCCTCCCAGAATTACGCTTCTTTGAATATGCAAATCAATATAAACAGCCCCTAAGCTCAGTGTTCTGTGAAAAGCATGGGGGAAAATATAAGAATTTCAGTGAATACCAAGTGGAGGCAAAGGAAAAACATACTATTTGTTGATTTAAACAGTGGTATAATCAACAAAAGGAAGTTGATCGTGTGACATAGCGTGTTGGAGAAACTCGAAACCTCAAGTTCACAAATTCGCACAGTGCCAAAATAAAAAGAAATTCACATATCAAAGTTGCCGTGAAAAGGTGAGTCGTAGCCCACCATCTGAGTGTCATATGAAAGCTTATTAGGGTACAGACAAAAAATAGGCACACAGTGGGGAAAAAAGCACAAAATGTCAACTTTAATCTTGAAATTTCCACTTTAATTACGTAGTTTATTTTGTCATTAAAGTAGAACATCATAAACTTCATCTTAAAATTGTTTAATTTACTAGTTTCTGAAATCCCATCATAACTAAAGTAACACGTTAAATGCTTTGTTTTGTATTTAATCTTCTATATGCTCTATGTGTGTGAATCACTACGTGCTTCCGTTCTTTCTCTTTCTCCGACAGGACACAGAATCCATTACATTCGTGATATTACAGCTCTCTGAATAATTAAAATACTGAGATGTATACATGATATCATTTTCATGATGATTGGAATGAAAGCATGTTATTAAACATGGGAACACGATGGTACAGTGATTGTTCATGTCTCACACAAGATGCTGCTGCGCCATGCGCGACCTTCGATGAAATAATTTATTGTAGCAGTACTGTCTCTTCCAAACGTACTAACCTCCAATTCCTGCCGTTACTTTTCTTTCCCCAAATACCCAATCGCCACACAATCAGCTCTGTAATAGACGTTAAGACATCTGTAAGCTTACAACGACGATTCTTCAAAACTTTTAAGGAACATTGTAATATCTTCATAGAATGTTATTAATTATTCTATCCGTCTATCCTTCCAGTGTCGCGTCAGCCTCAGTAAATATACAGCGCGAGGCAGGAACAATACGTGAACTTGCTAGTGCTGCGGCACTGTGTTCTCACATGTTTAATTATTAACAATACAGATTATTTAAATGAAGTTAAAGTTGTATCTGTATAATATAATAAACATATTTTGCTGCATTTCATCTTAAAAATGATATTGTCATCATATGTAAATACGCGCTTTATAAAGTGGTGCAGGTTCTGCAATATTATAACTGTAGTGCAAGTTTACAGTGGGGTAATTGTACTTATAAGTACAAACAGTTCTACAAGGAGCAATTATTGAGTGCCTTTATAGTTCTTGGGATGAAATTGTTTCTGAACCGCGAGGTCCGTACAGAAAAGACTTTGAAATGTTTTGCCATGGCTGAGGCAGCGTGTGCTTGATGCTATATAACGATAATTGTCTTTCCAAACAGCTGCTGCTGTGATTCCCCACTCATATACAGTGATAAAAATATCTGCACCGAGTGGTGCAGTGAGAGTAATATGGAAAAAGATGATCCGCTGCGGCAACCCTTAACGGGAGTAGCTGAAAGAAGAAGAAGGTACAGTGAGAGTAACAACGCTAAAGCAGTTATGGTATTTGGAATGCTATGGCTATTCCCTGGAGCATTATATCGTTACAGGTTAATTACGATCAGATGCATTAAACTAATAATATGCTGTTAATTTCAGTGTATTTATAAAGCAGCGTCAGGAAAAGAAAGAATAGCCACACAGGAACAGTAGCACTGCTTTGACGCTGGGTGCCACCAGTCTGCAAAACCGAGCAGAGAACCTGCGTATGACAGGGTATGAGGTACCATGGAAATGTGCGTGACTTTACGTCAAGTGTAGGTTTTATGCATCGTGATTTGAATGTGGAAACGCAACATTTCTGTGCGTACGCACCGTTTATACACAAGGCCTCAGGTCTTCACAAAAAGTAACAATGCTATGCAATCCACTAAAGATATTACTTTTTATTACAGATTTGGTTAGTTGAGTTGGCTGGGTTTAGAATAGGAAAGGTGGAATTTGCTTTCAATAGATGAGAGGTGCAAACAGTAAATCATATATCAGTCACAATATAAAAAAATAGGGTACCCCTAAATTAATCTTTTTGCTATACATTCAGCTGACACATTTGTGCAAGGTTATTTGTAAGATCAGGATATGTTAAAACTGTTTATATTTTAAAGTCGGTGCACAGACAAGTTAAATGGCCTTTTCCGGTTCACACATCGACTTATCATGTAATATTATGCACAGTTCTGGTAACCATGCTTCAAAAAGAACATAGCAGTACATGAGTTTATGCAAAGGAGAACAAACAAGTGCATCCTATTGCTTAAGGAAATGTCCCACTCTGACAGATTCAGAGAATGAAATGTGGTTAGCTTTGAGCAGATGAGGTCAGGTCTCCAAAATTCCCAGAGGCATCGGAAAAATACTGCAGATGCCTTTGACTAAATAGCAAGTCACCTATGCAAGGATAACAGTGAAAATTGAGGAGAAATGCATTTAAGGCTAAAGTGAGGAAACACTTTTTTTACTCAGAGTCAACTTAATATTGTTGATCATTTAGGTTCTCTGTACCTACGTATATATGTTTTTATGTTCTGTGCATTTTGTTGGTGGTCCACCAAGAGGGGAGTTTCTGCACATCACTGTTAAAGCCTATAAAGGCTGAGGAAAACCCATCATCCCATGCAGTTCTTTGTGAATGTGGTCATGGTGTAGCGAGTTCACTTGGGTTTGTGATTATTCTTCTGCTGTTGTGTTAGTCTGAATTTTTATGACCTTTTCCTCTGTTTTTGACATCACCTTCTGGATTTCGTATTGGGACTGTATTTTCTTTTGGGATTGTCTGTTTTGAAGGTATTCCTTATTAAGCTTTTACTAAAAAGTGATTAACAGTGCTTAACAGATTATTAGTTTATACAGTATATGTTCGTATAGTTTTAGATGACATTGAATGATAATTCATATACTGCTAACACTTAATTATCTTCATTAATAAATCATTAACAAACAATATCACGCTTCTTCACATCTTTACAAATCAATAATTCATTAGATGTAAATTCGTTTGCAGTACTTAATCTAAAGTTGAAACTGTTCATCCATTGTAAAGGTTTCTAAAAGGTTTATTAAGGAAAGTAATGAGGGTTATTATAAAACATTACCAGATCAGTCTATAGCAGTGAATGGAGAAAAACCACAATTAGGTTTTCTGTAAGTGGCAGCATCTACTTTTCTTTGAGAGGGGGAATGATGGATAGAAAAGACAGCAAAAACAAGTTTTTATTATATTGAATTGATAAACAAAAGCACCAATGTTAAATGGGGTAAGCCAAAATTCAAAGTTTACCCTCTCATGCACAAGCAAAAGAAAAAATATAAGTGGGCATCATACATTAAAATGTTAAAGAAATAATTTTCAATTAATAAGTGAATGCAATTTTATTTTTATTTGACAAAGTTCAGATGATTATCTGATGTCTGGATTATCTTTACATTATATGGCGGTCGTGACGTTACATAACTGTACTGCTTCATGTATTCACACATGTACCAAGAAAAAATGTTAACAATCAAGGGGCTGTGTAATTAAGAAGCTGCTGAGTCTGTACTTACTGATAGGGATAAGAAAAGGCAATGTAAGCTTTTATTGTGCTGTTAATTTTAAAGTTATCAGAATTAGTAAATTTTGTTGGACTTTTAGTTTGCAATAAATCGCTAGCTAACAGTTTGACAGTATGTTTATTTTAAATGCACTGCATAGAGTTTGATAAGAATTTACAGCTGCTAAATAATATCCTGATGCTGTGCATAACATATCTCCATAAATCAGTAAGCACAATAATATTATAGTCCTTTATGGAGACCGGTATCTAGTCTTTAAACATTAGATTTGGGTCACAGATAGCCTTTGGCCATAAGCAAGCATACCACAAAACTGATCTAAAAAGGCATATCCTAAGTCCAAGGCCAGCATGTGTTTCAGTATGTAATGTTTCATACTTAGGGGGCAATATGTGAATGCACTTTGCTGTATATGTCTTTACTCACATACATTAAATACAAAGATTAATTAATGCAGAAATGTTTAACATTCATCATTCTGATTGTAAAATGAGCGGGAAGTGAAGAATTCAATTGATAAATTGCCCAGTGCAGGATATATAAATGAAAGCAAGACAATTACCCCTCATTAAGAGGAACATGACAAACGGATCAGGTCAGCCAGAAAATGTTGATCAGCTTAGAGGTGAAGCACCAAGGTGTTATTATTGGGTCAGCTGCATGTGTCATACACTATAAATATATTATATTGTGTGATATTATAAATATAAAGATGCTCATCTTCATTCAGGTGCTTGTCAGTTAGATGTATTTGCCAGTGGCACTTATTTACCTTTCAAAGAGCTAATGAAGCATGATTATGAGAGGCCTAATTCTTCTTTAAGATAGTTCACATAATTGAGAGATATATTAAATTGTTTAATAGGTATATAAAATTCAAGTTTTATTTTACTTAAATACAGAAAGGTCACTAAAGAGTGCAGTTGCAACTGGGAACAATCAAAAGAATTAATACCAACAACTCTTCTGGTTGTACAGAAGCATATTTTGGATTAACCTTTGACTTTTTCCAAATACAGGGGGCCTTTCCTATATTTTGTATTAAAAGCATGTCAGACCTTTCCTTATTCACAAATTTAGTATCTGTTCTTATAGATTATTCTGCTTCTATCCTTAAATGGCTGGTGTAATACATTGTAATAAATTAACCCAAAACAAGTGAGTAAATTTGCAAGATATTCATCAATTTATTAAAACCTGGTTAATTTTACAAGAAGGTAAGTTTGTTCACAAGGTAAGAAGCCTTTCTAACTGGGACACCATTTCCATTATTGTACATGGCACATGCGTGCACACCTACACTGGCCTAATTAAAAGAGGCGATTCAATTTAACCTGCATGCTACATTATTCTAATAAATGGGAAGAATGTGAAAATGTTAAGCTGACAGGATTTTGACTAAAAATTACAGAACTATGAGTCTTCAAGCCTGAACCCTGCACCACCAATCCAAAGGCATTTAGCCAAATGGGATGACAGTATTAAATTGACTTTATGAGAATGTCCATGAGTTGTATGATGTATGTTGTGTGATAAATAGACAGAGTTCATTGCAGGGCTCATTTCTGAATGCATGCAGACTCTCTCATAAAGTTCCCAACTTACCAAATGAGTAAGGTAATTGTGAGGGAGGTAACTGATGTATGCAAGGAAAAACCACTGCAAACCGAGGAAGGACAAGGGCTGGGATTAAAATCTTGCATTCTGGAAATGTGAGGCAGAAGTGCTAACCACAGGGTCACAGTGCCAAACCCTGCTTAGTTGATTGAAGTTTATTGCCATATTTTATGGTGATAGAAACTAGACAAGATGAAGTGCTCAAACAAGCTGCATTGAACTGCACATTTTAAATGTAATTTTGTGTTGAAATCTTTTCTCTTATTTGATTTGAACTTTTAATTTGAATCTTAATTAATCTGACCTTTCTATCTTTTTTCTTATAGTAGTGAAGACCACTGCTGTGAAGCTATGACTACACTTCTCTGGAGTTTTTGTACCATAAGAGTGTGCAAAAGAGCACATTTCTACATTTCACATGTCTACATTTCCTACTAAAACTGCCAAGATAAAAATCCTTCGCAGACCAAACAAGCTTTTTTGTCATCTGAATCCTTATAGAAAGCATCCTAAAATAAGACTTTTTAAAATACATTTCCTGTTTTTGGAACTTTTCATTTTACTGTGTGTTATTACCATATATACTCGAGTATAAGCCCACCCGAATATAAGCCGAGGTACCTAATTTTACCTACAAAAACTGGAAAAACTTATTGACTCGAGTATAAGCCTAGGGTGGGAAATGCAGCAGCTACTGGTAAGTTTCAATAATCAAAATAAATACCAATAAAATTACATTAGCTCATTAATTGAGCACACAGCCTAGAATGAGTCTCGCAGATGCTGCACAGAAGCACACAGAGCCTATAGCAGTTCTTCTACTGCCCACAGACCAAACCAGGTACAGTGGATTCTCGGGTCACGACCATAATTCATTCCAAAACTCTGGTCGTAACCCGATTTGGTCGGGACCCAAAGTAATTTTCCCATAGGATTGTATGTAAATACAATTAATCCATTCCAGACCGTATGAGCTGCATGTAAATATATATATTTTTTAAAGATTTTTAAGCACAAAAATAGTTAATTATACCATAGAATGTACAGTGTAATAGTAAACTAAATGTAAAAACATTGAATAACATTGAGAAAACCTTGAACAGAGAAAACTAACCTTGCAGTCTCTTTAAAAACAAGCTTGGTGCATTCTTTAACTGCCTTCTCGCACTCTCTCTCTCTCTCGCACGTTCTCTCCCTCGCTCTCTTGCTCGCTCACTCGCTGCACGGGGAATGTACAGGGAGAGACTGAACACATGCGGAAATCATCAGTGCGTACGAACCAGAAGGGAAACTGGCTTGTTCGTCACCCGAGTGTATGGTCGTGAACAGATGCAAAAGTTTGGCAAACTTTTTTGGTCGTAAACCGATTTGTATGTGTTCAGAGACGTTCGTGAACCGAGGTTCTACTGTATGTTGTTTAATGGCATCACATGATAGTTAATTTTACTTCATGACTGAAATGAGGCTGAATTTGCAGTTAATAAGAAATACAAATCTTAAATTTTACTTTGTAGTGAGAAGTCAGGTAAAATCACACCTTTTATTGGCTAACTAAAAAGATTACAATATGTAAGCCTAAGCCTTGGAGGCAACTCAGACCCCTTCTCGAAAGCTTGCATATTGCAAACTTTTTACCCAATAAAATGTGTCATTTTGCAATACTTCTCACTACATCCATAATGGCTAACATGGTACTACACCCTAGTACTATAAAATTTACTTTGGAAGGTAATACCTTAAAAGTTTCACAATGCACTGAATCTATGTTTAACAGTGAGAATTTAACTCTAGTTCAAGGAAAGCAGCGTGAAGTTTGTGTCTGGAATATTGTCAGATTTATGGTAACTGCATTTATCCTTTGTAATCTACCACCTCTTAATCAAAGAGTACAAAAGAAATTAGATTTACAGAGGCAAAAAAGTTTTCAATATCTAATCAAATGAAAACACTATAAATCTTATGTGTCAGAATGTAGCACCGTATCCTGAAATGAGTTTAGTTTTTTCATCATATACCTTTAACATTCTCACAAAAATGGAGAAGTCTGTGTTTACATTGTCTTCTGTCTTCACCCTCTATATTATTTTTTAGTGATTTTAAGCTAATTATAAAATGTAAATGCTTTTGTTTTGATCATCACTTGCCTTTTTAGATAGTGTAAAGAGCACAGAAACAGCAAAAACATGGATGTATTTGTTTTATTGTAAGTTAAACAACAACTTACAATAACTAGCTTTACTCTCTCTCATTCTTTCCTAGGGCATGAAGCGGAAGCAGACAATGGTCAACAATGAGATGAATCACATTGTCGAAGAACTCCAGGCTCTCGACAACCAGATCCAGAAATTCTGAGGTACCTGAGGGATTTGAAGGCTTGTCTGCTGGAAAAATCATCCCCGACAACTGAAATCGACGCAACACAGCGAGTTTCAGTAAAATCGACTCCACGCTGTGCCGCTCACCTCCAGGTCCAAGTGAGCTTTATGCCCACACCTCGTCGTCGTCAATGATGAAGAACTCGGCTTGTTTCAGCTATGCATGTTGGGTTTTAAGCCTAGAACACCTCCATTGGCACAGGTAAGCATCTCCACCTAGAACCAGTTTGACCCTCTCCGCACCCCCAGTTTACCTTCAACCCCAAGTGATGTATTTCTGATTGGGGATTCAATCATACAAAAGCTACACATCTCATGCCCTAGTCAGAAATCTTTTGTCTGTTGTTTTCCTGGAGCGCGTGTCCGAGATGTTATGAGACGTGCGGCGACAGTCTTCGAGAGGCACAAGAACAGGGCAGTGGGATCCATTGTAATATACGCCGAGGTAAATGATGTAAGACACTGACAGTCGGAGATTCTCAAGGCGAATTTCGCAGCACTAATTAAAGCCACGAAGGAGAGGACCCCGGCTGCAAAAATCTTCATTTCGGGTCCCCTACCTCTCGTTAGAAGATTGAACAAGTATTACAGTTGTCTACTGGGTTTAAACATCTGGCTGAAAGGCTTCTGAGAGAATCAAAACATTGCGTTCGTAGACAACTGGGACCTCTTCTGGGAGGAGCCGCGTTTCTTCAAGCGGGATGGTCTGCATTCAAATAAATTTGCCGCCCGGGTCCTCTCCGAAAACATCGCTAAGGTAATTTGTCTTTCTTGACCCTGTGGTGTATGGAATTTTAAAACTTTTTGCTATTTTGTTTGTATGGTAGTCTCTTTATTTCTTTATTATATGTAATTTCAAAACTAATACATGCAAAGTTTCTGTTTGATTAAACGTGATATGCAATAAAAACAAAAAATAAAGAATCCTAACTAGGGAAAGAAAATCCAAGCACATTTCTCCAGTTTTGATGTCACTACACTGGTTACCTGTGTCATTTAGAATTTACTTTAAAATACTGCTTATGGTTTACAAAGCCTTAAATAATCTTGCTCCATCTTATATTTTTGGAATGTCTGACACCTTACATTCCAAATCGTAATCTTAGATCTTCAAATGAGTGTTTTCTTAGAATTCCAAGAGCTAAACTTAAAAGAAGTGGTGACAGCCTTCTGCTGTTATGCACCTAAAATCTGGAATAGCCTTCCAATATGAATTTGCCAGGCTAATACATTGGAGCACTTTAAAAAAAATCTGCTGAAAATACATTACTTTAATATGGATTTCTCATAGGAGGAGGAAGCCAAAAGAAGACAGAGAAATTTCACAGACAAGAGTTAGTTCTTGCTGACATGCTTGTTTTGAAGGATCAATTAGGACATCACCATTGTACAGTAAGGCACAGGGGTCACTTCCTTTTTATTTTGTATTATTACCTTGAAAACCATCCTGAATATTCTGAGTAAATGCCCTTTTACTGTTTACTCATAGAGTCTTGTGGTGTTTTCCGAGTACAGTGCCACTCAAGAGCAACCCCCTTACCCCATGAATCGCTCAATTAACAATGTTAAAAGACAATTAATGAGTCAAAAGCAATCAAAATTTTCCATTCTTTCATGATAGATGCAAGATGCACTCATTTGTCCCAAAAAACATGCCCACATTTAGTATGTCCTTGCTGGTTTTCTCAATAGGCTGGACAATGGCAACTCTTTGTTGGCATGGCACCCTACCAGAGTTGTCAAACTGTGTTTGTCTAAAGCAGTTAGGGATACTGGATAAGATGTTTGGTTTTAAACCACAAGGTTGCTGGTTCATTTCTTGCCTCTGACTTACTTTCTTTCCTGGGGCCAAATTAGTTAACCCACTTGTACTTCAAGTCTTAGAAATGTAAGTAGACCCTTGTTCTGCTGTATACCATGATCTTGTGAGTTGATTTGGATAACACTATGAGCCAAATACAAGAAATAGAATAATCAAGAATGTGTAATATTTCTTCCCCTGCACTTACATAACTCCTCTTCTCCACTCCATTTCTGCTGATATCTACTTCAGAATTCTTTTTCTGACCTTGTCAGTCCTTGATTTATTGTGATCGTGTTTACAGATTGCTCCTTTGTCATTTAGTACGTAAACTCAGTAATGCACTTAAATCCACCTAGGCTGTTATTCCTCCTAGACTGTCAATTTTGCATTACTTGCCAAGCATTTAGTTAAGCTTTAGGTAAAAAACTGTAGTTCTTTTTTCTGGGTAAAGAGCAGTAACGGTTAGCACTGCTGCCTCATGGATTCAGAGTGCTGGGTTTGAATCCCTAAGCTGTTTGTTGTCTATGTGTAGTTAGCACATTCTGCACTGTGCAGGTTTTACTCTAGTTCCCCTTCTGCATCTCAAAGAAGTGCATGTTAGGTTAGCTGGAATTTTAAGTTTGCCCCATATAGTTGCGTGTCTAAGTGGGGTGAGTGTTCTGTCCCTGCCTGTACCCAAAGCTTCTGGGATGGACTCCAGGCCCCCATTACTCTAAATACGATTAAGTAGGTTAGAAAATTTTATAACAATCTGGGAAGGTCCCGATCTGTGTGGAGATTGCTTGTTATCCTTCTACCTATATATTTACTCTTCTTCAGGTAGTCCAAATCTTTCCCCACATCCTAAAGATGTACATGTTAGGGTTAAGTGGAAAATCTAAATTGGTCCAATATCTGTGGATGAGCGAGTAGTTATTCTCGGTAATTACTGACAATCACATTAAGGGCTGGTTTTGGCCTTGCATCCCAGTACTGCCAGGATAGGTTTTGGCATCCCCTGTGATTGAATTAAAAAGATTCAGCAATTGAATGAATGGATAGACACCACCAAAGTCTAATAACTAAAGTGATGAGTATCAAATGTAGCTCCTTATTCAACGAACACATACTGTACTCAAGAAGATGATACATAATCCACTTGTGCACTTCCTGTCCCTCTTCATTCTACAAATATATTGCTACACTACCTGTGAACATCACTAAGTGCAGGCTGATTGACACTGATTAATTTAGTAGCAGCAATTGTACATGGACCCAATATTTAAGCAAGGATGAAACTTGTTCTGCCATCTAGGAAAATTTACAGTGTTCACTCAATTGTGAATAAGTTTCATAATAAGTATTCAAACCACAATCCAATACATTGATACAAGTCAGAAAAAATGTCAGTATGGTATTTCAGTAAGAAAAGAACCAATAAGCTATGCAACACCATCAATATACAAAATAATACATTCAGGAATAAAACCTATTCTTCTTCTTCTTCTTTCAGCCTCTCCTGTTAGGGGTTGCCACAGTGGATCATCTTCTTTCATATCTTTTTGTTTTCAGCATCTTGCTCTGTTACACCATCACCTGCATGTTCTCTCTCACCACATCCATAAACCTTCTCTTAGGCCTTCTTCTTTTCATCTTTCCTAGCAGCTCTATCGTTAACATCCTTTTCCCAATATACCCAGCATCTCTCCTCTGCACATGTCCAAACCAATGCAACCTCGCCTCTCTGACTTTGTCTCCCAACTGTCCAACCTGAGCTGACCCACCCTCTGTCTCCTGATTTCTGGTCAGTGCCACCGTCTCCATCCCATATGACATAGCTGGTCTCACTACTGTCCTGTAGACCTTTCCTTTCACTCAAGCTGATACCCATCTGTCACAAATCACTCCTGACACTCTTCTCCACCCATTCCACCCTGCCTGCACTCTCTTTTTCACCTCTCTTCCACAATCCCCATTACTCTGAAACTGTTGATCCCAAGTATTTAAACTCATGGAATAAAGCCTATGTATTTAAATAATAAAGGTAAACAATTAAAAACAACAATAAATTAACTATTTACATTAGTGCAATGTTTACTTACCTTGAGGTTGTCTACTAGGATGATAAATCTCTAAATCAAAAGGCTGGGCACTCGTTTTTTGTATCACTGTGACATTGTGTCCCGTCCATTTATTGGCCTTCGCCAAGGTGTTTGTTCTCCAGTCTGTCCAGTATACATTCCCTCCAAAAAGGGAAACCGCAAATGGATGTGAAAGATACTCATGGCCTCGTAAGATCTCTATTATTCCAGTGCCATCGTATAATGCTGAAAAAATGGCATCAGACCTGATGGAAGATAAATTACAATATAAAAAGACTTTTTACAGCTTTTTTGTATTGAAAATACAGTAAAGACAAATGTGAATATGGATTGCTCTGAGCAAGTAAATATATCCCTGTCAATGTTTGGATGGCCAAAAAAATAAATAAATGCATGCTAGATTGGAGTAAATATGATATAATACCAGTTATATAAAGTCAAGAAAGAAAATTACTTCCTGACAACTTCCAGTGCTGTGATTTATTTTTGATTTTGAAATTATATTTCATAATGTATTAGAGCTGTCAAAGAGATGTGAACAAGACATAGACCAAAACAATGAATCAAAAGTCTATTAAATTTACACATTTGTGTTAAAAAGAAAAAAAGGCTTATCCAGAATAATTGCTCTTTTGTTCATCTATTTGCATTATGTTTTTGACCATAAATCTATTTAAATTCTAAACTAAATTTAGTTTCTGTAGTAGTACTCCCCAGTACTGACAGTTACAAAAACAATTTTACATTGAATAGAATTTTGGCAACAGTATTTCAAAACATAATTAATGTTATGTGTCACAGTGCATTGACAGATTATTTGGTTACACTGCAATAAAATAAAGGTATACCTGGAGTTATGTACTGTTGGTGTTTGCCTCTTGGTTTCCTGTTTTCTTAACTAAAGACTAATATAGACAATATTCATTTACCAGAGTAAATTCTTTATAATGACTTATCTAAGACACACAGTTAGAATTAAGGCTTAATTTCATATAAGCCTTCTGATACCAAACAGGTAAAGACTAATTATTCAAAACTGAATAACAGACTAATGGATGTAACATTAACTTATACATTAAATATTGTGCAAAAGCTCTAACGTGGAACGGAGCTACAATGATTAGAGATGCTGCCTGTGTTCCCCTGTGATAAGATAGGCACCCTGTCCAAGGATTGTTCCTGCCTTGTGCCCTGTGCTTGCTGGGACAGGCTCCAGCCACCTGGGACTCTGCTTATGATTAAGCAGGTTTATAAGATGGTAGGGTATGACATGGCTCCTGACAACTGGATTCAAATTCCAACCCAACTGCTGTGCGTTTCCCAACAATTCTCCACACAAGTTGGTGCTTGGTACAATGTTGCCTCTAATTTTAGCCATGGATGGGTGTGTATAGATGAGTGAGTGTTCCATGTAATGACTAATTTCAAATACTCATGCAGTTTCTTACTACTGGTGAGTGCTTACTGAAAGTGAGCTCTTGACTCTAGACTCATTGCTAAAAAATACAAGCTATAAGACACGTCCAAATATGTGCATCTTAGGCAACCTCTGTCATTATTAAATTCCTACCACTTTTCACTTTAATGACCAGCCACTAATGCAAATCACTAATAAATCACTTTTTGTTTTTGATGTCCCAATAAAAGAGCATAACTACTGTAAGTCTAGTCACCTGAAATATGGTCTGTGTTTGAATCCCAACAAGTTTATTCAGTGGAGAAAATCATGTGCATTTGTTATCGTTGGCATTTTTCAATCATTTTTTTGTGCTTTGCCCTGAATGGATTCTGTTTCTATATGACTTTTCCAGGGATTTGAAACTCAGTTATTCTGATTTCTAAGTCAAATTTTATGTTTGATGCATTTTTTTAAGAACTTATAATTTATTAGCATTTTGCTGCATTATCATTTTTATTTTATTGTTTTGCTTTGGCTGCCACCATTTTGTGAAACATGCTCTTGTGACGCATATCCCTGTTGCCAAGAACAATGCATCAATCCTTTCCATGATAATACAGGGTGAAGCAGAAAGGATGGACGTTTTTTACAAGATCACAAAATTGTAAATTTTTTCTTACAAAGAAATTTATTGAAAGATTTGAGTTCATATTGAAATAGAATTTGACAATTTGTAGGGATGGAAATGCAGGTCTAAAGAATGCTTCCGAGCAGATCGACTTGGACTGTGCAGCAGGGTTAGTCGTACGCTTTAAACATTTTCAGGGGTACGTGCCATTCATGTAGCCCCCGGTGGTCTTTTATTCATTACTGTACCTCGTGTACGAAGTGCTTTAACCCAACGTAGGATAGTGTTACAAGCGGGAACACCTTTATTTCTGTGGATATTGAAATGGCAACGAAACTCACGCTGAACTGCGGTAATAGATTGGTTGTTATTGACAAAACAGTCGTACGCAAAAATGCGGTGTTCTATCGTCCACGGATCCATGGCTTCAACTAAAAAGAAAATAAAAAAATGCTAAGACTTCGCGAATCTAATGCCACCTACCGCACATCTGTCACTCCACCTAGTGGTGAGTTCTAGCCATTTCAAAGACGTCCGTCCTTTCTGCCTCACCCTGTATTAGCCTGAATTCCCTGGGATGTACGACTCTCTTGATGTCTCAGAAGCAATGGCATAAATGCCAGCTCGGGCTTTTCTAGGGTAAGTGAGTTTGCACATACATCCTACTGTTCATACTTTCTAAAAATTCTCTTTATTTTTCACTTTCCAGTTTTACAATTATTGTTGGAATTTCTGGTTTTGAGTTCTCATTAGCTTTTCTTTTTTTTTTTTTATTTACTTATGGTTCTGAGTTTGGCTTGTTTTAACTATGTGCATTTCCTGGTCATTTTCATTAATATGACTGTCTCTTCTCAAGTCAGTATAGTCAGTGACATGGCCCGCTTCTGATTACTAGCCCTAAGCCTATGTCTGCCAGAAAATGCCCTGCCTGAATTTTCTACATGGTTGTATAATGTACATATATTCACTATGGTAAATTAAATGGTACAGCAAAATATTAAAAGTCTCTATATTGATTTGTTTAATGGACTATATGAAAATTTATGTTAACAAAAAGTAATTCAAATATAAAAATATTCAGGCATGTTTTGAATACACATTTAACAGTACAGTGTCTTCTGGAACTGGAAACTATTCTGGAAGTGCTGAGCACAAGATAGAAACCAAACCTGTTTGAAATGTCAGTCCATAACAGAACAGTCTCATTGATAAAATCAAAGTCTCTCACATGCAGCCAATTTGGAGTCACCAATTAAAATATCATTATGTTCTAGAAGTACCCAGTGAAAACAAATGTAAATATTGGGAGGATACAGTGTCTAGCAAAATCATGCACATAGAAAAATGTTTTTCCTTATTTTAGATCCCATTTTCGTCTGTATATAAAGTGAATGCACAACATTAGTAAACACGTAGATCTGCATCAGTCGCAGGTAAGCCCCTTCAGCAGAGTGGCAGCCACAGTGAGAGCTGGTTCAATAGTGTTAGACTAATGGCTGACTACTGGCTCCTTAATGAGAGAGTAAGAGATTAAAATTCTACATATAGCATTTCAATAGATGAGTTTTAAACATTTTTGTGGATGGTTTTGCTCTTCTTTTGATCTATGAGACTGCTAGCTGATACAGCTTCTTGATGCTTTTCATTGAAGTTATTGAAGTCATATTGACATAAGTTTATAATAAAGCAAAACTCTGTCAAAATAACCATGTTTCGCATAATGTGTTTGGTGTATACCTGACAGTTTGGTTTCATACTTTGGAATCGGCAAGTGCTCTCTCTCAAACACTCAAGCTCAGAAACTTGCAATTCCCATCATTTTAGTCAAGCAAAAAACAATGCGTTTGAAAGGAATGGTGAACTGTCATAAAAGAATACTCCTGGTCATGTTCAGTGCAGAAGTGTTAACAATATTATACTGTCCCTTATTAACAATATCTCTGCTTAAAGTTGCTGGTGAATTCAAAGGATGTACAACTTCTGAAAGCAATGTAACACACAAACCTGTGATTCCTTTTGTGTAACAGGTTTTTATCATATGTCTGTTTCAACATAAGTACTTGCATTTTAATATTTTTTAGCATCTTATAATTACGTCGTTTTAACTTTTTTCTATGATGATTTTATCATTACAATTTTAGAGAAATGTTTACACGACCAGTAATGTCTGAAATGCTTACCTCTAATGCAGGCACTATTAAATTGCAGTTATAGGTATATTAAAAGTATTGTGGACTAGGGGGCATTCCAGCTACCTCAAACCCAACACAACAGACACAGGGCAGAAGTTAAAACACAAAATTGCCTTTTTATTGTGAGGAAAACTCTTCATAAAGCATTTCCCACAGCAACAAGTACAATACAAGTACAGCACAATGATGACTCTTTCGTTCTTTTCTGGTCTTTGCCTCCTCTTCTCCTCCCTGCAAGCTTCATCCTCTAGCTCATCCCTGTGAGGCCGGCAAGTCCTTTTATATTGGCCAACCCAGAAGTGCTTCTGCTCTACCGCCCATGTGATCTGCAAATACTTCCGGGTTAGGCAGAAACCTCATGCCATATGGATCCTCCATTTTCACAGCACCCCCTGGCAGCACCTATGGTACCCAACAGGGCTGATATATAAGACTCCAAGTCCCATGGTGCCCTGAGGGAATACGGGGCACCACCGCAACTAAGGGGAGCTGCCATCTAACATTGTGTGGGAGGTAGTGCCCTAAAGAAGTTGCCTCCCCAATCCTTCCATATCTTAGGGATCCCTGCCAGGTTGAGCTGCCAGGCATCCCTTACAGCATTTATTTACTAAATCCTTGTAAGCTTTTTCTGTACAGGATGCACAAAAAAGAATGTTTTAATTATTTTGATTTAACCTTATTTTTAAGACAGTTGAACATCATAATGTTGTGCTCACCATATTATTAATGTACATTACTATTTAATATTTCTGTATGTAGGACAACATTGTTGATTTCATCTTATTTAAATTAAAACTAACTGGATTGCCATACCTCGCATCAGTCCACACAATCCTGTTTTCATTGTGGTCAACAGTTAATCCATTTGGCCAAGCCCCAATTTCCATATCTTTAAAGATAATGCGTCGCCCAGCACCACTCATTGAAGCAGCCTCAATGCGAGGAAACGTTGCATCCCAGTCTGTCCAGAAGAGAATTCTATGGGAAAATTAAAACACTTCTTGGGTTATCAGATTGCATTCTATCAGCAAAAAAGAAGTTATTTAAATTTGTGAAAGTTTTTTTATTCATAAATCTATTTCATCTTCAATACACTAGAGTAATGTTCCACCTAAGGTAGCATGTCCCAAGAAAGATAGGCCATGTCATAATTTATGGCATTGAAATGACAGTCGAGTAATTTTGAGGAGCGACATTCCTTTTTCTGCTGTTGCCTTCTCCATTTAATTACCAATTCTCTGTTACAAACCGCAGATGAAAGAATCCCCTTTGGGTTATGGAGTTATTCTTCCCATGAGCTAGGCTTCTTCTCCATATACCTCTTTACAATCCATGTTCTTTCATGGCAATTATTGAAAAGAATATAAAATGATTTAAAACCATATCAAACAGAATAGCTAATCACAGTGTTTTATTAAAATATTGTTCATCGTTAAGCCAAAAAGGAAAATGAAGTTTATTGCTTTTTTTCCAAAATTCAATGATTAATCCAACAACTTGTCTTTAATTTACTGTCATGTAAAATGTGTTACCTGTTTTAAAAAGGAAAGTATATTATTTGGGGCAAGTATTAATATAGTTAAATAGTTGAGTAGATTAAATGGAGCTTGAATGATTGCAAATTGTGTTTCTTTAGACATTTTTGGGAAAGCAATATGATTACTACAGAATAAAATAAAGTAGATGCTACCCAAGACTACAAAATATGATGTCGTAATCTTGTTTAAACTTGAAGATATTTCATGGTTAAAAATATAACAGCACATATATTTGAAAGATTTGTCAACTGAATTATGAGCTGGAACCATTTTCATTTACATACTGCATATAGCAGTGGTAAGAAACTTTAGTTATAAACATGGCGTCTTTCTTTATGCCAGATCAGTCCCATAGTTATTATCTAAAATTCCCTTGTAATAAGATGGCCTGTCTCTGTTCTCAGTCTGCAACCCCAGAAATTACCATTACGTGCCATTCTATTAACATTACTTTGCAAAATTTTAATTTGCACAGCAGCTTATTCCTTTTCCATATTACGTTCTTTCATTTTAGCCCAATGTCTTGTTAAGCTTCTGAGTTCTTGTTTGTTTTTCCCTTAACTGCCAGACAATTCAAATCTAGCCATTCATTTTCTGAACTGATGCATTCTATTAAGGCTCTCATGGCAGCATAGGATGGGAGGCAAGAACCAATTAACAGTAAAGTTCAAATGGAAAGGTAGCCAACAAGTACAAAAGTCCACTGAAACCTCATGAATATTTTTAATGAAATATTTTCAAAAGAGAGTTGGGGATTTAGGATTACTAATTTTGTCTGACTCACAGGACATAATACAACATTCTCATACCAATCTTATCTAATTCAGGGGCATGGTAGTTGGCAGGATGGGGTATAAGGCCAGAACTAATCAGTGCCATTTCATTTTAAAGCTCATTCACGCACCCTTGGGACCAAATTAGATTTTGCAGCTAACCATTGTACTTTGCAAGGAAAACCCATACTGGTAACAGGGAGAATAAACAAACTTCACATTGGCAACAACTAGGCACAGGACTTGAAAAGTGAAGGATTTAAAGATTATGTTTTAAAGCTGGATCAGATTTTTATTATTCAGCTCCACTTTAGTGTGTATCATTTAGTATATAACTATATGCATAGTATGGCTCTGCAATAGGCTGGCACCCCGCCTAGAGCGGATTCCTGCCTCTTGCACAGTCCTGATGAAATAGGTACCTTTCCCCCACATCCTTGAAGTGAATTAAGTTCGTTTGAGGATGTCATACTATGTCATTTGCACAACATGCATATGCTGAATTGCTTGGTAGAGAATCTGTTTTCTTCTAAATATAAGATGGATTTCTTTGTAATGTTTACAGCTTAAATGCATGATTTGCTATTTAACAAAATATAAAAAAAGAGAAAATCAGTTTTAAAATACAGTAATCCCTCCTCGATTGCAAGGGAAGGGTTGCGTTCCAGAACCCCCCGCGATAGGTGAAAATCCACAAAGTAGAAACCATATGTTTGTATGGTTATTTTTATATATTTTAAGCCCTTAGAAACTCTCCCACACTGTTTATAAATATTCTCCGCACAGTTATACAGTAAACCCTCGTTTATCGTGGTTAATCCGCTCCAGACAGATAAATGAATTTCCACGAAGTAGGATTCTTTATTTATAAATCTAATATTTTCGCAGTTAGAACATAGAAAACCTTTTTATGACCTTCTAAATACGTTTTTTAACATTATCAGAGCCCTCTAGACATGAAATAACACCCTTTAGTCAAAAGTTTAAACTGTGCTCCATGACAAGACAGAGATGACAGTTCTTTCTCACATTTAAAAGAATGCAAACATAACTTCTCTTTAAAGGAGTGGTGTCAGGAGCAGAGAATGTCAGAGAGAGAGAGAAAAATAAACAATCAAAAATCAATTGGGCTGTTGGGCTTTTAAGTATGGGAAGCACCGCGATAAAGCGGCCACAATGAAGGGATCAATGTGAAGGTAGTCTTCAGCATTTTTTAAAGGAGCGTCTGTATCTTCTAAGCAAACAGCCACTGTGCAAACAGCCCCTCTGCTCACACTCCCTCGTCAGGAGCAGAGAATGTCAGAGAGAGTGAGAGA
This sequence comes from Polypterus senegalus, assembly GCF_016835505.1. Classification (NCBI taxonomy): domain Eukaryota; kingdom Metazoa; phylum Chordata; class Cladistia; order Polypteriformes; family Polypteridae; genus Polypterus; species Polypterus senegalus. The sequence goes on along the minus strand of NC_053159.1, from coordinate 147,687,558 downwards.
GACAGAGAAAAGCAAACAATCAAAAATCAATACGGGCTGTTGTTAGCTTTAAAGTGTGCGAAGCACCGCGCAGGAAGCATATCGTATATCATTGAGGAGTTTTATTTAATACGTGCTCTGATTGGGTAGCTTCTCAGCCATCCGCAATTAGCGTCCCTTGTATGAAATCAACTGGGCAAACAAACTGAGGAAGCATGTACCATAAATTAAAAGACCCATTGTCCGCAGAAATCCGTGAACCAGCGAAAAATCTGTGATATATATTTAGATATGCTTACATTTAAAATTCGCGATGGAGTGAAGCCGCGAAAGTCGAAGCGCGATATAGCGAGGGATCACTGTAACTAAAGTCTGAATTCATTATGAAATATCCTGTGACATATGTTGAACCTTTCTATATTTTAGTCAATTTCAATGCAGAAATGTAATCTTTACTTTACATAATAGAATGACTAGTTGTACTATAAAAGAATGTACCACTCATGGAACTGAGTGGTTCCTTCCTAGGCAGTAACATTATACAAGAAAGAAGAAAAACTAAGGATATTAAGTCGTAGTTCTGAATGGTTACATTTGCTTTTCTGCAGCCCACCAAGGTATTTTTCCAGAGTTCTAAATGAATATTTATTATCGTTATTATTATTATTATTGTGCAAACACCCTGAATACAAATGACATTTCACATATGCTTTCTTCCAACAACCCAGCACTTATTAAAATGAAAGAACACATCAAAGAACAAACTAAATTCAAACAGTAGTATCAGTTACACTAAGGATGGAAAAAAAAGAGTTGAATAAACAGACAAACCCATGTCGAGGATCCAAAGCGATTGCCCTAGGATGTTCCATGCCACCTGCAATCAATGTCGTCCTCATGTATCCATCGAGTTTAGCTACTTCGATCTGGTCCAAGTTGCTGTCAATCCAGTAAAAGTTCCCTGCTATCCAGTCCACCGCCAAACCCTCTGGTGTTGCCAAGCCATGTTGAACAACAACCTCTACTCCAGTCACACCTACAATAACATGAAATACACTTAAATAGAGTTTAAACAGGCAATTCTAAATAAATACATTAATACTGTGTACACATTTAAACCCAATATTTCTCAATTAATAACAAACTATTAAAGTATTCTCTTGGACCCCATATGTGTTACTTTTTGAAATGTACAACAGTTGAGCAAATATTACATTTTAGTTTTATAGCTCTTTAATAAAAGTTGTCTGTAATGAACTAACATCTCATTGAGGGTAAATTCCAGCATCATAAGAGGTCTCATATTTTGCCAGTCTCTCTTAGTTGTAAACTAGAAGCACTGGGAACTGACTAAATGGGGGATTGTGCACTCTAGATGCCTCAGAGCTTGTTCTGCTCTCTTTTAGGGAAAGGACCAGAAAGATCATTGCCCCACACTTTCCCTAAAAGGAAAAATGAATGTCAGTCCACGAAGGTCAAAAAGCAGATGCAGGACAGTTTGCTTATGGTTTGCATATGGGTAAGGACTCTGGCTGGGAAGTAGCTTCCTGTGCTAAAATGTGAATAAGAGATTCTTGATCTGCAGACTAAGAATGAATGATATATATTTGACTTATCTCTCTGGCACCTCATACTACAAGAGAAGACCCCTCTGTTTAAAAAAAAAACTAATAGGATGTAAACAAACAAATCTACTATATCTGAATGAAAATTCCAATTACCAGACAATACATATTTTCAAATGTTTTAATTCCTGAAAAGTTTTTGGTGATTATGATAGACAACTTCAAGCTAAACACAAATAAATGTTCATACTGTATTCATATAGGACTTTGGAGAAGCATGAAATGCTTAGATTTAAAATTAAATTTAGAGTGTTTACTCGCTTAATGATGCAGACACACTGCATTAGTTCAGTTGAGCTAAGAATGTTTTGCTGCTGATTTTTTTTGTACCCAGCATCCGATGCTTCTCGTTTGAGTGTCCAACAATAGTTGGCAAGCATTGATTGATTCCACTTGCCCTGATATTACTTTTCCATCGTTGCAATGTCCTGTTGAAACCTTTCACCATGTTCATCAGTGACTGTACCAGAAGTAACAGGGAAGAAGTCCAAGTGTGAATGCAGAAAATTATTTTTTAGTGATATGTTATACTTCATGTTTCTGTTTGCTTGAAGAAAGTTTTCATCCATCTGGATATGGCCTGGCCCACTGTAGCTGCCAAGAAAATCCTCACCAACATCATGGAGTGCCTTCCATGCGATTTCCTCTGGCCCCACCTGCATATCTTAGAACCAATTATCAAAGATGACATGTATAATTTTTTTGACTAACAAAAATGCCTTCTTTAATCTTGACATCAGTTATTCGAAATCCTTCATGTTTCTTGTTCATCACTTCCAAGAAATTTCTCATCAGTCCACATTTTATATGAAGAGGAGGCAAACATATCTTTGTTGGGTCAACAAGTGCTGTATGTGCCACACTTTACTGCCCTGGAACCAAATGATAAAAGAGCACTATTCTTTTTAATTGAACAAAACTCTTTGTCATTGCTGTCCAATTCGTAAATTAAACAATAGTACTTTGTATATCCAAGATGCATTTCTAGTGTCAGTCCGAAACCTTTTAGATCACCAGAAATGTTCCAGTCAGAGTCACAGAGACAGGACAGACAATGCCCCGAGGGCATTCTTTTACATAGATACTCATTGCAAAGACAAGTCTACAGGAATTCCCCTTGAAGCACGGCCTCAACACATGAGAACTTAAAACTTAATGAAAGAGAGGTGTCCATTCAGTCCATCAAGCCCATTTGTTTAGCTAATAGCTAAGCTGTTCCAATATCTCATCCAGATTCTTTTAAAAGGTTGTCAGTGTTTCTGCTTCAACTACCTTGTCTCAGTAGTTTGTTCCAGACACACTACAACAAGGTTGGAAACCCCCTAAGCAGTGGCCCCAATCTCTTTTGTGAAAATGTCAGTGTTTGTGATGAATGTTACTTTTTTAGTTACATTAAATGTAATCAAAGACGATTTCATAAATCATTAAGAACTTACTTGTTTGGAAGCATTTCCACATTTCTGGATTGACTCAGTTTGTTCAGACAATTGGCTATTTCTGATTAGGATTTAATCTCTCCAGACTAAATAAAAGGTTGGCTTATGAATTAAATTCAGCCATAAAGTCATAAAAGAGTCAGTGCACAGCAAAAAATCAGCAGCACCAATTCAGCCAGAGGGGAGTGGGTAACAGTGTGAATCTAAGAAGTCAAAATGTAGCCCCTCAGCAGTCCTGACTGTTTCTATCACAGTTGCCTCTGGTGAGAGAAGTTTCTATCTTTAAAGCTGTTTAAATATTGCTTGAGATCTACCACATGTGAGTAGGGGCTATCAACTTCAATAGCACGCACTCAGACACAGAGATTGTCAAACTGAGATTTGGAATGATATACTAATATCTTTACAAGCCATTTTTTGTGTTTTTAAATTTATATTCTATTCTATTTCTATTTCTATGTGCAGTTTTTACTTATTTTTTTAAATATTACAATGTACAATTTGTATTTATTCATTATTACCATGTGCACATTACATTTATTTGTATTTTATGTACTTAATTTTTTTTTATTTATTTTATTCTATTATTGTTTTAAGATATTCTATACACATGGTATATTTACTGTGATGTTTTTTTTTTTAACATTATTTAACAAAATTAAAAATAAAGGATTTGTACTTATTAAATCCTCCCTGATTTTAATAATTTACACATTACTATAAAATAATACCTTCCTCCCTGTCCCAATATGGTAGAATGTTAGTTGAGTGCCCCATGGAGTTTTCTTCCTGGGGTCCCCAGAGTTCTTAGAATCGCCTCTGGTTCTAGATGTAGATGCTGTACTGTATACTTACAATATGAGAGGAGATCAAAAAAACAGACAACTGCAATAAAATGGTACATAAAAGGAAAATGTTAACGTGATTTTTGTGATCAGCAGGTCAAAATCCTTAAGATACACCCAAAAATGTTCAAGAAGCTAAATTTTCATTGTTCAGTGTATTCAAGGAATCTTACTTTTCAGTTTGCCAAGTGTTATATAGGAGGGTATGCCGACATGCAAATACAGCAGACACTCAAAATATCCATCCATCCATCCATTATCCAACCTGCTATATCCTAACTACAGGGTTACAGGGTTCTGCTGGAGCCAATCCCAGCCAACACAGGGCGCAAGGCAGGAAACAAACCCCAGGGCAGGGTGCTAGCCCACCGCAGGGCACATACACACACACACATACATCCAAACACTAGGGGCAATTTAGAATCGGCAGTGCACCTCTTTGGACTGTGGGAGGAAACCCATGCAGACACGGGGAGAAAATGCAAACTCCACGCAGGAAGGACCCGGGAAGCAAACCCAGATCTCCTAACTGTGAGGCAGCAGCTCTATCCACTGCGTGCCCACCACGTCCACTCAAAATATACAGAATAAAAATATAGGTTATCTGAAGTTAGTTAATTTTCCCTAAGGTGGTGCTTTACACAGGAAACAGAATATTCTTAAAAATAGTAATATACAGTAATGCAATGGTCTTCGAGTTTCTGCATACTATGAACATTTGGTGAAGTAAATTTGTTGAAATTTGCAACATGAATACAGACTGGCTGACCCTTTTTTTAAAACTGAGTATTGTTCAGCAGAGACACACATACAGTAGTACATAATGCTGTTTAGCCACACAGATGCCCTGCTGGAGACATTATTTCATTATGTCATTAACTAGGGGATAATGTTGGGGTGGACTGACTCTAATACATGCTCTAATACTTCAGGAAAGGATACAGAAAAGACACTACACTAGAGGCTGCACAGTTGACATTAGAAGGAATCCTTGACACTGGAAAATAATTCCAGTGATACCCTAAAAATAAACCGTACGAGCAGGTGTAAAGGTTGTGTTACTGCAGGGCTTACTGAATTCAAAGCAGCAGCTATAGGCAAAACATTCTCCGAAGAGAGGAAAATGGCTAACAGTGTGAAGCAGAAGCAAGTGGATTACTGAGTGGGAAAGTTAAGATGTCCTCACGAAATCACAATGATGCTAGTATATGTAGGCCCTAAAGGGGCAATTAAGTGTTTTATTATTTTGCATTTGTACTTTAGTAACACTCCATTAATTCAAAACCTTTGTTTTGTTTAGTTTCTGTGCTCTGGCATCCTCTTTTAATGGATTACAGAAAATGACATATAAGGGCCTTGTTAAATCTCATAAAGTAGTTTGATACAAAGAAAAATATTAACATACATGTACACTTCTTAGTTATGCACACTGCAGTCATAAATGTCATGAGAGTTAAACGCTCCTAGAATACAGGCCAACAATGCAATTTAAAAGCTGTTCCCAGCAGTCTGTGACAATCAGATATAGAAACGCTTTCCGAGCAACTTGAATGTTAAAATGGTTTCAATTAAATTTAATGGATTGTAATGAGAAAAGTTAGTATCGATTTACAGAATTTTGATATAAAATTAGTTTACAAAGTGAATAGACAGACTTCTGGGCATCAAAAGATTGGCTAATAAATTAACTCCAACCATAAAGTCATTGGATTAGTCAGGGATCCTAGTGTTCCCTAGAGGTAGGTAGAATGATAAAAGATTTCTGAAGATCTACAAATGATATGTTCTGTTTATCACAGCTGTTAATGGGAGTTTGACAGTAGTAAACTTGACAGTGGGTTATAGAGTTCAACTTATTGAAGACATCAGACAGCAGAAGGGCATTTGAATACAAGGCTTAGGGTGTGGTGTAAGTGAAAATAAAGCCAGAAGAGCTATACAGAAATGTAGGTAACAAATAAATAAATGAATATATATTATAATTTTATAATGTCAGAAAGCAGTTAATGCCACCTTTATCTTTGACAGTAACAGAGTTCATATGAGTTGGAAAGGGACCAGAATTGTGAATTGGTGGTATCGGACATTCTGTTTCTTTTTGCTTAATGTCTGTGTCACTTACTCTTTGATGTTCACCTACAAAAATTGTGTGCTAATTTTAAAATATATGGTAGCTGTAAAAGTTAGAATATGGGAATCTACAATCTCCTTTAGTCATGCACGCACATCTAAGGACCTCCTCACGGGCTCAACTGAAGTGGGCGATAGCCGCCTGAGACAAGAGGGAGCGCTGTTGCTAATATCATCTTCTCCTTCTCTCTCTGCAGCACTGAGAGACTGCCTACTGAGGGCACTTAGTCCGCCTTTCCAGTTTACATGCCATAAAGAAGCCGGCCACCCACAAAGAGGCATAATTCCACAGTGAGAGCAGCGCCGGATGGAGCTCCAAGGATAACCTCTTTTCCTTATGAAAAACCAAAGTGCTTAGTATTTTTTTTTCTGTGCGTCTAAGTGGCCTTTATTTTTCCTTTCGCCTGAAGGAGCTCTTTAAGTTCTAAAGAAAAAGACTATTATATTAAACGGGATGACCTGGTTGATGGCCCAGCCTTTAATTGTTGCCTGCCTATCATTCCTGTTCCTGGCCACACTTTATTTTACAAATAAAGTATATAATTTAAGCTTATTAGACCTTCAAAAAACTAGTAATGAAAAAAAATTCCAGAGTCCTGTTGCCTTAGAATTTAAGGATTCAGTTCCTTGCTCAGTCACTGTATTTTTTAAATTTGCACATCTTTCACTGTACCTGTACAGGCTTTCTCTGGACATGCCACTTTCCTTCTTCACGTTAAAGGCAGGCATGTTATATTAAATAGTGATAGTAAATAATCACAGAATATAACAGTACTCATTGGTTGGAGAGAGAATATGTTCAAAGGTAAAGTTAAAAAATGATGACTAGCAAAACATCTTTAAAAGAGCAGATATTATCATTTCCAGGGAACAAGCTTATGTCAAAATACTGGGGGAAATCAACAGAAAAACTTGCTTGTCAAAATCCAAATAACTTCAAAGAAAGTCAAAGAAGTAGTTCTAAATCTGTCTAACAGCCTTTACCCATCTAATCGCTAACCGAAGGTTCATTACTAGAGAGTTTTTTATCAAAAACTTTGTATTCTGGATTACCGCATTGCCATTCTAAATTCTGACAAATAATGACTTCCCAAATGGCAGTGTCCAGCAAATGACCAGCTATGTATGCCACTGAAAACAACTCAAAATGGCCAGAAAAAACTTCCAAGAAAATTGCATAGTGATCACAAAAAATGACATTTTTTCAACAAGGAGAATTGTGCATTAAAATTGTGCAAAATCAGTCTGGATATAATCTGAATATTTCCAAACTAAGATTAATGACACAGCATAACTGAAGGTAATGTGGCTCTTTTCTTTTCAGTGAATACAATTTTCATACAATTGGGGCCATTGCAGCCCATTCTGCTTCTCTAGGTAAAACACAGTTGTGCCAGCCCCTTCAATTAGCAACTTTACAACCAGAAGGTTATGATACATGAAGAGTAAATATTGTAGCAGTATGGCACTTCCACTTTAAACAGTTATTAAGTGTATTATAGGACAGCCTGAGCACTGCAGATTATCCAAATCTTTAACAACAAATCAATACATTGTGGCAAACAGCTGGGGGTGGTACCCAGCTGGGACACCCAGAGGGACCGGAAGAGGGACTACGCCTTCTCCGGACCACGAGATGGCAGCCGTCCTGGTTATGGGGACCACGGGAACAAAGTTTGGAATCTCAACCCTATAGGGGCCCGTGGTCACCACCAGGGGGCACCCGAATGCCTGAAGAGCCCTTTCCCTCAGCACTTCCGCCACACCCGGAAGTGCTGGGGGGAAGAAGACCAAGGACACCCAGAGCGCTTCCGGGTGCACTGCTGGTACTTCTGCCACACCAGGAAGGGCCGATGGAAGCTCATCGGAAGGCACCTGGAGTACATCCGGGTGAATATAAAAGAGGTCTCCTCCCTCCATTCGATGGCTGGAGTCGGGTGGAAGAAGGACAGAGCTTGGGAGGAGAGTGGGGGCGGACCAGAGGAGAAAGGCATTATTTGAAAGGCCTGGACTTTGGAGTGAAAGTGGGTTGTGTGTGTTTCACTTGTGTGTAAATATTGTAAATAAAGCATTTGTGGTGACTTGAAACGATGTCTACCTGTCTGTGTCTGGGCTGTACCCCACAACATATATCCCAAACCATTCTAAATCTCTTCTTAATGCACACAAACTGAAAATTCCTCGCAAACCACACTGGTCATGTTCTTCAATAACTAAAAAAGGATTCTTATATTTATGATATTATTGGATTAATTACGCAAGTCTTTTACAAAAGTGCAAAATGGACCCGTATCACTTTGCTAGTCCATGCTATACAGAAACTGTAGTTGTTTTTTTTTTTTTGCCTTTTTGGTTTAGTTTTGAGGAGCTGGGCTCTCCTGAAGCCACGTTAGCAATTTTGGAGTTCATGTTCTTCTAAAAGTCTCCTTTTTTTATATTCACATTTTCAAAACTTGCCAAGGGATCACCTTTCTGGCTCTGCAAAGGTAAGTGATACCACATTTGGATGAAAGGGGGCACTGTCATTCACTGTGTCTTCTTTTTCTCCCACAGTTCCAAAGAAGGTGCCCAAGGAAAATGTATAGCCCCACCCACAGCATCCCAATTAGGCCCGCCCTTCTGTTTCAGTCGTCATAAAAACAGGTGGTCCCAGGAAGTTGGGGTCTCATTTTGACCCTTGTAACACTGAGGATAGAACTCTTGCTGACAAAGCCTTTTTGAAGAGACACAAGGCTGATGAGACCTGCCTTTATTTTGTGCTGTGCTGTGTTATTTAAGTTATATCTGTTAAACATGTTGGTGCCTTAGTACTTCTCCTGGCTTTGTATAGTCTGTCCACCTAGTCGCAGTATTCAGACAATTTTGGTTGTTTTAACATGCCATACTTTGCTGTAACTGTAGCTGTAGCTTCTAGCACATTTCCTAGCCGTTTCTCAAAGTGATTAGAGAGAGTTTAGTAGGAAAATCTGCTTTGCCAGCATGTTCTAAAATGTCACATAATAGTTTAAAGTGGCACATTTGGACACTGCCAGCCTAGCCACTCTTGGAAGTCACCTACTTGCCTATATTCAGAGACTGGCTTCCTGATGAAGGTTGAGTACTAAAATGTTAAAATGTAGATACGTGTGTAAATATGTAACCTGAGGGTTTGTAGCAATTTCAAAATTGTTAATGGTTGTGAGGTAGCCATGTATTCTTCCCAGCATTATCCAGCACACTTAACCCAGTTTAGGATCACTGGATCTCAAAAGAAGGTAATTAAGTTATATTTGATATAAAATGGATAAGTAATATAATAATGAACAGTTAAGAATATTGTATTGTTAACAAAAGGTTTACAATATAATAAAAAAATTCAATCTTTACTAATAATTGAATTCATCCATGAGGTTTGTTATTGAAGAGCTTTCCACATATTATTAATAGTTTTTTTTTATTATTTATTTAGCAGGTGCCTTTATCAAAGGCAACTTACAAAGCAAGTTATAATATATTCAAGAACGATTGGAAAGTGCAAACATTAAAAGCAGCAAAAAGCAAGATAAAAAATGAGCAAGAAGGAGTAGCATTACTACATAATTATGTCCGCAACTAGACTAAGACAAAAATCATTATGCTATACTCTTTGTCAGTACAACAGCAGCTGGCCTATAGAAAAGAAACTAAGCCATTTCTAAATCTTTAATGAAAAGGTGCATTTTCAAAAGATACCTAAACATGAGTAAATAGAGTGCACTTTGATTAGACAAACCTAGATCATCCCACAGCTTTGAAGCAACAAAGGAGATGCACTGTCCAGTCTTGGCCCATGTGGCAAGAGGAGGAATGATCACCAGACTGGCAGAGGCATAATGGAGACTTCTTGAAGGGACATACAGAGACAGGAAAGTCTGGAGATACCGAGGAGCAGAACCGTTCAGAAAATTATAGATCAAGACAAGAGTTTTGAACCGGATCTATCCAGCAACAGAAAGCCATTAGAGAGATGGAAGCTGAGGACTAATAGGAATGAAATGAGTTAAAGGGAACAACAGTCAAGCAGATGCATTGTAGCAGAGCTAAAAAAGGCCTGATAACATTTAAAGGAAGCCCCGACAGGACAGAACCAGTCCCTGAACAAGTAGTTCCATGGTATAATTAGTGAGCAAGGGTCGAATCCACTGAATATTAGGAAGACATAAACAACATGATTGGGTCATTGAAGAAATATATTTGAGGAATGAAAGTGAGGAGTTCAGAGTCACGCTAAGACCCCTTACTGTGACTGATGTTGAAAGGGTGACATCTTCAAGGGCAATGCTTAGAGAAAAATTTGAACGAGGAGAATCAAATGCAAATACAAGATACCTGACATTGAAAGGTTAAGTTTAAGGTAATGATCATTCATCCATGATGAAATGCCAGACAGGCAGTCTGGAAATTGTGCTGAAACCTGTGAGCTGTAACAAGGAAATGAGAGGAAGGTCTGTGGATCACAGTAGAAGAAGTCATGAGAAGAAATAACTTTGCCTAAGGAATGAATGTAGAGAGAAACGAGAAGTGAACCCAAAACTGATCATTGAGGCACATCTGTGGAACGTTTTTGAGGAGAAGACAAACAGTCAGACCAGGAGACATAAAAGGATTGGTGAGTCATGTAGGACTTGACCACTGTTTGCTTTGAACTGGGTCAATGGTTTTGAAGGCTGATAAAAACTACAGAAAGATAAGTCCAGAGGAGAGAAAAGCAAAATTATGTTAAATATAGACTTAGGTCTACAGATCTGCACAATTGTGTCTATTTAATTACACAGAAAATATTTTGATATGACTCTTATATGGAGCTATACATCATTTGACACATTATAATTTATCAGTCTCCAAAGATATCCTGAACATCATTTTTTGATTCATTCTAATAATATGAAATTCAATTATTTGTTTAAAGGTCCAGTATAAGAAGAGGGCTCAAAAATTCATGTAATTGTTAAAAAATGTCTTTATTATAAAGCGCTGTCCTTGAAATACAATGCACTTGTCTCAGCACTTCTCCTATCTCTGGAAATATTTCCTGCACTGATCTCTTGTTACCATGTCTACAGCCTCCTGTGCTGTTGCCTGGATTTCTTCCAAGGAAGCAAATCTTCTTCTCTTCAATCTCAATTTTAATTTTGAGAACAAAAAGAAGTCACAGGGAGTGTGATCTTGTGAATATATAAGGTGCAAAACAACAAGCATAATTGTTTTGGTCTAAAACTTTTTGACTGACAAAGCGGTGTATGCAGATGCATTGCCAGGATGCAATATCCAGCCTTGGGTGTGCTGCTTCTCCTGATGTTGCTTATTAATGGTATGGTCACAGGGCATTAACACTTTATGAATAAGCCCGCCAAACTTGAAAAATATGATCATCACTGCTTCTTGAAAACAAGTCATGAGAAAAAAATTGCCTGATTCATGTGTAGAATAAATGCCAAGAATACACACTTGATCAACTCACCCGATACCTAGCAGCATATTCGAGAACTACTCCTTATTCCCATGCTATTGACTGATTCCAGAATTTTTGGGCATGTGCAAGCTGACATATTATTTCAATAACCTAATTAACAATCATTAGCATTTTAATTGAATTTATTGCCAGCATATCTTACTGGATAATAAAAAGCTGGTAGTCACACTGGTGTGGAAATGTGCAGTAAAAATACACAGCAGACACAAAATAGTAAACAAAGAGGGATAAAGAAAAAATAAATATGCAATTGTTAAAATGTCAAAATGAATATAAAAACAACTATCAGATATAAACTCACAACATGTATCAGACAGTAAGTTATCCAGTAAGCAGACAATGCAATGGTATGGCCTGCTGTTGCCATACTAGACTGTCATGTGGCTGGTCAGTACTAAAAGTATAAAATAAAAGTCCATTCTTTTTCTAACCAGGATATTCCAAAGCTCCATCATGGTACTGCAACAGTTCATCTTTTTACAGAATATAGCCAATGTCTCACAGATGTATTGAAAGAAATGGCAAAGAAAAGGTTATCCACATTAATATCTCTCAAGTTGCTTTTTTATACAGTATGATCATCCAAGAATTTCTTCCTTGTTCTCCTCAGTTTACTCAGTCTCTTAATATTATGGTCTTGCTTCACTTATAACTGAATGTGGAGACAACCATAAGAGCTTTCTGACCTGAATGGTCTTCTCTTGTTTAGAACATTTCTTGTCTTCCACCTTGATGTGTCCTGATACTAAGCTTAAGTTGTGGGGTAAAGGTTCTCCTCAAGCACTTACTGCTCTAACATTCATTGCAGTGAGAGTAAACTCAAAGATACAGCTTTGCCAGATTTCCAGTATTTATCACATGACCAAGCAGTTCTCCAAGCTACTTATGGTCACACCGACCCCAGACCATTAAAATAATGGGTGCTTATATAGTAATGGTCTGCTGGTAGGACAACTTTGACAATTTACTGGCTTCTATGCAGATATAAAGCAATGACTGTTTGAATTTGCAGATGAAAAAGGCATACACATATAATAGTAAATAAATATTAAGACCTATGCTCATCCTAATTTTTAACTAGATCAGTTAGTCATCAATTACCTTTAGGACACAACTTCTGCACAAGATGCAGTGTTTGAGTATAACCTTTAGGTTAAATGTAAATTATTTGGTATGCTCCATAACATCTTTCTTACTAAACAAGATCATCGATAAAGTGCAGCTATTTGAAAGAAGCATGTAACAGATAAAAACAAGAGAAATTGCATACCTCCTGCATCAGACAGCCTTCCTCTGTAAATTTTATCTTCTACAACATCAGTCCAGTAAAGTAAACTTTGATTAAAATGAAAGTCAAGAGCTATAGTGTTACGTAAACCAGGTACTAACAAACTATAGTCTTGCTTGTGAAGATCTATTCTTCTGATCTCATGTCGTATAGAAAAGATAATAAAAGCTTCAAAGGGATCTGTAAGAAGGAAACAACATTTTAATTAATTAATTAACATTTATCCTGTGTATAATTTGACTAAAGCTAAGGTTTCCTTAACTATAAAACCAAATAATTTCAAAGCAATTTCCAATAAAAATGCAATATCATACATTATGGAATGCCTAGGGAAAACTTTCTTAAACATTTTTAATTTTGATTTGCTGTATATGTTAAAACTAAAAAGAACATTTGTCCACATATTTTAAAATGATTTACAATTCAATCCAATACATCTGGCACCTTTAACTACTTGTGATGTTTTGCCAAGTGTTGGGTAATGTAGTGGTAATCAAGAATGTTAAAGTGATTTATTGATCTTTCTTTCTTTTACTTAAGATGGCTGTATTGTCAAAAGCATTTTCTGGACAAAGGTGCAACATAGAACTGTAACTTTTCATTCTTTTTGTTTCTGTTTTACTTGAACTCTGTAACAGCAGCTAACCACATCAAACAGGAAATGTTTCTAGCTACAGTAAAGATTAAGCTTTCCACTGTAAGAAGGAATTTTTGTAGACAAGTAGGATTTAGAGGTCAAAACTTTAAACAGCAAAATGTTCATTTTACTAGATATTTCTCATGTTTAACAATGAGATCCCAGGCTATTATATGTGCTGCCATGGTCTGTCAGATGACATTGAATAGACAGGGGCTAAGAGTGTTCACCTTGGACCTGACAAGCTATACAAAAACCAGCAGCTTCAGGGAGAAGCAGGAAGAAGAAAAAGAAGGAGGAGTTGGAAGAAGGAAAAACAAGGACCATTACCATCCATGCAGTGAAGTGTTTGAGGTGCAGCACGGTATCAATAAGAGACAGAATGTTGACATACATTAGGTGTGTCGCCAAGCACCGTCTTTGATGGCTAGTGAAATATCCAGTTAGTATGGTAATTTGTCACATCTGCTCATACTCAACCTCAGGCACTAGACAGTGCATTCATGCAATTTTAAATTATTTTCACCAACAGTGACATTGTGCTAATGACACAGATGAAGTGACACAACGTCAAAATAAAGCAAATGCCGCAGTTCAACAACTTGCACATGAAACACCTCAGTAATGGAGGGTAAGGCTTCAAGTTTTCACTAAAAACATTGCCTATCTGGAGATATTCTTTCGAGATAAAGCTTAATAGGACTCATATACCAACAATACGGCTAAGATATGGTATTGCTAGTGTCTTAAGAAAGCCAGTGGGGCAGCAGAAGAGGTGGGTCCGCATCCTCTGCACTGGGCCATTCTTAAGAGTTAGCTGATGCCGTCTCCAAGATCACAAATATAATAAAACTGCTGGGGAATCCTCAGGTTGTTTTTTGTCCCGAAGACCACAGGCAGCTGGTTTAAGCATATTAGGAATATTAAATCCTTAATGAGTAAAATGAAAGTTATAATTACTCCCTTTCATTGCATGAGGTTTTTGCTCTATACTGCCACCGAGAGTAATAGTGAAAGTAAAACACAGTAGCAGATAATCCTGGGTGAAGTCTCCATTGCAAGTGTACTGCGCCTGAAGACCATGTCTCTGCTCAGGCCAGTTGAATGCAAGGTTAAGAAAACAAGAGTTGGGGTGTAGAACATATTTGTGGTCTACATAAATTCAAAACCTTTCCATGATAAAACACACAGGTAATTTAATTTTTTGCCAATGATTGAAACATTGCTATTTAAAGAAGATTATCATTATGTTTTAAAATTATGTGCTTGATAGTCTTACTGCTTTAGTTTTTATAGTTTGTTCAATGGTCATGAGAATGAATATATAATGTGTATTTTATTTTGTGTGCCCAGAAACAAACATTTATGTTTTCAATAATAACTTTTGCATCACAGGAGTGATAGAGATTGAGACGTGGATTTAGTGGTGCTATGCCAGTCCATGGTGGCAACACTAAAGAAAAAAACTCATGGTTTACTGTTTGGTCAACATCCCTGTCCACACCTATGATCATGAGCTGTGGGTAATAACCAAAAGAATGATTTAGCAAGTGCAAGTAGTAGAAATGAGGTTACTTCACAGGGTTGCTGGATGGAAACTCTGTGCTAGGGTGAGAAAGTCAGCGATTCAGGAAAGCCTCAGTGTAGAATTGTTGTTTCTCTTAAGAGGAGCCAGTGGAGGTGATTTGGGCATATCTAAATGGGTGGAGAAAGAACCAGGATACCCTTGAGCAATTATATCTCTCGTCTGGCTTGGGAACACCAGAGACTTGCCTAGGGAGAACTGGAATCTGTAGCTTGGGACAAGGAAGTCTGGGCTGACCAGCTTGACCTGCTGCCATTGTGAACCTTACCAGGAAAAGCAGTTTCAGAAGATGAGGTGAAAGCAGAAGACTAGAGGAATTAACACTATTAAAACAGGAATATAAAAATGAACACCTAGAAGCAAAATACAAGA
The DNA here is from genome assembly GCF_016835505.1 of Polypterus senegalus. Classification (NCBI taxonomy): domain Eukaryota; kingdom Metazoa; phylum Chordata; class Cladistia; order Polypteriformes; family Polypteridae; genus Polypterus; species Polypterus senegalus. The sequence continues at coordinate 147,672,170 of NC_053159.1, read as the reverse complement.
TCAAGAGACTTTATGCTGAAGATGTACCTTAATTTATTTTACATAGAAAAGAGCTCCAGGTATTTAATATTTATATTAGCAAATTGACCACAGCTCTAGGGGCCTGTATACAGATGATCTGGAGCTACTATCACCTACCAAAGAGGGATTTCTGCACTGCTATCATAAAAGAGCTTTGACAGTCTGGATATGACACAGATTACAGTTTTACATAAAAAAAAAACCTGAAACATTATTTCCTCTGATTTAAACTACTGTTTTAATTTAAAAAAAACAGGCAAAATATCTAGATCTTTTTCTTAATAAAGAAATTCTACAACAAAATCAAAGTCTTAAAACAAGCATGGCCTACTATAACAGCACTGCTTTTCCAATCCACTGGTATGGCACACTATAAATTATAGACTGAAAGGCTAAAAGAAAATTTGTAACACCTTTCCATATGTTCACAGCATGCAGTGAATAGAAACTGCCAGCTCCCTCTACTCCTCCTATTTTAGGTATAGAGGATACATCTTAAAACTACAGCAGGTGGTCCCTGGAACCTACCATAACAATGTGTTGCAGAACTCTGTGCTGTCCTCACACACCACTCTATTCAGCCATCTCAATGTTAACTTTGTTTCTGTCATAATATTAACTCCAAAGGAAAAAAATACAGCAATGAAGGTTCCTATTTTCCAGCCAGTTCTGTTTGGGAAAGGCTTCAAAACACAGCATGCCTGACACAGCAGGTTTGTTAACAGAATGAATTAGTGAAGAATTTATTATTAAACTAAAAAATTCTAGTGAGAATAAATGCTAATGAAATACTGGCACAGTATCCACAGCATGGCTATCAAAACTTGCCATCACAAGAATGAACAAGAAAGCTGTGACACCAATAATGTATAGCTATTGTGAGCAGAGAAATAATGATTCTTTCTTGGGTCTTGCCCCAAATAGCACCAAAGAAATGGGAAAATATTACGAGAAAATAGCCATAAAACTGAATTAGAAGACAAATATGTCTTTGTCGGTCACAGATTAGGTAGAGAATACACTCCAACCTTATTCCATTTTCAATCCTCACTTATTCTTCTCATTCTTTGCTTGTCATTCTTATTTATCTAAAATTCTTGTTAAATCCTTTTAAAGTGACTTTTATTCAAAAAATATATTGCTATACCAAAAACTAAGAATATACTTTTCGGTTAGATGGAGGAAGGTAAGGAAAGCTGCAGAAAAAACATCAAATGAGACAGTAGTAATCTTTACTGTCAGTCATCAGTAAGGTACAGCAAATTGGTGTTAAATTCTGTCACATAGTGCCATTTTGGGACTACTGAAAGTTGCTTGGAAAGCCACAGTGGGCAGCTTTTTGCTGGAGGTTTTACTCAAACAAGCTAGGATGAACTATATTTGAACTGTGGAACTTTACTCACAGATGAGTTGTGTGAGGATCTGTGAGAGCACAGTGAGACACAGTTTCTTGGTTAGGCATGACTGTTTTATGGTTATGTCTAAGTGTATACACAGATTCTTCCATTTTACCTCAGAGTAAAGCTCACAATTTAATCTTAGGCTAGAATGACCGGATAGTTTATGATCGAAACACAAGATGGAACATACAGTATTTGTCTGTGCACAGCATAGGTAAAGTTCTGACAAGATAAGGTGCTTGCACATATTTATCATATATTTGCTATAATGTATTTCATTTATATTGTTTGCTACTTTAGTTCATTTTAACTATTTTAACAAACACTACCCTGCTGTCAGTAAATCTTGAGTGACTGAAGTAGTAAAGTAAATGCAGAACACCTGCTGTGGGGAGACAGCCACTTCTTTCCCACAGAGTTAGCAGCTGAGGAGAGATGCCTCCAATAGTGAGCAGCAAGAAAAGGAGAAATGCATCATTTGGGTAAGTGATATTAACTGAGGTGAATAAACCTCCATTGTAAAAGTACATCCAGAAAACAAAATGTGTCAGTCTTTAGTGCCTACGAGACATCCGGAGTCAGCCATGTGGACTGCTCAGGTCAAAGCAAATGAGTCCATATGTGGAGTACTGAGGACTGTGTTCAGCTTAGGGTGTGCAAGAATAGGCTAATCCATAGCGAAATATATTTTAAAATTAAAAGTGATTATTGCATTTAGAAGAATTCGATTGCAAAATGGTATTGAAGATTATTTTTTAATTATTAAATTGGCAAAAATGTATTCTAAATAAGTAGAAAATTGAGATAGCAGGAGGAACATTACTTTAATATGTATTCATTATTTAAATTGTTATAGTTTTGATTAATTTCCTAATTAACTTGATTTTATTAAGTTCACAGGTTAATTGTCTTATATCGATTTAAAATGTACAGGTGAAGTAAAAGTGCAGTATTATTCCCCAAGTGAGTGATTTTTTTTCTGTTTTTCTAAAAAAAATTGTAAAAAGAAGATGAAAAAGTTCACTCACCCAAGAAATACATTTTACTATGATTTTAAATTTCAAAAAACTCAAAGTACTACGACTACACTCTCAAAAAGACTAGAAGCCTACAAACTCATTAAAGAAAGAGGGAAAATACCCTGACACAAAAAAAACAGGGCTTATATGATTAATTTATTAAGTTAAATAAGGAAACATTCTAAAATATTTTTATAATTTTTCAAAGAAAGACAAAAAATTTAGAAAAAAAAATTGCCAAATAACAAAACCAAAAATCTGAAGTAAATTAGACATAAATAAACAAAAGACCTGTGGTATGTATGTGTATGGAGCAGTCCACTGTGCATACGCTCAAACACAGCCACTAGATGGTGCATGCTGCATACACTTTTAAATTTTTTTGGCACTTGCATGCACCTCAGTTCTCACTACGATAGACATGTGTGTGGTGCAGTCCTCTCTGCTCACGCTCAACCACAACCATGGGAGGTGCTGTGAATTGTGAAGAAGTTGTAGAAGTTTATATAAGTGTGACTTGTACTTGGTAAGATGGTGCATGCATGCACTTTTAAATCTTTTCAACACTTGCATGCACCTCACTTCTCATTCAACACAAGCAGACAAACTCAGCTTTGTGATACTGTAATCAGAATATAAGTTTAATGTCACCGTGCTCTGTGCAAATATTTTAAACCTGTTTTTCTTTTCTTTCTACATGCACAGCTGAGCCAGATTTAGTACAAAGGGGCTCAGCATTTACAACTGCTAGGCCAAGATAGGACAGGATAGGACAAGATAGACAAAGACAAATGGGCAACATGCACTATTTCTGTGTGACAGAGTCAACATGATATTGGATCTTCTCTTTGCCTTGTTTGGAATGGCATGATTTTACCTAAGTAAGGGCCTGCACATGGAGAAAGAGTATAAAGCCTTGGAACACTTCTCGGCACACATTTGAAGCAGATGGACAGATGGGAGATAATGCCATCCGATCCTGAAAATCCTTCCAGTGCAGCGACGAAAATGGCAGACTATATACATCGAGATCCCACTTCGATAATAGTCTTGCTATGGCTTCCTCGTCTGTTATGCCGCGTAAATCGTCATTAAAGAAAGGTAAGTTATTTTCTCTTGTGTGATTTCTTACCGTCGTATCACTATGAGAGGGGTATCACCTTTTAATATTATATCTATATAGTTTCAGGTGACTTAAGACGCCGCAATTACAAAAGAACTTATTCCAACCAGGGAGCTAGTGCCCTCTGCTGGATAGAGATACCTGTGCGTTGTACATTTACACAACGAGCTATCATGTTTTTGCCTGAGACAGCTTCCAGGTTCAATTTGTGTCACAGCTGCACTTGCCTACACGTCAGTCTCGATACAAGCTGTCCCAGCCCACTTAGCTGACGCCTCTGCAAGTTCACCAATATAGTAAAACTGTTAGAGAGTCTTCGGGTTGTTTTTGTCCCGAAGACCATGCGCTGCTAGTACTATATAAAAAGGAAACCAAGCTGTCAAAGAAAGTAGCAAAATAAAAATCCAGGGGTCCTAAAACTGTCAAAACCAAGCGTGTAAACCAAACATAGAAGGCAATAAACAAATGTTAAAACAAGAAACAAAATTAAAATTTTCAAGGACCAAAAACTCAAAGCAGTGTAAGGGAAGTGTCATGTATCACAACAAAGTTATGTGTACTTTAGGATTTAGTATACATTTAGTTGAGTTTGAATGATTATTTCTTTTGGTTTTATAAGTGATATGATAATTGTGTACTGTACTGTCATTCTGCTCTATGTTCCTTGTTCATGGAGACCCAAGAGGTAGGACCACCCTGACGTCACCGATTCTGGACCTTCCCACAAGTTATTTAAATTGACTGAAAAGGTTCAGGAGTGGGGAACATTTGTCATTTACTTGACTTTCTGTATTTATTGTGTTTCTTCTTGTTGGATTGTCTGGATTGTTTGATTATTTTTTCTCTGTTTAATGGGATTTTGATTTTAAGTTTGCGTACTGAGACTTTGTTTGCTTAGGGCTGCTTTTGAGGCAACTCCTTTTTTATCTCTCTTACTCTGTGGAGAGTTTGCCTTGTTTTATTCTTATTAAGGTAATGTATTTATTTATAAAGATTCTTTGTCGGCTCTGTTCTTACAAGTTGAAGGTTTATTTATGGTCCTCCTTTTCCTTGTGGGGTTTTTGGCCTGATCTTGAAAATTTTATCATTTTTGAAAGCCTCCCATTGTTGGGGGGCCTGTTCCAGCTGAAGCCAGCAGGTGCCTTAAGATCCTGGCTAAAGTCAGGCGAGCCTCTGCTGAGCAAAGCAGTAGTAAGATTCTGGCCTTGTGCCTTCCCTACTCCAAATCTTAACAGCACAAAAAGGGAGCTTATCAACAATAGCAAGGATTAGTTATAATATATAATACAAACAATAGCAAGCACACTATTAAGGAAAGGGATGGTGGTAAAACTAGAAACATTAAAATAACAAAAAGGGAGATGGGGAAAATTAAGATACAAAAAGCACAGATATAATCCTGAGAAATTCTCGTCAGGCTGACTTTTTCAGACTGATGCAGCTAGACAGTATGTAATTTAAATTATGAACATCACCTGAAATTCTTTAATATTAATAACAAAAATGGCAAACATGGTGTATCATCTGGATATTGTGATAGTTTTGGAATCATGCAAAGTACATAGTAATTTATTTATGAAGAATTATCAAGAATTTGGTCATGTGTTAAAACCTCTCAATTTTAAGAATCAAGGATCCACTGAAATAAAGAAGTTAAGATCTTACAAGCATAAGGCTGGTTCCTTCACTGATGAGAAGTTAATCATTGTATCTTCTGAATACCTCAGAAGGAGGTGAGAAGCTTTTGAACTTTTGGTCTGTATGACCGAAAATGGTCACTTAACCACATGCTGTGTTCTAAAGACATCAAAACTTTCTTAAACAACACAAGAGAAAACTATAAAGTATATTTTAGAAAATATATATTGATTGAGCAACTGAGGAGGAAACAGTCAAAAGTATTATTCATATAAGTACTACATTTATGTTCTAACCGTGTTAGAAGGCCAACAAAACAGCAGTGCCCTTGACTAAAAACATGCAAATTCTGGTTACTTTAAAAGATGTCTTGCTGCAGGTTTATTTCAGAATGCCCAATGCCCAGACAGATTCCCTAGATAGAAGAGTATTCTTAAAAAAACTGCTCAGTTACCAGTGTGTGCAGTGCCTGTGCAACAAAGTACACAGCATGGCTCAGAGACTGTCAATTTTCAAGCAGTTTATGGGTTTCCACATAGGAATGGTGCTATTAACAGCAAACACATTAGGATTAAAAAACCCATCATTGATGAGATTGAAAACTCTTTGTAGAAAACAATATTCTTCCCTAAATATGTAACTCATTTGTGATAGCAGGTTCTTATATGGAATATTTGGCCAAGTTGCCAGGAGCTACAGAAGAGTAGATACAACAATATGGACAAACTACAATGCTAAGTAAGCATCTGGCAGAGAAACACAGGTTTCATGGTGTGTAGTGTTTGGTATACTAAGGGTGTCCTTTGTTTCTCAAAGTTTAATTGCTGATCCCTCTGAATTACCCATCACCAGAGAGACACAGTATGAATTCTGCAACATTGTTGTTAGTTTGATAACTTTCTGCTCATTAATAATGTATTCCTGGACCTTTCCAATTGTGCCACTATTACAGAAATTGCATATTCCACGAACAATTGCCTTTGCAACATCTTTCTTCCCATACTGGAATTTATTCATACACTTTTAACAATATGTTACAATTTCATTGCTTCAGTATTTTATTTCTTTTTGTTCTGTTTTTGATGCCATTAAGATTTTTGCCTTTAATTTTCCCATTTTTCATTTAAAGCATGCTTCATTTATTGCAATACATATTATACTGATACATTTAACACCCTCATTATAAAACAATTTCTCAAATATCACAATAAAAAAGACATCATATGTTTGAGAGGCTAAAAATAACTGGATAACTGTTACCTTTCAATAAAACTTTACGTTTGTTTGAAGGGAAAAGAAATTTAGAAATAGTATTAACACAGCATTTTATTAAATCAGAATCTCAAAACGAGGAGTGAAATAGGAATATTTCAAAGAAGGACACAGCATAAGTTAAATAATATATTAAAAAGAAAATACAGTATATTGTGTACCATTTGTGAAGCTGAAACTTCTGGTGCACACACATGTTCAATATACAGTATGTCATATTATTATAAATGCAATCTTTAGAAAGTCAGTTGAACAAAATAAAGTTTATGACAGATAACAATTGCTTCCAAAAGAATTGTATTAATATTGAATGTGAAGGTGCCAAATTGGGATTAAAGTAGCAAATAGAAAATTTATTTCCCTTTCAAACTAAAAGTTGCCACCTGTCAAAGTAGTAAAGAATGCTGTATTGAGAATACCAGATGTCAACAAAGGAAGACGAAGGAAGATTTGCCCGAAGGAATGTGTTGGCAGCTGTCCTTGGTATCAATGAATGTGGACTATACCAACTGGGTAGGTAAAAGAAAACAAAGCAAAAAATGCTAAAAATGCAGTGAAATTAATTAATAATAACAAAATAACACATTCTTGAAAAGGCATTTCATTTTTTTTTTTTTCTTCTCAGGAAATACATCTGTCAACAGCGATATGGTCTCCATGAATTTATTTTGACTGACTACAGTATTTTCTGAAAATTGGAGAACTTCCACCAACTTTTGGATCTAAACAAGATTTTACAAAAAGTTAACCATTACTATAACTTTGGATCAGATTTGAACTGGTTTTGTTTTGGGAATATGTTCTTTTCAGGATGAAACTTTTCATACATTTCCCCCAATTGACAAATGTAAAACAAAATGCAAAAAGAATTAAACATCCCAAGATTTGTACAGCTTTTAAAAATGTTTACCTTGCCTTATCTTTTGGGTGAGTTTTGCCATGGACATCCAGGGCATCACACTCCAATTTTCCTGTCATATTCGAGAAATGAACATTGGAGTTTGACTGGTTATTTTTAATAGTATAGTTTATGATTTTTCCCTAGCAAGAACTGGAGCAGCACCCATGGTCAATAGATAAGCACAGGCTAATTAAGAATTAAGCAACTAGAAAATGAATGAATGTTTGAAGGTATGGAGTTGTCCTCTCAGCATGCAAAGTTAGAGAAGTGGTCTGTTTTAGCTATTGGCTTTTTCAAAATGTGTAGAGCATGTTTTGTTGAATGTAATGTATCCATTGATTCGTTAATGTTATACTGCTGTTTATCAGAACTCTTGTAGTTACTTTGCTACAGTGTGTTATGAGTGGTGGGATTTTGGGAAAGGAAATGTGTATCCTAGAGAGAAAAATGAATGTTAAAAAAAAAAGCTTAATGAAGAATAGGTTTTGCATTCAATTTGTTAAACTGTGTCGGGCAAGTGAGTTTATGAATCAGCTTCCTGACTCATCTTGGGTAAGCAATCCCACCTCAGACGAGATAGGGCACGGTTGCTAAAGGTAAAGTCTCTTTTAGTTCCCACAGCCAGGAGAACTAACTTAGACCCCATTCTGGCTGGGGGAGTATAAAGGCAAGGCACTCACAGGCAATGGTTTCTCATTCTAGACTGACACTCATGAAAGATGAAACTCCAATCCAGACCTAATCGCTTAAAGTACTCAGCTTGTTCTAGATTCCGGTTTGTAAAAGCATCATTGTGTGCCTTTTTTGTATGAATCTTTTAGTTACTATTAGTGATAAGCGAGCATGCTTGGCCGAACATGCTCGAGTGGTCCGCCCCGCACGTTTCGCGGGTTGGAGACAGCCAATCAAGGGGCAGTTCAATACTGCCTTCACTGTAATGCCAGTAGCCATGTCAGGTGCTGGCATTACAGTGATTGGCTGGCCAGAACACGTCATTGGGTGCTATATATGCAGGCACTGTCATATAATGTTTTAGAGTGTCAGCTCACCTGCAGGCACTGGCATATATATAATGTTTTAGAGTGTCAGCTCACCTGCAGGCACTGGCATATAATGTTTTAGAGCATCATTTTTCCTGTAAAATTGATTTTTTGGAAGGTTTTGGGCGTGTTTTTGTCAGTCCGTAAAAGTGGCGTACAACTCCGACAAACTGGCTCCCATCAGCGACTTGAGAGTCCAAGATGCATCCAGACATGATCCCCATGCTGTTCCCGGTCCATTTGGGAGGTGTTTCTGTCACTTTCTGACCTTTTCCAATGGACCAGGCACCCTCAGCTCTTCAGAGCAGGGGGTGCCTGGTTGTCTCCCACTGGCTTACATTATACTCGGGTGCTCGGTAGAGCACACGAACATCGCGATGTGTTCGGACCGAACACCCAAACACTTTAGTGCTTGCTCATCACTAGTTACTATTAAATGTGGAGACCTGTCTGGAACCCCAAAATTTCTTGTGATTATTTGTCATACCTAGCACTATCACAAAAGGTAAAACATATCACTCATATTTGTGTACATTTACCTTTTCATTTAATAAATTCAAATTGATATACAATTGTGTGGATATTTATATAAAACTATTACATACTGTATGCTTTTGTTGCGTATTCTAAAATATACGTGAAACACGAAAAGAGAAACACCAAAACCTTAGTACTATGGTGTTGTACTGTGTTAGCCATTATGGATGTAGTGAGAAGTCAAGCAAAATGAAACCATTTATTCTCTAACTAAAAAGAATATGAAAACTCAAAGCAGGAAATACCCAAGACACAAACCTCAGTCTCTTTATTCTAAGGCTGCAGCCTACCACTGTACAACCATACCCACTTTAAGAACAGTTTGATTTACAAACAAAATTAAAGTGTGCAAATTTAGATCTTTATCAGTGTCAAATTACTTGTCTTAGCCAACACACACAGTATGAATAACTGATTTATGAAGACCTGTGGCATGCCATATCCCAGTAGTCCAGTCTGACACAATAAATAAAATGATTTTATCATACAAACTGCTACAAATTACCTGTGCTATAGCAGTTCTCTCCGTCTGTGCTGAGTTTCCACCCATCATAACAAGAACATTTGACAGTGGTTTTGTGCTGCTCACACACTTGACTGCACTTGATGTGTTTGGTACAGTAATCTACCATTTCACAGGTTTTGTTGTCTGTGCTGAGATGAAGTCCCACAGGGCACGAGCAAGCAATTCCTCTCCCAGGAGCAATAGCACACTGATGACTGCAACCTCCATTATTTAAGGAGCATTCATCTGGGGAAAGAAAGGAGAGGAAGAAATAAGACTAAAATGACAAGCTAGCGGTGTTATATTTAAAACTGGTGAAATAAGTCATAAATAGTTAAGAGTTATGTTTCCAATAAAAGGGACTGAAGTTAGACAGTAATTTTATTACCTTACACATGACTAGATAACTAAGTTATTGTTTAATTTTCACCATTTTTATTACAATTCATAATTATTACTACATTTTACTCTGGTGACTTTTTAAAATTGTGATATTCATTTGTATTACTTTTGTTATTAATGTTTCATTATTACAATTTTAAGTAGTAAAGTAGAGACACACACATACTCTATGAACAGAGATTAAATAGCATTGATAGGCAAAACATTAGAACTTAGAGCCTTAAAAGACATATACATTAAAACCAACACATTTAATGGAGTTGGGATATTTTACACCATTAACATTCTAACAAATTCTAATATATTCTATGATTATAACAGTAATTTTAACACACATACACACAACTGAATAGGCTAAAGAAAATTTTATAGAATCAATACATGTGGCAGAAAGCTTATTGACAAACAAGCAAGCATTCAATCAATTTATTTTTATTTGATATGGCACCATAGAATACTTAACTTGAATTATCACTTACTAGGGTAAGTAATTTGTAATATGGCAATAATGCTGGTAACGAGGAGTTGCTAAAATTATAACTGACACGAAAAAAGCTCAGGCAGCATGGTGGCGCAGTCGGTAGCGCTGCTGCCTTGCAGTTAGGAGACCCGGGTTTGTTTCCCGGGTCCTCCCTGCGTAGAGTTTACATGTTCTCCCCGTGTCTGCATGGGTTTCCTCCCACAGTCCAAAGACATGCAGGTTAGGTGCATTGGCAATTCTAAATTGTCCCCAGTGCGTGATTGGTATGTAGGTGTGTCCTGCAGTGGGCTGGTGCCCTGCCCAGGATTTGTTCCCTGCCTTGAGCCCTGTGTTGGCTGGGATTGGCTCCAGCAGACCCCTGTGATATAGTGGGTTGGATAATGGATGGATGGATGGACGAAAAAAGCTCCCTCAAAATACTGGGCATGAGCAGCCGAGACCATCTTTGTAGTAACAGTAAATGTCATGTTTTGCTAATTAAAAGCTTAGAGCCTGCATTGGTTTATTAGCTTAATTATAACTGGTAATATGCGATTTCTTTGTTCAAGTTGGTCAATGCTATGATTACAAAATAAAAACTATACAGGATGTATACTTACACATATGCTGCTGCTGCTCCTTCTCTTTAACTTTTCATTAAAATCAGAATTGAACCTTGCACTTTCTGCACTTTATTCACTTTCTGTTACTGTATGTATAGCTCATGGATGCAACTGATTACTTTTTGTGTTGAATTTGGATTTTTTTATGGATTTCACCTTGACTGAGTTCACAGCCTCAGGGACAACTGAGCTGAATCTTTTTGTGGTTCACTGGGCAAAAATTTCTTTTGATTGCCTGCTTCAGCCTGATGACTGATTTGTCATAATTTTTCTTTGCAGATTTGGGAACTGGAATTGTTCTGTCTTCTTAAATAAAATGGATATACTGGATTGCTGTCTTCTACTCCCTTCTGCTGGAGAAATGATCTGATGTTCACACCCACTTGGCTTTCAGCACTAAGGCAATCACACCTGTAATAACCACGGTTATACTGTAACTCACTGAGGCAGCTGAAGTCAATTCAGAAGCTGAAGTCTCTTTTTCTGGTGATGATCTCTTTGGAATTGTATAGGGTGAATAATATATTGTTATTTGGAATACATACATTTCATGTGTGTTTCGTGTCTACAACGACCTGGGTAAATGCAAGATGACAGGAAATACAAGGCAAGAAATGTTGAACACATAGCTAAAACAGAAAATTTTTCATCTTACTGTAATAATGACAAAATACCGTTGTGAAGTGTATAATGTGTATAGACTGTCCAAGTCCAAATATCAAATAAACACTTTCACAAGAGGTATAACAAAACAAGTGTGCTTTTATTCCAGAATATAACCAAAGAAAAAGGAAATCATTTCCAGTCATCCTACATTTACTCAGATCATTGTAGACACTGAACACACATGAAATGTATGCATCCCAAATAACAATATATTATTTACCCTATACAATTCCAAACACCTCACTGCCTAAAAAAGAGACTTCAGCATCTGACTTGACTTCAGCTGCCTCCATAGGGGGATCAGTGAACAGGCTGCCTGCTGATGACAAAGACACTGATGAGGAGGTGCGAAGGAATTTAAGGTAGCCAGGCATTACGACTTTTTTTGTAGGCTTCAGGGATTCTAGTGTTAATGGATCAATCCTCCAGTGGTATCAGCTTATGCTTCAACTGAATTTTTTGCTATGTTGCTATTCCTGTTCATTTGCATCACCCCACTGTGCTGGGCTGCTCAAGTGTACTCTACTATTGTCTGATAAGTATTGGCTGTTAACTTTGCTGAAATACTCTTGTGATAAACTCCTGCATCTTAAACAATTTGTCCAGAGCAAATGATCAGACTGGAATGTCTGAAATATTTTACATCATGGGTCAGGTCGCTACCACCGCTGGGCTGTGAATGGAAAGTTCACCAGCAGCATTTGTTCAGGTATACGCCGTCCTACTCATGTCTTTGTAAATAAGAGTGTCAGTGTGCCAAATTTGCTATTTGCCAAAATAAACTCTGGTTATGGATCTGTACACAATGATCCCTCATTAGCTAATACTGCATTGTTTAACACACGATCTCTTAATGGCAAAGAATTCATTACAGGCTCCAATCTTGCTATGCTTAACAAAAACTTGTCAAAAACCAAACAAATTTCCGTCTGTTACAGAGATGACGCCATCCGGCTAAGAACTCAAGACAAGGCAAAGCCGTTGCAGTAATTGTTAGATCTGAGTCCATTGTCTTTTGAGTGACTAGGAGGCTTCGCCCCCTGCTCGCTTCGCTCGCCAACCCCTGTGTTTGGTTAATCGGCTATACAATTTAAAATTTTTTTTTCTTTGGAATTGTTCCAATTTCATTATTTGCACTTTTACTTTAAAGCTTCATTAAAAACAATATTTTTTGGAGACACATTGTGACAACGCAATGTATAACTGCCTGTGAGTGAATATTTTCTGTTTCTCTAATAAATAATCCAACTTTTTCTAATGTTTGTCCCTGTGATTTATTGATTGTCATAGCAAAAGCTATTCTCACAGTAAACTGTAAACATTTTCATACAAATGGCATATCACGATCTCCTTTGGTGTGTAATGTTATTCGCGGAATATATGCATTACCTTTCTTTTTGCCTGTTAAAATTTGCATCACTTCCCCGTGATCATAAATATACACCTGACCGAATTGTGTATTCTTTGAAATTCAACTTGTCGTTCCTTTAACTCTTGCAGGACCACAGATTCTCATAGCGTATGGTCCATTATTGTGTAAATCCACGTTTTGTGCATAAGTATGATGCGAATGCGAAAAGACTTTGTTGTCTACTCTTTGCCTTTTATTTCTGACCTTGATTTGCCTTGCTCTTTTTTCAATTACACCTGGTTCTGATGATTAATCACCTTTTGTTTTGCGGTAATGCCACCTTGTCTATCTTTTCTTTGATACTGTAGCGACTGATATGATAAAGTGTCACAAAAGATTTACTTGAACAATCGCTGACTTCATAACCCCAAACACATCTTTCTAGCACCCTCTCCAATCCTTCATCCCCCGCGTCTCGACCCTCCTTACCGCATCAATCAATACCCCGCTATCACTCTTACGTGCTGTACTCTGCCCACCCTCAATCGGACCGAACAGTCACTTTAAACAAAAAAGGCCGCAACCTGGCTGGGACACTGCAATAGTTTCGAATTTTACTTGTTTCATAAACTCTTATCTGCCTTTTTTTCTCTCCAGCGCTTTGGGTGTCTATTCTCCATATTGTCCTTATACACTTTATATGTGTTGACAGCACATGATCTGTGTGCAATACGTGCTTTTACACGACTGACTGTTTTTTGAGGGATGTGCTCTTAGATGATATCTGTTGTAAGCAGGCACCAAGTCTCATGTTTACGGTCCCTGCGAGACGCTCCGTGGCAAGTTTCTTTTGTCTCGCGGGTCTTTTAAATGTCTTTCGAGAACTTCCGAGAAGATAACGTATCATTGCGTTGCTTTTGCTTTCCAGGATTTCTTTTTATAATAGAGAGATATTATTACCAAATTATAATTCAGCCTCACTATTTGTAGTGATAAGATGACTGAATGCTGCTGGTTTTCTTCCACCCAGTGGGCAGGGCAGATTCTGTTTTAGTACAGATTAGCAGATGATACTTGAGTCAAAACACCAGACCAAGTTCCTTATATAAAGATCTATAAATTAATAAATGTAACCCAAAACACTAAGCCAAATATTTTCCCTTTTTAGAATTTTTTAAACACTGAAAATACCCTCAATAACTGATTTAACTGGACTCCTAGGGATATTCTGTGACTTGGCACTCCGAACAATGACATCACGTGCACTTCCAGTAGCCCTACCATAGGAACGACATCAGTACTGGCTACAAACCATGCCAAAATGGCATGCAAAACACAATGGTGTCAAGGAAGATTGTGAAAATAAATGAACAACCTTGAAATAATATTGAAACAAAAATTAAAGAAATTAATTCTACATACTCTGAACCCTCTAAACAGCATGTACATGTCTTGCCAGAAACAAAGAGAAATGCAGAAAAAAATTTTAAAACAAGAATATCACAACAGGTTTGTGATCATTATAATTCCACTGTTGATGCCTACCTTTAACAATGTTCAATTTTGACTCCTACACTGTATAAATTGTTTTAGATTTCTAAGTCAGTTGATTTAAACTTTTTCTTCATATGTTGCATCATTCACTTATCATGATTTGACATTGTATTTTGTAGCTAATTTGGTTGTTGTTAAGCATACAATTGTTTTATTTCTTTTCAAGAAATTCTTGAGAAGTTTGTTTTACTCCATTCCTGATCTCTGGTTCTGATTGAGATCAAATGTTAATGTAAATTGTTAAAGCACCTACCATATGTGCAGAAGTAAAAGGTGGCATATGGTTCTTTTGCCTTGTCTTTGTATTTTTATCTTAAATCCTAAACTATTTTGGGCCTATGGTAGACACAGTATATGTGTATACACTGGTGCAAAGTTAAGTAGCTATTTTGGATTTAGTAAAAATGTTTTTATTGTATACAATTTTTCCCAAACAGAAAGAACAATTTGCCCTAAACGTGTTGCTGTATATGATACTATTTCACTTGATTTATAATTGAAGAGTATGCAACTATATGATGTTGCAGTGAGGTGGCCTGCATATGAATACAAATGAAAGTGCTGCTATCGCATAAAACAGCCAACTGATTTCTGTTGAAAGGCAGAAGGGCCATAGTTTTTCATTTATTCATTTAGTCCCCAAATAGTATCCTTCAGATACAACTTCACACACAGAAATACCAATTTAGAGTCACTGATTGATCTAATATTGTGAACTAAAGCAAACATCATACAAGCATGGAGAAATGTATACTTCTACATCAGCGATAATTGTTGTAGATAACAATGGAGCTGCCTCATTAACTTCCAATATGTAAGGTAGCTGTATATAAAATATACATTACAAAAACAGATCTTGACCATTTGTATAGCCTTTTACCTATAATAATTCACTTCAAAGCCCAGAGATTTTAAAGATTATCTTGATCTTAGAGAATTGCTGTCAGTCCATGTACAATGGAGCTAAAGTGGTTAAAACATTATTATTTATTTAGCACACGCCCAAGGTTACTTAAGAAAACAAACCATTATACAACAAATGCAGTGGAGTTTGAGAAATTAGAATGTACAGAGTTGACAAGTAATAGAGCACAAACTTTAAAGTAAAGCACAATAAAGTTTTTCAATTAACTAGATAGATAGATAGATAGATAGATAGATAGATAGATAGATAGATAGATAGATAGATAGATAGATAGATAGATAGATAGATAGATAGATAGATAGATAGATAGATAGATAGATACTTTATTAATATTATGTGAAAGGGAAATTCACATACTCCAGCAGCAGCATACTGATAAAAAAAAAAAAAATTAATTAAAGAGTGATAAAAATGCAGGTATAACAGGCAGTTAATTTTGTATAATGTTAACATTTACCCGGGGGTGGAATTGAAGAGTCGCATAGTGGGGGAACAATTTCCTCAGTCTGTCAGTGGAGCAGGACAGTGACAGCAGTCTGTCGCTGAAGCTGCTCCTCTGTCTGGAGATGTTCCTGTTCAGTGGATGCAGTGGATTCTCCGTGATTGACAGGAGCCTGCTCAGCACCCGTCGCTCCGCCACAAATGTCAAACTGTCCAGCTCTGTGCCTAAAATAGAGCCTGCCTTCCTCACCAGTTTGTCCAGGCATGAGGCGTCCCTCTTCTTTATGCTGTCTCCCGAACACACCACTATCTAGAAAAGGGCACTCGTCACAACCGTCTGATAGAACATCTGCAGCATCTTATTGCAGATGTTGAAAGAAGCCAGTCTTCTAAGAAAGTATAGTCCCAAGATTATATGAAAAATAGTATTTAAAGCAGAAGTTCTTTGACGGTTAATGGAATTATATAAAACATCTGTCCAACTTTCCATTTTTTGACTCCCGTAGTGTAATTTAGGGTCAGTTAAGTATTCAACTCTCTCTCCAGCGCTGAGAACAAACCAGGAACTAACGTTCTACTGAAGACTGCTCTCCATGTAGGAAGGTATGGAATGATTCTGTAGTGAAACTTACACATTTTTGAGATGTTGGGTAAAGTAAATGTGTTTATTCAATATTTTACAGTAATTGTCAGGGGATGTTGATTTTATCATCTTCATAAACAGCTAGATATTTTCAATTCATTGGTTCCATGGCAGCTAACATGAATGAAAATCAAAAAACAAATTTTTCTAAAATGTTTTTAAGTGTTTAGTATATTGTGCTTCTAGATTCATAGAAAGAAGTACAGTGAAAGATTCCAAAAAAATAATTCAATTTTCACCTTAAATAATTAATCCATTTTAACAAACAACATGAATGCTTTTCTGAATGTGGTTGCAACATTATGTTGATAAATGTGTTAGGATATGTGAGCAGGAAATGTTGTGACGACTGTTTCAGAAAACAAAATGCCTGGCATTTTCAAATGGATGTGCAATATTGTTAGAAACGTGTAGTCTAACAGCTACTAGGCATTTAATGGTCTCATCAACATTACTAATGAATGCAGTGCAGACCACAGGGATGATGATTCAAGCTCCGATACTAATGTAGAAGTTCAGTATGCTATATTTACCAAGTGGATAAAAGTCATCAGCCTTCTGAAACATAAGTGCATACAAGTTCTTTAGATTGTCTGAGAATTAAAGAAAATATGTAGTGAACAAACGGTTATACCGAACTGTGATTGGAGGAAGAGCTATGCTGCCCCCCCGTCCATACATCTTAAGTTAGCATTTGTAAAAATGGTAGATCACTAAGACTGTGGATAAAATAACGATGATCTTGAAAGACAGTTATATAAAAAATCATCAGAGGTTAAGCGTAATGTACATTAAAATTTAATATTTTGATAATTGTTTGTATTTTACCATTTATGAATTAATTAATGACTTAAAGAAACAAAACAGCTTTCTTTAAATTATGCACTATAAACCCCCCAAAGTTTTAGCAATGCTATCACTGATAAGCAGTTTATGTTAAGTGCTGCTTTGGGGAATGTAATTTGAGGTAAAGGGGTTGAAGGCATTCCTCAATCTTCTTGGTGCTTGACTGTATCTCTGGGCAGGATATTCTTATGAGTCATTCCCCTCCATAAACCTTTGAAACTGGCCACCTAGCCTGAGCTGAAAGTGCAGTCTGTATGGCTGGAGATCGTGATGAAACAAGAACTATTTTGAAGTAGGGAGTCAACTTGTTATTGAAAAACTAAATTCAAGTTGAATAGGATTGATCACTGAATCAGGAGATTAACTCTGCACCACAATGCCCCACTGGTCTGGGATGTGAAACAGGAAACAAAATATGACATATGTTCGGACTTTTTGTCTCTCATTCTCACTCTCTACCATTTTCCACCCATGGAGGTGCAAGCCATCACTCTTTGTATTTAAAAGCCTTGTGGTAGCAAAGTCCAAGCTGGACCAGATGCAGTGCTACCTGGTAATAAGTGTATGAACTCAAGATGAATCGCCACCAAGGCTGTAATGGTATTTTTTTGATGCACTCATTTGAGTTTGTTTATTATTTTACACATATTATATATAGTAGATATATGAGTAACTTTTTTTTCCTTCTGCCTCTTCTGGTACTTTGTCTTGTTGCCTGAGGTCTAAGATATAAAAGGTAATGTAACATAAGAGGACCATTGCAAGGATTTGGGGACATTTTGTTAAGGTCTACATAATAAAGAGTATAAAGGGGAGAAAAGGGTCACCCTAGGATCCTAACACAGCAAAGGAAGCATTTATGGATTAATTTTATTCTGTTGAATATAACAACTTGCAATGGACAAAATAATGTAAGTATTTTAACATGTTTCCCAGGCTCATGCAGAGCCCAAAGAATCATGACACTGAGTAGCAGGGCTGATGTGGGTTCCTGAATTAATCAACGCTTTAAGGTGTTATAGTCGCAAGTGGTGAAGCCAGCTATAAATAGGATTCAGAGAGGCACAGCTTCTCCTCAGGTAATACTTTCTGAAGTTATTTTTCTATGCTATTCATAGACTTCATATAAATAAATTACTTTAAAAGTGAGTTTTTAAATAATTTGGACAGTTTCTCATTTTATTTTTAAATTCATGTTCTGAATAGACAGCATTCACTCAAAACATATTTTAATTTCTGACGGCTTACAAACAGCATGGAATATAGAATTTGAGTCTGTTTGAAAACACTAAACATTAATATTGTACTACAGTAGGAAGATAGAAGTTTTGGAAACATTCATAGCATACTAAAAACCTTAGAGCTGTTTAGATAAATTTTGTCCAGGTGGGAATAAATTTGGAAAATAATTACACCTTTTAATCACCACTGGATATAATTCAGCATGTAGAGGATAAGAGCTACAGACTAATGAAATGTATCAACACTCCAGGCCTGTTTTGACTGGCGTTATCTGTAGGCAGATTGAAAAGATGTCTCAGGTCTTTGCCTTTGGGAATGTAGTATAAACAAAGATAAAAGGAGGTTCTCCTTGTTGTTGTCAGTTTGCAGAAATATGTAATATTTATCTCTTGTAAGCCTATGTTTTCTTTTAAAATAAAATCATAGCTTCAAAATATGTACAGCAATTCAGGATTATTCAACAATAACAACAGCACTAATGCTTATGGCCTATCCTATGTGCAAGGCCTTCAGTGCTCCACAGCCTCATCATTGAATTAAAATGGATAAAAAAGAGAGATGGATAGACAGGCTTAGCTGATAACTAATGAAGCTAAATTTAAGGTAATGAATTGCACGGTCCTCCCTGCGTGGAGTTTGCATGGTCTCCCCGTGTCTGCGTGGGTTTCCTCCGGGTGCTCCGGTTTCCTCCCACAGTCCAAAGACATGCAGGTTAGGTGCACTGGCGATTCTAAATTGTCCCTAGTGTGTGCTTGGTATGTGGGTGTGTGTGTCCTGCGGTGGGCTGGCACCCTGCCCGGGGTTTGTTTCCTGCCTTGCACCCTGTGTTGGCTGGGATTGGCTCTAGCAGACCCCGTGACCCTGTAGTTAGGATATAGCGGGCTGGATAATGGATGGATGCATAAATTACACACTGTATGTTATACAACATTGAGTCACAATTCATTTAATTTGGTTTCTTTGACACTCATCAACAGAAAGACTCTTTAATGTCAAAGTGAAAACAGATATTTGCAAAGTGACCTACTTTTATTACAAATATAAAACATTAAATTGAGCATTCACCTCCTTTATATGACACACACTTTAATCATCACTGGTGTAGCCAATTGGCTTTAGAAGTCGTATAATTATTTCACTGAGTATCAGCTGTCTGTAGTCAAGGGGTTTAAGTTGATTGTATTAAAAGTGAGACCCCGGGGAAGACTCGGGACATGCTGGAGGGACTATGTCTCCCAGCTGGCCTGGGATCGCCTCAGGATTCCCCTGGAAGAGCTAGAAGAAGTGGCCGGGGAAAGGGAAGTCTGGGCATCTCTGCTCAAGCTGCTGCCCCTGTGACCCGATCTCGGATAAGTGGAAGAGGATGGATAGATGGATGGTGTATTATAAGTGAGGTAGCATTATGGCCTCACCTACACAAAGCAGACACAAAAACACTTTCACATTCTTGAAAATGTGAATGAACAGCACAAGTTGGTATGGAGACAAGAAAATAACCAAGAATATCCCCCTGGAGACCATTTAAATCAATTATTGAGAAATAGAAAGAGTATTACACAGCTGTGAATCTGCCTAGAGCAGGCTGTCCATGTTATGCTTGCAATATGTACATTTTACAACAGTGTGTTCTTCTTTGAAGTGTTTGATTTTAGAGGGTGAGTTTTGGCGGGATTAGTTGTTCAGAAATAAACGCCTTCCTGAGACAAACTGCACCTGTATGCTCTCATATTGTATGCAACAGTCCACAATGAAGAAGACCACCAGAAGACCTCTGTTAATTCTAATGGAATTACAAGCTACAGTGGGTGAGATTGGAGAGTCTCTGTATGCAATAACTGTTGCCTAGGTATTCAGCAGTCACATCATCATGGGAGAGAAGCAAAGAGAAAACCTCTGTTGCCAATACACCCAACATCTTGGCTGGGGTTTTTCAGAAGGCACACATGAGACTGAAGTCACCTGGAACAAACTAAACGCCATGTTTGACATGTGCCAAATGCTGCACATTATCAAATTGTCCCATTTTGAAACATTGTGACGACAGCATTATGTTTTGGTGATACTTCTCTGCACCAGGCTCTTGGAAGGCCTGTGATGGTAGAGGGTAAAATGTGTACGTTGAAATACAGGGAAATCCTGGACGAAAACCTGATAAAGTCTGCAAGAAACTTGTGCCTTGAGAGAAGAAGGCTGTTCACTCAGAAGAATGAGGGACAAAATAGCAGTGTCCCGATGTACAATGTTGCTAGAGACCTGGGCACACAGATTCAAAAGCTAGAATGGCTGCCAAAGTTGCATCTACAAACACTGACTTGAAGGGTATTTTTTGTTTTTTATTCATAATTAATTTAGACGACTGTATAGAGTCTTTTCACTTTTTCTGTTGATCAGTGCCCATGGACTATGATGTTTGCTGATGTCATTGTGATCTGTAGCGATAGTAGGAAGCAGGTTGAGGAGACCCTGGAGAGGTAGAGATATGCTCTAGAGAGGAGAGGAATGAAGGTCAGTAGGAACAAGACAGAATACATGTGTGTAAATGAGAGGGAGGTCAGTGGAATGGTGAGGATGCAGGGAGTAGAGCTGGCGAATATGGATAAGTTTAAATACTTGGGATCAACAGTACAGAGAAAGGGGATTGCAAAAGAGAATTGAAAAGGATAGTGCAGGCAGGCTGGAATGGGAGGAGAAGAGTGTCAGGAGGAATTTGTGACAGACGAGTATCAGCAAGAGTGAAAGGGAAGGTCTACAGGACGGTAGTGAGACCAGCTATGTTATATGGGCTGGAGACGGTGGCACTGACCAGAAAGCCGGAGACAGAGCTGGAGGTGGCAGAGGTAAAGATGATAAGATTTGCATTGGGTGTGAGGAGGATGAACAGGATTAGAAATGAGTACATTAGAGGGTCAGCTCAAGTTGGATGGTTGGGAGACAAAATCAGAGAACTGAGATTGTGTTGGTTTGGACATGTGTAGAGGAGAGATGCTGGGTATATTGGGAGAAGGATGTTAAAATAGAGCTACCAGGGAAGAGGAAAAGAGGAGGGCCTAAGCGATAGTTTATGGATGTGGTGAGAGAGGACATGCAGGTGGTGGGTGTAACAGAACAAGATGCAGAGGAAAGAAAATATGGAAGAAGATGATCCGCTGTGGCAACCCTTTACGGGAGCAGCCAACAGAAGAAGAAGAAGAAGAAGTGTCAAAATATACAGATTAAATCAACTGTGTTTCAATGTTGTATAATAAAAAATATGAAAACTTCCAAGGGTATGAGTACTATTTATAGGCACTGTATATATAAAGATGGAGTTAGTAAGGACTTGTATCAGTGTTCATCTGCAAAAGAGGTTGAAAGAAAGGTAAAATGATGAACTATGTACTTTCAGTACATGGTGTCTTTAACCTTCCTTTTCTTTTGACCTGGTGTTAACCTTTACCTTATTTAACATGCCAAATGTTTCCTTTGAATAATCAACTCCACTAAATCAAATGAAAAATGAAACATTTAATTATTTTAATACTAATTATTTCAAGTGGGAGAGAAATTGCTTTTTTGGCTCTCATAAGCACTAGAT
The DNA here is from genome assembly GCF_016835505.1 of Polypterus senegalus. NCBI lineage: Eukaryota > Metazoa > Chordata > Cladistia > Polypteriformes > Polypteridae > Polypterus > Polypterus senegalus. The sequence continues at coordinate 147,649,987 of NC_053159.1, read as the reverse complement.
TTTGATTAATTAACTATTCTTGTCTTTTCCTCAATTTACAAATAAAACACAACAGGGAAAGAAAATTATTGTATGCATTGTGGACAACTGATGCTCAAGTAAACATTTTGTGAACAGCAACATGTTATTATGTCCTTCCACAAACACATTAAACTATGCAATCCAAAAAAAACAATGTCTATATTTAGACAAGTGCGCCAAACACACATCTTTTGATGCAACTACATAAACATACAGGACAGGAGGGGGACAAAATAATGGAAACACTTAATCATATATTAATAATAAGGACCGAACTAAAGGGTAGGGCCAACTTTTATATTGAGAACAAAAGTCATCTTCTTGGAATGCTTGCATACGAGTCCTGAACTGCGTGTTGCTTTATATTGCACCTGTTCTAAAAAAACAGACTCCAGTAATTTGAGGGATGAAATTAAAAATCAACTTTATATTCTCTAGTTCAGATGTTTCTGTGAAAGTCTGATCATGCTTAGATCTGGGGCCTAATGTATAAACGGTGCATATGCACAAAAATGTTGCCTAAGAACTTTTCCACGTTCAAATAGCGATGTATAAAACCTAAACTTGGCATAAAGCCATGCGCATTTCCACGGTAGCTCATACCCTGTCGTACGCAAGTTCTGTGCTCGGTTTTGCAGACTGGCGGCACCCAGCATCAAAGCAGTGCTACTGTTCCTGTGTGGTTTCCCTTTCTTTTTTAAATCCACATCCCTAACACAGCTTTATAAATACACTGAAATTAACCGCATAAGGTTTATTAGTTTAATGCATCTGATTGTAATTAACCTGTAACTATACAATAGTCCACAGAATGGTCAAACTATTCCAAATACCGTAACTGCTTAGCATTGTTACTCTCACTGCACCTCCTTCTTCTTCTTTCAGCTGCTCCCGTTAGGGGTTGCCATAGTGGATCATCTTTTTCTATATTACTCTCACTGCACCACTCAGAGTATTTATATCACTGTATCTGAGTGTCAATCACAGCTGTACAGCAGCTGATCGGAAAGAGAATTATTGGTATACAGCATCAAGCACACGCTGCCTCAGCCATGCTGTCTATTGAACTGCAGTCATACGGCAAACGCTTCAGAGCCTTTCCTCGCGGTTCAGAAACAGTTTCATCCCAAGAACTATAAACGCAATCACTCAATCAGTCAATCAAGTGCTCCTTGTAGAACTGTTTGTACTTATACAGTAAGTACAATTACCTCACTGTAAACTTGCAATACAGTTATAATATTGCACAACCTGAGCCCAGAAGCACGTAGCAATTCACACACATAGAGCACACAGAAAATCAAATACAAAACAAAGGATTTAACGTGCTACTTTAGTTACGATGGGATTTGAGAAACTAGTAAATTAAACAATTTTAAGATGACGTTTATGATGTCCTACTTTAATGACAAAATAAAAACTATGTGATTAAAGTGGAAATTTTAAGATTAAAGTTGACTTTTCGTGCCTTTTTCCCAGCATGTGCGTTATTTTTTTCTCTGTAGCCTAATAAGTTTTCATATGAAACTCATATTCACTCCGACGGTGGGCTACGACTCCTTTTCACGGTGACTTTGATATCTGATAACTTCTTTTTTATTTTGGGCACTGTATGACTTTGTGAACTTGAGCTTTAGAGTTTCTCTGACACGCTATGTCACTCGATCAATTTCCTTTTATTGTTTATACCACTGTTTAAACCAGCAAATAGTATGTTTTTCTTTGCCTCCACTTGGCATTCACTGAAACTCCATTTTCCCACGTGCTATTGCCATTGCCTTTTCACAGAACATTGAGCTTAAGGGTTATTTATATTGATTTGGATATTCAAAGAGGTGTAATTCTGGGAGGAGCTGGGGTGCTCCCGTGCATGTGTGTTAATTTTCACGCTGACTGGGATTTATGTAGCGGAAGAACGTGGAACCTGGAGTTCAAACAGATCTATGTTTTTGGATTTTTTTGTGCGTAAGCACATTTCCTCTTTTGTGCTTACGTCATGTTATAGTGCGAATTCTGCATGAGGTCCCTGGTGATTGGAGATGCTATGAGACGTGTTCTTCCTGGTTTTTATGTAATGACTCATGAATTAGCTCAGAGGTGTGTATGGAAATAATACCATTCTGGAAAAAGGAAACATCATGAGAGAACTGTGTCTCTACTATAGTATGGACTTAACCCTGTAAAGTGTGCTCATATTCCTTGACCATTATATGACCATACAGATAAATCATTAAATCTGAAGCCTCTCATGAGATAGCTGCTCATATCATTATGGCTCCCAGACCACATTTAGCAATTAGACAGTGTGGGTTGAAGGAATATTTTAGCCTTTTCCAATGTACAGTATATCATTCCAGATGTGGGAAACAGGATGAAAGATGACACATCAGACCATAATACTTTTCTCAGGAGTCTATGTATTGTGCTCCTTACACCAGGTTATACATCTTTGTGAACTGTTTACTAGTTTACAAATGGCTGCCCTGCCATGGATTTCCTGCTTTACGAGGCTTATAACTACAGTTTCTATTGATGCAAGATAGAGGGGTGCTGATTCAATTCTGTGTTTTGTTGGTTGTTTTTTTTTTTTTTTGAGACTTTATTTTTGAGCATTTAGCAACAATTCCATGAAATGCTCTTCTAGCAACTGTTTCTCATTGCTACTGCAATTTGTCCATGTATGACATATCATGTCACTGTTTTAAAGGCTATTTCTTTCAAAGTTTTTATTTATTCATGTTTATACAAGGAGATATAACATTTGCCTACTCAGTTACATCAAATAACAGACAGAAATGAAATAAAAAAAAAAAACAAATAGCGAAAAGACAGGTTAAAAACTTGCATGGAAATTCTAAAATAGTAACATCATTTGGAAAACTGATGACATGTCAGGTAAGGTCAGGTTAGGAAGCATGCACTGGTACAGCACGTTGCAGCACCCAACACGTGACAAAACAGCTCGGAATCCTGGTTGGCAACCCCCTCAGGCAGACATGTAGTCCAGTCCCACCCTCCAGAAATGACCATCAATCTGCCACAGCTAGGTGTTACATAGGCATCCCCTTGGCATGGTCCAGCCGCTCGGGTCCTCAACAATGAGGATTCTGTGAGCCGGATCACCCTCGGATAATTGTGCCACATTTCTGTAGTGCCATAACTGATGCTTCCTCACAATGACGCATCACAATCATTTGTAGTAACAAAAAAGTATTGTATTTGTCATTTAAACAAATTGAGTATCACATACATTAATACTGACTCTTATATCAAATGGCATAAAACAGACTTATGCATTGGATTTGTCATTCCAACAGATGACGCATCACTGTTAGAATGACAAATGCAAAGTATTTTATTACTACATGCATTACCAAATACTTTACATATGTTAATGTTGAGGTCTACATTGATGACATATATCAACCTGTCTTAGATGCGAAGCACAGCTAGTCATCCTTTAAAATGCTGCTGTATTTATGCTTAAAATGGTAGATGCTAAAAATATTAGATGCTGAATGATGATTTTCTGGTTTGCCAGGAAAAGAAACCATAATTTCCTCAAATGTATTCCCACATACACATAATTTACTTAATTTGAGAAATGTCAGAGGTAGCCCTGTGTCCTTGGCACTAGACCTGTTTACCAAGGCTTAAATCAATAGGAAACCATACCCCTAATAATGAACACATGCTTTTACTCATCTCGACAAAAAACTGTGCTTTTGTCCACTAGACACGAGTAATGCACCTCAACTGAGAGGCCAGTGGTAGTATCCTTCTTAAAAAGTGTCTCACGTCCTTCTTAAAATCTGCTTCCCTTTATTGCATTTTTTTCAATCTTCCATTGCTGTTGTGTGTGTGTGTGTTTTTTTTTTTTTTAAAACAAAAATCCCACACCACAGAATTGTACAAATACAGTAAAAATCTTCTAACTTTGATGTTCTGCTGAATGTGGGAAGAGCTGACAGGTGCTGGTAAGGGGGGCTATTGTTGATAGCTTGCATTTGGTGAGTCTGTGTCTGCCTTTAAAAAGGCAACTGCTTGAATCGCAGAGACATGTCACACAGGAGGAAGGGTCCTTGGGGAGTTGTAGCTTCGAAAAGATGGGAACACACAAGGGGATTTACTCTGAGGGAACATAAGATGAGGTTACAATAACCTACTACCAACAGCTATTTACAGTCTCCCATCAGTATTTACATTAATCATAAGACCCACTGACTGCTGTCAGGGGCAAGACCTTGGATCTCAATTATCCTCTGGCAGCCGCTTATTGTCATATACAACCAAGCTAAATGAAATGCAGTATTACAGTTTACAAAACTGGCAGATAAGACATGTACTGTAAGATGGCAAATCTGCTTTTAAAAATATATATATATTTACCACATAAAGGTCCTTCATCCGACCCATCAGGGCAGTCATTTTTTCCATTGCAGATTTTCTCCCATGGCAGACAAATAGTGGTATTGCTGGCACAAGAATATTTTGGCGGTTTACAGATTTTACTGGCACAGTTGTCTTCATCAGAATGATCTTCACAGTCATTATCACCATCACAAACCCAATTTACACTGATGCATTTTCCTTGAAAAAAAAAAAATATACACATGTGTATGCATTATGCAAAACATATGTAGAAGCCTATAAATATTTAATTCATGATAATCACATACAGCAATATTGTATGAATTACATTACAGATATCAAGTACCAAGAAATCCAGAGCGTAATCTTTACCCAGCAATATTAAAAATATTTAATTTGTAACAAGAAGAACTTATTTTTCTGTTTGCCTTAAATAGTTTCTTCACAGAAATATTTTTTTTTTCTTATTAAAGGACTATAGTGAGCCAGCACTTATAAAGTTGGCATTTTGAGCAAACTGGGAACAAACCCTGTACAGGTTGTCATCTCTTACCAGGGCATTGGTCGCATAAACTGCGACATTCACTCATACTGGGCCACTTTTTGTATGTGTATCTTTAGAAAACATAATTTCCAAGAAAAAATTGACACTGACACTAGGTAAATGTGTAAACATCACACAGATAATGGCCGAGCCAGAATTTGAACACAAGTCTTTGGAATTATAAGTCTATAAACACTGCATGACTGCAGCACACTCACCTGAAATGCAAAAAAATTCCTTTTTAAAAGTTGTATAGAGAATGAAAGGTATAACTAAATATTAAATTGACATACTATCTCAGTTTATGAGAGGGACCCGACCCCTGGTCAGGAATGGGCACCACAACGATATAATGATGACTGTGGTTTTTAAGTGAAAGGCTGTCAGATAAGAAATAACCACAACAAAAATGAGCAAAAATTATTACTCCTCATGAGTCCTTCAGGTTTAGTTTGATCTAGATAAGTGACACATTAGAAATTACAAAACCCTTAAGAAAGAAATATTGACCCATGGTCAAGTTAGGTGCTTCGGTCAAACCTGCAAGCAAAATGTTAAAAAAAAGGTGGTGCAACCAGATGGAGGGGTGGAGTTGGTGGAGATCAAGGGTCAACTATTTGCATATTGAGAGGTGCTGAAAGCATATACTGGCGTTTCTCCTTTTAATTTGCTGTATGTCATACAACCACAAAGGAATCTTGACTTATTCAAAGAAAACTGGAAAGTTCAGTGTGATACCCAAAATAAGGTGCTGGATTGTTAAACTGGGCAAATGTTTTAAAAAGCTGCTCCCTTTTGTGTGTGAAAACATTGAAAACGCACAGCACAGGTAAACAAGTCCTTCTGATCGTGGAAATATGTTAAGCATGTTTCACCATAGAAGACTGAGACATTGTCCTCATTCCCACCTCACACTCTCAGGTGGTAGAACATTGGCAGGGGCTATACAAGAAAAAATGGGACTGGCTGACAGTATGTTAAAACAACCTAATCGGTGTGCTATTGAATGTGTTTGTGACATAAATTTACCAAAGCCTTGGAAAGTAAGGGACAAGTTCAACAATGCACAATGTGGCATCCTCATTCTTCACTTCATTCTTTGAATCATCTTCTCTAAATTTGGGAGAACAACTTTATTCTCAACAGAAACACTAGATGTTATACATTTTGTAACTGGAAGGCACTACTGTGCTTCTCTTACAATACAAAGATTGTTATGAGACTAGTTCGATAGATAGATAGATAGATAGATAGATAGATAGATAGATAGATAGATAGATAGATAGATAGATAGATAGATAGATAGATAGATAGATAGATAGATAGATAGATAGATAGATAGATAGATAGATAGATACTGATCCAAAGGGGAAGAGTGCTGTGTTGCAGTAGCCAAAACACAAACACTGTACAAAAAACACACAAAATAAACCAATAATAAAAATATCAAAGTATTTTAAAAACAAACGAGCCAGAGGTTCTGTTATAGCATCTAATGATGGCCAGTAACAAAGTCCTTTGTAGGCACTCTCTGGAGCATTGCAGAAGAATAAGCCTTGTACTAAAGTTGCTCTGCAGGAAGCAAACAAACCAAAGTCAGTGTTTTCTGTTAATGAAGATCATTTCATAATTCTTGGAGAAAAAAATAAAACATGCCAGTTCAAAGACAGCCACCTCTGAAGGCCACCTCTGAAGGCTTGCAGACCAACAGTGGTTTCAAAGACGGCATCTCTTTCAACATGACTCCCAGGCCACTGCTTCCCAGATGGTGCTCTGTTACACTTGACAAACTTAGGGAATTTAGGATGCCATGCATGCCAAAGAAAACTTCAGATTCATCAGATAGTAAAAATAATAAAGAATTTTAAGTCCATGATCTAATAAAACCAATCATTCACAAAATACTTAGAAAATCTTAGGGCAAAAAACACAAAGATATCATTGGCAAAAAAAAAAAAAATCAGAGAGACTAGAGTAGTACATGTTTCAAAGTTGGAACAACATTAAAGAAAAGGCTACACATTTCAAAGTCACAAAATTAACAGTAAGACTTAGACTGTACAGACATGAACTAATTAATTCTAGCTGGCCAGAAGATAAACCTGTATAAAGCCTGGTTCTTTCTGTTTGTCAGTATGCCTGTAGATTCTTTCCCTGTATGCTGGAGCACGTATGTACGTTCAAACCCTTTTTCCAACAGCTCATTAGCCTCGGTATGGCTAGTAAAAACAATAAATGGGCATCATGGTTCCATCTACCCCTGCTAGACAGTAGGTGGTATCACCTTCCAGGCAGGGTGCCATTGTTGTTTCTCTCTCTCCCTCTCTATAAGTATAGGATTTGACATGGTATCCTTGGCATCTTTTGAGTGGCTTTCCTTCTAGTGCTCTGATGCAATCTACCCTTGTTACTTTCAGGGTGCCAAGCTTAGTTCCCTATGCTGCTGCCTCTAGAGATTTCCCTTAAGGCACCCATTGAGACATGGGACTGCCTTCTCTTAGCAGCCCCTTTCCTCTAACACTGGTGTGGTATAACTAGCCTGTTTTTAAAAATACCCTTCTTTTTAATTGGGAGAGATAGAAAAATGAAAATGCTAAACCAAAAATGCTTCCACTATAAAATAAATCTATATAACGAAAAGGTCCGTACATCTGTTTATTAATTTTCAAAACCTGATTAAACTTATCAATCTGTAAAATAAAAATAGTTAAACCAAACAAGGTTTTAATTTATTCCTAACTGTGACAGTGAGAATGTTAAATTACTGATATGACTAAACCTTAGTCAGGTCACAGAAATTTGCCTTACTGTAGCTAAAAAACATATTGGATAACAAAAAATGGCCTGTCTACAAAATTGCCACCTTGCTACTATATATGCACTATAGCAAAGACACAGCTTGTAGCACTTTTCCACCCAAGACTTAATATACAAACAAATACTAGGCAATTTTCAAAAATAATTTGAATAAATTAAGATAATGAGCATACTTCAGAACAATGCTCAAACACTACTCTGTTCCATGTTCCTGCCCCTTTACCCAGTCTTGCCAGTCTTGGATCGTCTCACCATATAAAGTGATCATAAAAATACAGCAAATCCAGAATATGCCCTGACATTTCATGTGAAGTAAAATTTAAAATATAAAGGAACTAACTGTTAACTCGTAAGGGTCTTACTTATTGCTACTACAAATATGGGCTGCTTTGAAAAAATAGTTTTAATAAGCCATTTCCTACCTTCTAACAAAACAGGCATTTGAGTTCCAAGCAAGTTTTATTCCATGGAGGCACCAATACCATCACTACAAAGATTAATAGCTCCAGAGAAGAAGCACATCAGAATGTCTCCTGGGAAAATCTGCCTAAGGTTTTGCGACAGTCATCTCTATGGAAGCTAGTATTTTCTAACAAGGACCACTGTGCCTACACATCACAGTGCTTGGACTGCACAGCTTATGAGAAAGTGTCAGAATACCTTAATTAAATGTGATAATTAAATAATTTTAAGTTCCACACTGCAGCAAAGATAAAAATAAAGAAGCTGTCTTGCATTGCTAAATTAATAAAGAAAATGTAGAAATATTGTACCTCTACATATCACTAAGAACACTTCAAAAGACTGACTGTTATAATGCTAATGTGATTCAAAATAGAATTTATAAAGCACTTAAAATTGGTTGAATAGTTTTAAACATTGTGTTATTAAACCATTTGCATTTGACATCTGGACACACTTCTATAAACTCTAAATAGAAAGGTATTATACATGAGTGCTTAGTTATTTCAAGCATAGTGTAGTTATATTAACATTCTTTAAAAAGTAATTGTAATGGGAGTTAAAAATATACTCATGGAGTGAGAGTAATGAACTGAGTTAGGGACTGTAAAAATTATTTTTTGTATTTATAATTTGTCATTTTTTGATCATTGTCCATAAAAATTCCCTTAAAAGGCAGGTTTAAACTGGTTGCTTAAAACCAGGAAGAAGCCTTCTGAGAGTATGCATACTTTGTTTTATTGTGAATTAGATATATAAGATTAGATTAGAACAACTTAACAGTAAAGCGACCTGGATGAGCTTGCTCTATTCACCACTTACCAGGTCTGATTGGTCAAGCTTGTTCTACTAAGAGAATATATGATCAGAACCAGATAAGATGGCCTCTACATGCAAGTTGCAAAATGACCTATCTCCGGGGGGCTGCAGTGGAGGGCTGGGTTGAAAAAAGTTTTCAAGGACATGCAGAGACAAAGGCAGGCTTGACCTAAGCTGAGTAATGCTTAAACAGGATTGGTCAAAGGACACAAGATGCCATGAGGCCTGTGCCAGGGCAGTTGGCCCTACACTATGACATCCCATTGGTCCAAGAGGCACATCAAGGAAGGACAAGACTGTCATAAATTCAGGTTAAAAGAGAAAGGCAGGGTCTCTGGCATTCCATCCATCCAGAGGCCATGTCAGATCAGAGACCAATCAACTTACTAAGATGAACAGCAGTCTAAACTCCAGGCAAGACAAATTGCAACCTATCCAGCTAATATTGGCATTACTTGCCATACTCATTACTCTGCTTCTATAGAATAAAAATAAAAGCATAAACCTTCTCCTACACATTTTTGGTTTATATAGGTTGTTAACCTACTAGGAGAATGAGGCTGGACTTGGCCAGACTCCAAGATCAGGCTGTTTCTAATGAGTTTGCATGCAGTTTGTGTGAGGAACTTACAGACTTGGGTGCGACTTCTGATCCTAATGTGATGTGGGAGACCTTCCATGACAAGACCCCGAAGGTTGCAGAGAGTTGTGTTGGTGTTAACAGTGTGCCCAGAGGGAGTTGTTTCTTGCAGGGCACCCCAGATATCATTGTGGAGAGTTGCAGCACACGGCTTTATGGCAACTCTGGTCTGTACTGGGAACTGAGAAGGATGGCTGCAAGGGGTCTGATTCAATGGCTAGGATGTTGGGAATCCCTGCAATTCCTGACCAAATCTTTCAAACAATGGAAGAATACGGATATTCTAGCCACCTCTAATGTCTATATATATATATGTAATATGTATATATATATGATGTGTATATATATGTTTATATATGTGTGTGTGTGTCTGTGTGTATAAACATATATATATATATGTATATGCCAGCAACACTCATGACAATGACAAAACAATTAAATTGTCAATCATGTTACGTTATTATTAAAATGTTTCCTTTTCTTTTTACTTCTCCGCTGCCAAACGCGGGTATTTTGATATATATATATATATATAGATAGATAGATAGATAGATAGATAGATAGATAGATAGATAGATAGATAGATAGATAGATAGATAGATAGATATGACAACAACACTCATATCAATGAAAAAACAATTACATTAACAATCATCTTACGTTATTTTTAAAATATTTCCTTTTCTTTTTCATAACTTCTTTAACACACTACTTCTCCGCTGCGAAGCGCGGGTATTCTGCTAGTTTTTAATAACTCAGTCAGTCATTTTTAACTGCTTAGTCCAGAACAGGGTGGCAGCGGGGAGCTGAAGCCTATCCCAGTCAGCATATGGTGCAAAGCAGGACCCTGGACAGGGCACCAATCCATTGCAAGATTTTAATAAACAATTGCAAGAAAAAAATAGGGTGTATAATCAAGGTAAATTGTAAGTGAAACTTAAAAAAATATATAAAAATCAATGTTAAATAGGGGGCGGCATGGTGGCGAGTGGGTAGCGCTGCTGCCTCGCAGTTCAGAGACCTGGGTTTGCACGTTCTCCCCGTGTCTGCGTGGGTTTTCTACGGGTACTCTGGTTTCCTCCCACAGTCCAAAGACATGCAGGTTAGGTGAATTGGCAACCCTAAATTGTCCTGTGTGTGTCTGGTGTGTGTGTGTGTGTGTGTGTGTGTGTGTGCACGCCCTGCACGGGGTTTAATTCCTGCTTTGCACCCTGCGTTGGCTGGGATTGGCTCCAGCAGACCCACGTGACCGTGTAGTTAGGATATAGCGGGTTGGATAATGGATGGATGGATGTTAAATAGGGTTAAATTTATTTAGTAAGGTTATTTGTGAAAGTGTTTAGTTGATATTTGGACTTCAGTCTTCACACATTATACACTTCACGTCAGCATTTGGCCAATTATTAGTAGAACATAAAAAGAGTTTCTGTTCTAGTTATGTGCACAAAATTTCTTGCCTCCCATTTCCTGTCATCCATCATTTACAAAGATTGTTGTAGACACGGAACACATGAAATGTATGTGTTCCAAATAACGATATATTATTTACCCTGTACAATTCCATGCACCTTACACCCAGATAAACAGACTTCAGCTGTGAGAAGTTGGTGTACGATTAAACCTCGCCGGTGCGGGACAAGATAGCAGGCTGCCTGCTGCCAGTGCTGATCGACATATTTGCAAAACAAAAGATGTTGATAAGGAGGTGCAAGGGAATTTAAGGGGATCTGGGATTATACTTTTTTCGCAGAGTTCAGGGATTCTAGTGTTAAGTCTAATGTTTCACAGTTGCGCTCAGGAATTTTCTTTATTTTTGTTCATACAACTAGTAAGCTTTTTTTGAAAAGCAGGAATCTAAAAAAATTAAAGTATGTTATGAATTAAATAATTTTTATTTCAACAACACCAAGTTTTCCCTTTACGCTGGTAGCAGTCAACATAATTAACATTAACTCTGACTGATGATGATAAGAGCCGAGTGGAATGCCCAGTCAGGACCAAAACTACAAACTAAAAACAAGGAAAAGTATGATTTGACTGCAGTGTTGCAAGATGTCCAACCTACAGCAAAGATGCAATACTGCTATGGACCTGTTGGTCACACAAACGTACACCAAGAGTCAGAGTGGCCTGGAAGCAGTTACTTCTGGAGGACAGAAGCAGACAAATGGCACTGAAACAACTGGTAATGCAATGAGTCGCTCAGTTTCACCAATGACAGCAAGGATGTTTTTGACATGGTATAGGCACCTCTGCTGTGTGTTATGGTGGACAGATATCATGGAAGCTGTCTGGCCCTTTGAATATGAACTGCATCACCTGAGTACTTAATGGATGGCCGCAGGGTGCTTCTGACCTTGGGAATAGATAGAGGGATCACAAAAGAAATGTTCCCAGCTTATGGCTTAAAGCTCTTTTCAGTGAAAAACTCAGGAAGCCTGGAGGCAAGCAGTGAGTAAAAGCTTTGGCGCAATCAAAAGCATGAACACAGCCAAGAATATCTTTGAGAAAGATGAATGTTGAGGAAAGTGGGTCAGCCACCCAACAGAAAAGACATAACTAACCAGTATAGGACAGCCTAAAGAGGCTTTAAGATTTCATTTTGTCTATTTTATTATTTTTTTTAATATTAATTCTATCCTAATGTGACTTTACTTGTAAAAAACACTATTTTTATAGCTTTGGTGTCCATAGTTTTCAGTTTGGGTTTGGGTAGAGCTTGAGAGCACTTCATCATTCATTAAACTATCAAACAGGACAGCCTACACACTGATCTAGGAAAAATTTTAAAGAATAACATACAAATACTATATTCAGAAACCTTGCCCTTTAACACAGAATATCTGAGAGCACGGTACAGTCAGTTTATGGCAACAATTTAATTTTCAGTACCCAATGCTTTACAAATCCGCCAAAGCAAACTTATTAAAATAAATTTAAAACAACAGGCAGCATAAAGAGTCTTGAGACCAAATGTTTTCTTCTATTCACACACTGTACTAAGGATTAAGAAAAGCAGGCACAGACATGAAAATATTCAGTATTTCATCACATATACACTTCTTCGTTCTTAAAAAATCATCAGAGTGTAATGGTGTATGCCATTTATCCACTCATCCATCCACTACTGAATCCACTTAATTCAGTTCAGGTTTATGGGGGAGGGTGTCAAGAATGAACCCTGGACAGGGTGCCAGTCAAATAGATTTGTATCCATTTTTAAAACTTTATGATCCCCAGCATACACCAGAATGAGTGTGAAGTGGCAGGGAGAAGAATTAGCATCTCAAATTCTGTCAGAGTACTTTCTGGAAAAGAATTGCTTATTCACAGTTAAGGGATTGTTATAGTCTGTGAACTGACAGGAATGTTTTAATGGCAAAACCAAGAGATGCACGTAAGCCAGAAAAGGATAAAAACTGGGAGATCAAAGAATACAGAGCGAAATGCCAAAGTATGACACAAAAATCAAAGCCCAAAACAAGCAAGGTTGAGTGCCAAATTAATGTGACAAAATCAAGAATAGAAGATTTCTTTTTACATTTGGAATCAGCAGTTTGGATAGTGAAGTGAACTTTTCATCAATTTTTAAACCTGACCAGGGGCCTCATGCATAACGCCATGCGTAGAATTTGTACTATAACATGATGTAAGCACAAAAGCGGAAATGTGCTTACGCACAAAATAATCCAGATGCATAAATCTGTCCGAACGCCAGCTCCCACATTTTTCCGCTACACAAATCCCGGTCAGCGTGAAAATTAACGCACATGCACGCGCCGGCTGCCCCACCCCAACTTCTCCCAGAATTACAACTCTTTGAATATGAAAATCAATATAAATAGCCATGAAGATCAGTGTTGTGTGAAAACGCAATGGCAAAAGCACGAGGGAAAATAGAATTTCAGCGAATACCAAGTGGAGATTATTAGGGTACAGAGGGAAAAACAGGCACACAGTGGGAAAAAGGCACAAAATGTCAACTTTAATCTCAAAATTTCCACTTTAATCAAGTAGTTTATTTTGTCATTAAAGTAGAACATCATAAACTTCATCTTAAAATTGTTTAATTCACTAGTTTCTCAAATTCCATCGTAACTAAAGTAGCACGTTAAATGCCTTGTTTTGTATTTGATCTTCTATGTTCTCTATGTGTGTGAATCACTACGTGCTTCTGGGCTTTCTTTTCCTCCAACAGGACAGAATCCATTACATTCATGATATTACAGCTCTCTAAATAATTAAAATACTGAGATGTATATGTGATATAATTTTCATGATGATAGGAGTTAAAGCGTTTTATTAAACATGGGAACACAATGGCAAAGTGATTGTTCATATCTCACACAAGATGTTTGCTGCACCATGCGCAAGCTTTGATAAAATACTTTATTATAGCAGTACTATTTCTTTCAAACGTACTAACCTCCAATTCCTGTTCTTACTTTTCTTTCTCCAAATACCCAATCACCATACAATCAGCTCCGTAATAGATGTTAAGCCATCTGTAAGCTTAGAACGCCGATTCTTCAAAACTTTTAAGGAACATTGAAATATCTTCGTAGTACACGTTTAATTATTCTAACCATCTATCCTTCCATTGTCGCGTCAACACCAGAAAGAATACATTGCGAGGTAGGAACAATCCGTGAATGGTGCGCCAGCGGCTCATTACCGCTGCGGCACTGTGTCCTCACATGTTTAATTATTAACAATATAGATTATTTAAATGAAGTTAAAGTTTTATCTGTATAATATAATAAACATATTTCATGTTAAAAATGAAAAATGATATCGTCATCATATGTAAATACGCTCTTTATAAAGTGGCTCAGGTTATGCAATATTATAACTGTATTGCAAGTTTACAGTGAGGTAATTGTACTTATAAGTACAAACAGTTCTACAAGGAGCACTTGATGGACTGATTGGGTGCGTTAATAGTTCTTGGGATGAAACTGTTTCTGAACTGCAAGGAAAGGCTCTGAAGCGTTTGTCGTATGAGTGCAGTTCAATAGACAGCACGGCTGAGGCAGCGTGTGCTTGATGCTGTATACCAATAATTCTCTTTCCGATCAGTTGCTGTACAGCTGTGATTCACACTCAGATACAGTGATATAAATAGTCTGAGTGGTGCAGTGAGAGTAATATGGAAAAAGATGATCTGCTGTGGCAACCCCTAACAGAAGCAGCTGAAAGAAGAAGAAGAAGGTGCAGTGAGAGTAACAATGCTGAAGCAGTTATGGTATTTGGAATAGTTTGACCATTCTGTGGACCATTATATTGTTACAGGTTAATTACAATCAGAGCATTAAACTAATAAACAATATGCGGCTAATTTCAATATATTTATAAAGCTGTGTAAGGGATGTGGATCTAAAAAAGAAAGGGTAACCACGCAGGAACAGTAGCACTGCTTTGACACTGGGTGCCGCCAGTCTACAAATCCGAGCGCAGAACTTGTGTACGGCAGGGGAAGAGCTACCGTGGAAATGCGCGTGGCTTAATACCAAGTTTAGGTTTTATGCATCACAATTTGAAAGTGGAAATGTTCTTATGCAACTTTTTGGTGCGTACGCACCATTTATACATGAGGCCCCAGGTCACAACCTCTGAATAGACACCCATGAAAATGTTTGCGCTGTACGAATGAACATTACACCAAATACAGGTAGCCAAGATGAAACAGCGTGGTGGCTATAGTTACAAAAAGATAATACAACATGTGGGCAAATTGACTGATCAAAAATAAACATTAGAATTGAAATCTCTGATCACGGAAACCTCTAAATCTAGTGCAAGATCGACTTAAATGAAGTAAATAAGAGGTTAACAATTATTAAGAAAAGTAATATCACAACAGTGTGGTATAGCGGGTCTGCAGCTTTGAATGAATGGCCAGTTTTTAAAATAATTCCATTTGGCCATGTCAGTCTCCATGGGCACACTCGTGCACCTGGGGGGAGTTGATGGGGTAATTGGGGAAAGTCACACCTGCACATGAGGAAGCAATCATTCAGAATTGCTTCATCGGCTTCCTGTGGTGCGTGATTGAGCCGCTGCACCCACGGAGCCGTATAAGTACAGGCTGGCATAATAGATTGGTAAGAGAAGGAAAATGAACTGAAAAGAGACACATAGAACAGAGGATAATAGACAGAAGGAAAGGCAGGAGTTGGAGTAAGTCAGCGCTTATTTAGAAAGAAGAAGGAGGTGGACGGGCATAGTGTCTCAGGAGGAGGCATGAGGTTTACCCCTGCTGAGAAGCCCGAAGCAGCAGTGATTGCTGTGCTCTGGGATGTCTTCTCATCGGGTGAAGCCTGGATTGGGAGTGGTGGGATTGGGAGCAGGGTCCAATGGAACACCGTAGATTGGACAGCGGGGACACAGGCCAGTTATAAGGAATGTCTGCACCAGTTGGTGTACGTCTCTCCATGCTGCAAGGCCAAGGAAGGATAAGCCAGAGAGGCGTCAGTTTGGAGAGGAAAGTTCCGGGGAATGGAAAATTTTAAACACTCCTGTCAGTATTTTAATTTAATTTTTAAATGAATTATATATTGACATTTTAACCTCCACTTCACTGTTGTTTTTAATAGGATTACTGTATTTACTAGCATTTGAAGCACTGCACTATGGATACTGTTTTGGATTTGTTTTTGTTTTAATAAAAGCACCTTTGCACTCTGCACCTTCTCCTTGCTCCAAGAGTGTTTTATCCTCATTTGCACAGCTCATCTGGAGGCTCCCAAAACTGGAAGAGGGAGCATGGAGCAGGACCCACACCATCACAAACAGGGATGAGAACTTCCCAAGTGGAGGAATTCAAGAATTTTGGGGTCCTACTCACTAGTGAACTGAGAGGCAATCATAAGATTAACAAATTAATCAGTGCAGGGGCTGTTTTATGAACTTTGTACTGGACCATGGTAGTGAAGCAGGAGCAAAGTCCTTGGACAAAGCTTTCAGTTTAGCCGTCAATCTACATCTTCACAGACAGACATACAGACAG
Organism: Polypterus senegalus; assembly: GCF_016835505.1. Taxonomy (NCBI): domain Eukaryota; kingdom Metazoa; phylum Chordata; class Cladistia; order Polypteriformes; family Polypteridae; genus Polypterus; species Polypterus senegalus. The sequence continues at coordinate 147,633,304 of NC_053159.1, read as the reverse complement.
ACAGACAGACAGACAGACAGACAGACAGATAGATAGATAGATAGATAGATAGATAGATAGATAGATAGATAGATAGATAGATAGATAGATAGATAGATAGATAGATACTTTATTAATCCCCAAGGGGAAATTCACATACTCCAGCAGCAGCATACTGATAAAGATAATATTAATTAAAGAGTGATACAAATGCAGTGCAAGTTAAAAAATGCAAGGTGGAGAGTGCGAGGCAGGTATAACAGTCAATAATTTTGTGTAGTGTGGAATTGAAGAGTCACATAGTGTGGGGTCTCCTCAGTCTGTCAGTGGAGCAGGACAGTGACAGCAGTCTGTCACTGAAACTGCTTCTCTGTCTGGAGATGATCCTGTTCAGTGGATGCAGTGGATTCTCCCTGATTTACAGGTGCCAGTTCAGCGCCTGTTGCTCTGCCACAGATGTCAAACTGTCCAGCACCGTACCTACAATAGAGATGTGCTCACAATCTATAATTCATAAATATATAAATATAATTTCATAAATACAATAAATATATAATTCAGATATGCTCACAATCTGAAAACAATGATCAAAAGAATGAGACCATCACTACATGTAGCCAAAATGAGGTTCTCCTTGGAAAATGAAGGTTGCTTTCCCTACTCTCTGTTATAGAGTAAGCAGCTAAGAAATATGTAAGGACTTTGGAATGGAACCACTGCTTGTCCAGGTTCAAAGGAGTCACCTGAGGTGACTTGGGCATGTAGTTCAAAGTTGCGGGGAACAGAGTGGATGAAACAACCCTCACCAGCAAAAGTAGGAAGTTGCTGAATGCAATGTGCTTCACATTTATTCAAAATTGTATAAAAAAAAAGTTTGTATTAACCTGTCTTTTTTTTTTTTTTACCTGAGATGTTGCATGTGAACTTTGTTTTTGGATCGCAGATTTTCTTGGTGCCATCACAGTTCGTTTCATCACTGCCATCTTCACAGTCTTTGTCTCCATCACAGCGCCATCGCTCAGGTATACAAGCTCCATCGGTGTAACAGTGATATTCCTTTGCAGAACAGTCACCTACAGGTGGCAAAGCTGTGAAAAAGACCAGAATTCTAATTAAAGCAAAATTAGCATATCTGTAGAGCTAAGGACTGTTAGGATTGGCTTTCTTTTGTGAGGCAGTCATTTTCATCCAAAGTAACGCAACTCTCCAATCATAAAAGAACAGTATGTCAGGGCTTCAAGTCTCTCAGACGCACCTCATTTGAGCAGGCTAAAAAAGATACCTAACGCTTAAGAGCCCTGGTTACAAATCTCGATTATGATTGTCATTTAACACTGATGGCTGGGACTGACATTTCAATTTAAAGCCTGTGTTATCTTGCCACTGCTTGGCTGATCACAGAATAGCATTTACATATGAGGTTGGGGAAAAGTTGTGAGATTTCTTTGCCATTGACAAACTGTTCAAGCAAGAAGTAGCTAGCAGTTTTCACAAAGAAACCGAGGCTGAGGGATTGGGATACAGTCACATTATGCAAATTAGCAGCAAATGTAATTAATTTTACAAAACCAAGTGACAAAAGCTTTTAAAAAATCCAAATGGGGAAATTGAGGTCTTACTTTTACCGACATACCAGCTTTACTTTTCTATGTATTTTTAGAGCATAAATTAATTGCATAAAATGTTTAATCATATAAAAAATGCATGTACATATTCTGCACATTTATGCCCAAACATTTTTATTTATTCCTGGATTTATTTTTAGCTGTTCTGGGCCTCACAGTCCTCTTAATAGCCAATAGTTTTTTTTTTTTATTATTATAAGCATTCTTTAAATGAATAATTTAAACACTGGGAATGCTGGTCAAGTAGACTATCACCCATCATAGTCACCCACAGCCATGCCGATTTAAGTCACCAATTAGCCTAATTTGTGTCTTTGATGTGTGGTTGAAAACCCACACAAACATATAAAAACATACAAATTTCATACAGTGATCAAACCAAGATCTGAGCTCAGTCTCTAGGAGTTGTGAGTCAGCCATACTAACCCCTGAACCACCTGCATTAAGCAGTAAATAATAGAAAATACGGAGAAGAGCCCGTGGAATATTATACTTTTTGGTGCGGCAATTCAGGAACAGGTAAAAAAAGACTGGCTAGAAGCTAATAAAAATCATTTTTTTCTTGACAAGATGGTGAATTTCATCCATTTAAAATATCTTCTGTGCTTTGAGCTTTAATTATGGGAGATTAAAGGATTCAAATATAAAAGGATTTTCCTTAAAGCAGATATACAGGATTAGTCATCTTTTGTCTGACTAAAGGGAATATCAGAACTGGACAGCCCACATTCAAAAAAAATTAAGGATAATATCATTTTTTTCTAGACTTTAATGAAAAGAAGTCGGGTCCAGATTATACTTGTTAAAAGGGCTTAAGAAGACATACACAAGAGTGATGAAATATGGTTAAGAAAAGGCTTTCCTCCAGTCTCTCAGTTCGTAAAAAATAGATTATGTCTTGATTTAGTGCTGCCATTGTGCAGTTCATTATAGCATATTCTTACCAGGCTGACATTCGATGCTACAACATTACCTCCATCTACGTTGGGTATTTTCTGCACTGAATACAATAACTTTTAAATTAATTATGCACATGATGCATGTATTTATTTATTCCACTGTTACACCTGGAATATATGTTGTGCAGTTTTATAACAAAGCTGTTTGTAACCAGCTGCTCTAACATTGCATTTTCTATCAATAAAGTGTTATGTATGTGGATATCTGAATGATCAAATCCGATCACTGAATGTGCCTTGGTACATGCTGCTGTAATAGAAGGACAAAATGACAGAAATGTCAACACAGATTTGTCATCAGGTACAATGGGAGTGGGCAGCAGGGTGCATCTCTACTTTAAAAGTGGAATACACACTGGTAAAAGGTGAGTGAAGTGAGCCATATATGTTTAAAGGGTGTCACCAAAGTAATTACTAAATAATAATAATTCTTTACATTTATAAAACACATTTCTCACTACTCAAAGTGCTCTCCATGCAGGGAGGGCATGAAAACGTAATATGGGCAGATTGTCAGACAACAGCACTTCTTCCTCCTCTTTACTTCATTTGTCTCCTTTTTATATGTCTGGATTAAATAAACAACAAAACCACATAGTCTTTGATGCACTTTGTTCAAAGTTTAGGTACCCCACATCACAATGGTAAAAATAAGATTACACTGGCAAGAGCTACTGCCAGCAGCACTAGATGCAAGGCAGGAGCGAACCCTGGAGGAGATGTCAACCCATCATAATGAAAAAAACAGACCTAACTTTTTTTCAATGAAAAAATAAATCAAAGGTTGGAAAACAAAAGTTTCAGCTTAGAGAGTCTTCATTAGATTTGTGCTTATAAAGGAATAAGCAGAGAAGATATTCATTTGGGCAAGGGAGCAGAAAAGCCAGGGGAGATAAAAGTCCAAAAGTGGTGAGATGAAGAGACAGATTAAAGGGCTAGTCTATTTTTCGGGAGGAATGTGTGATTCACATCATACAAAAAGCTTCATTTTTAAGTTTCTTTATTGGAAACCATGTGAAAAGGCACAGGTGAAAAGATTCAGTATGTGTGGTTATAATCAAAAAGATGTAAAAGTTCCACAACAGACTTGGTGAAGTCTTTGATCTCAATATTTCAGTTCCCTAAAGCAGTCTACAAGCCTTCTTCTTGTTTTATTGTTGTAAATTGCAAAAGACATTTTACAAGAAAGGATGTACCAATGTCCAATGGAGAGAAAAAAAATGAAACCTACAGAAACTTTCTTTAAGTTGAGGACGCCCCACTGTACACCCTAAATGCATGCTATAAGCCAGAATGGAGAAAGAAAGAACAACATGTAATTCTATTGTAGACATTGCCTGGACTAATAATTAGATGATAGAGATGAAATTATATCAAGAGAAACATTAATTTTCTATAGCTCATTGTTCAGTTTCCAGGGGCTTATTGTTTAGGATAAAGATAATGAGTGGCAGAAAAGAAAAATGACTGCTAGTGGCACAGTTGGATCAATGAGCCATATTGATGTTACCCCTCAGCCATTTGTTAGGTACTTACAATGAAATGAACTAAAGTGTGCATTTTAATGAGTTTTACCGGTCAGGGGTATGTTCTTCTTACTTTTGATCATGACTACAGGCATTACATCCTGATTCAGGGAATATTTAATCCATTGCCCATTATGACAGTCCCCTCTAAAAAGAATAGCAATGGACATTGCTGGACCTTTATTAAAACAATGTCAGTTTCAACTTTCAATATATTTAATTTATCCTTGCTTATGTGATATCTCAAAATGATTCCACATCAGAAACCTGTTGTCAACAATACAGCGGAAGAATTACTGCTTGTATTTTCAATGTAGAACTTTGGAAATTTTGTAAGATTAAGGCAGTCCAGTTTGGTTGAAAATAATGCACAGTCATCGTCAGCTACTATGGATAAAACAACAGCAGACAATATTACAGTTTCTCAACTGTAGTCTGATTTCATGAAATATTTACGATTAAGATGAAGATGATGAAAAATGATGGGGAATGAATCATGTAATAAACATTTAATCTACTTGTCCTCAGATTATTCTTACAAGGAAAATCCAAATAATCTTTCATGTTTGGTTATCTCCATTCCAGATCAGGAAATACTTGGCAACAGGAAACAGGAAGAAGAACACACTGCCTTAATGCTTAAATATCTCCTTTTTCTTAACTTGCTAAATGAGATTTTTAGGATTCTGGACAGCTACATTTTATTCTGATAGTATGTTTGCCTTGTGTGCTTATTCCTTAAAAAGCCAGTAACCAGCTCTGGTAGGCACACTCCTGTGACATACCCCTGTATTCAAAAAAACTCCAAAATGTAAAGTTGTTTCAAAAAAGGGGCACTTTGAGAGGGTTAGAGAGAGGGCCTGACTGTAGGTACTTTATCATGAACCTTTATGCTCTGTGTGTTCTTGCCGTCTACTCTTTTATGGCATTGAGTAAGTGTTTATGTCTTGCAGTCCTCTCAAAGGATTATGTTTTTCCACATTGGCATGTTCATAGCCTGTAAAACTGTCAAAGGTCTCTGCCTCCCAGAGGTCTAATGTGTGACTCGCTCATCCACAATGTCCCACCATACTCCTTCTTGGTCTTTCTTGCCTTAGTCATTGGCAATCTTTTGTCATTCAGGTACTTATTCACAATATAAATGCAGCCAACAATTTGTACAGAAGTATACTTTTCCTCTAATAGTCTTCATATTCTTTCTTATTTTCTCAATTTTTAAAATTTTTTCACTTCATACCGTGAAGCCTGCATGATTCATTTTTTTAATTGTTTTAATCCATTTCTCAGTCTTTGTTTTTTGACTCAGTCTGATGTTACAAGTCAACTCTTACATTACAGACCTACAGCTTTGACTCTTTAATCTCTGACTACATCTCATTTGTCTTGCTGTACTCAGCTTGTACCCTTTATTACTCAAGCAGTCAATCAGTCCTTTCAGTTTAGTTTAGATTCTGCTGCCTTCAGAGTCTTGCTAAAGGAGTTCACTTCTAGAAGGAAAAAAAAATCTTTATTCACCTGACTTAAACCTCATTCTGCTGATGAATTATTGAACTCTTAATAGTATCAGAGTAATTAATGATTTTGACACCTTAATATCAATGAACTGTGACATGTCAGCTTGATAGATAGAACAGCTGCCTCGTGGGCCAAGCACACTGGGTTTGAATCTGGGGCTCAAGCAGTGTGTGTGTTTAAAGTGTCTGTGTTACCCCCGTATCAGCAAGGGTTTTCCTTTGAGGAATATGGCCGTTCTCCCACATCCACAAAGGTATGCATGTAAAATAGGTGCTTAGTATGACAATTGTTCCCCTAATCATAGAGTTATGGGTAAAATGGAGATGAAAATTCCTCTACAGATGCCATTGCATGTATATTTTGCTACAGCAAAGCATCATTATAAACATATAAATGTCATCTCCATCCCTGAAATAAACTGACTGGTCCAATATAATCACAGTATTTAAAGCAACTTAAATATAATAATTATCTTTAAAGTCTCCATTTATTTTAGAAAGTATTTGAGCTATAACTTTCATAGTTTTCCAGGAGACCATTGGTTCTGATGTTGTTCCTTCTACATGTCTTCCAATGCAGCTAATTTATCACCAAGCATTTTGCATTCAAATTCTACAGCAGTTGCCTTTTTGTCAGTGGCAAATGTTGATTGTTCAACCACTTCAATACGAGTCGTAAACGTTTATTTAACATCTTCCATGTGATCACCATGTTATTTTATTTTATGCTCAATTTTGCTTGTATTTTCCTGCATTTTTTCATTGATACTTGCTAGAGTTTTATTAAGGTTTACACCAGATTTATTGTTTAAATGTACCTCCTGATCATTTATTTCCTGAAGCAGCTTGTTCATTCTGCTGTCTATTCTAGTAAGATTTCTGCCTGTTCTTTTGTGTATCTATCTATCTATCTATCTATCTATCTATCTATCTATCTATCTATCTATCTATCTATCTATCTATCTATCTATCTATCTATCTATCTATCTATCTATCTATCTATCTATCTATCTATCTCATCTTTTCACTTGTGTATATCTTCTGTTTCTCTCAAGAGTACGGTAATCATTGCCTTCAGCTCAGATAGCTCATTTCAATGTTCTCCGTGGTCCGAGAGTGGAGATACATAACCTGTTAGAGTGGATTCCACTGACTTGCAGGGGTGTTGGTAGCAGTTGACTGCAGGGATAAACAAGACTTGCTAGGTTCCAATTTCCTGCCCGAGATCAGTGAATTCTCATCACCTGCCTCACTTGCTGTTTTGCTTCGACTAGAGCATATGCTGCAGCGAGAGGTCCTGGCCGATCCATTCCTTCACCTGTCTCTTACAACTCGGTTCATCTCTCACAACAAACAATAAAAAAAAAAATGTATTTTCCATCATTTAACGAAAGTCTAATTAAAATTTTAATATAATCAAATTTGAGAGACTTTTATGTTTTGACTTTGAATTCTGTCATCTTTATGTTAATGTTCTTAAAGCCTACTGTTACAATTGTGCCATTGACTTTTTAATTTAGTTTTATACTGCCTTGTGTCAGCCTTCTTTGTTTTATTAAAAATGAGATGTGTTACTTGGCTTTTTCATCAGACAATGGACTTCACCGTTGACATTAGAGTGCGACTGGTTAATCAGGAATTATTATATAACTAAGTGCTTTGTTGTAGTGGTTAAGGCTTTGGACCTAGAGCGTCAAACCCTGAGGTTAAGGGTTCAAATCCTACTATTGACACTGTGTGACCCTGAGAATGTCACTTTATCTGCCTGTGCCCCAACTGGAAAAACAAACAAAATGAAACCTTTTCTGTCTTGTCATGTTGGCTAAAAGCATCAGTAAAATGTCAAGTAATAATAATAATAACTAGCCAACCCGCGGCATACCATACGCCGCATAATCAGGCCGTTTTTTTAATGATTTTTAAGCACAGGGAGAAAATTAACATTTGAAAAACCGGTAATGTAATAAATCAGCAAGAAAAGCAAAATTGTAACAATGCACGGAACGAACCAACACCCAATTGTCCGTGACTGAAAACTGGCGGACCGTCCTTGCACCTTCTCCTGCCAGACGGAGGGATGGGGGTGCACGGCGCGGAGTCTGGAACGGGAGGAGAGGTAGGACGTCCATTCAGCTCTGTCTGTCATGCTAGTCTGCTGATTTCTCATTCAGTATGCACTGCCCGCTCATGTGCCCACCTCCAACTCGTCACTTGAATCGTCTTCTTTACACAGTCCAGATGTACCTGTGACTGACGTAGACTTTTCATTGCTCTGTGCGGTTTTGGCCGCTCTTCTATATATAATCCACCAAAACAACCGACCACGGTAGTAGCTAGGTGGGAGGGGGTGTGTACAAAGGGTTGGGACGCAACAAGTGGGAGCGTATGAGTCACACTTAGTGGGAATTCCACGGTTTGCAGCCCGAATTGGGTTCAACCACTTACCCATGCCGGGTAGACACACGCTCAATGTCATGCATAATTATTTATTGAATGCTAAACACTTCTGGAAAGACACGGTTGTCTAAAACGGGTTGGTGTGAGAATACAACAGTAAGCGAATGAAAAGATGGACCTCTGGAGAGAATAAAATACAACAAAATAGTGAACCCGCGGCATAACAAATGCCGCATAATTATTTATTGATGGTTGAACACTTCTGGAAAGACACAGTTGTCTAAAAAGGAAGGGTTTGAGGATACAACAGAAAGTGAATGAAAAGATGGAACTCTAGACTTTTCATTGCTCTGTGCAGGTTTGGCTGCCTTTCTATATATAATCCAGCAAGACACCCGACCACGGTAGTAGCGAGGTGGGAGGGGGGTGTGAACAAAGTGCAGGAGCATCTAAGAAGACGCATGTTTGTAGCAGATGCAAATAGCTGTATGTAGCGTGTAAAACAGTTTGCCATGGTGCACGCGGTCGTGCGTCGTAACCGAAATGTCGGTTTTTAAAGATTGCTTACTTCATTGTGCTTTAACCTCAGTTGTAAAGGATTATTTTAAGGATCCCATGGGATACCCCTCGCAAACTGTTTCACAAGCTGCATATGGCGATTCACCTCCACGAGAAACATGCCTCTATGAACAGTCAACGTAGCTCGGAGGTGCATGACATGCACATGACATTAACCTGACCTACACTGCATGTGCCCTCTACGACAGACGAATATAAATGACGCCATTTTTTCTGTGTTGTCACGCCCGAGTTAGTGGGCGTGGCCCTGCAAGTTGTCGTCGTATCCAATGGTCTTGGAGTTGGTGGCCGTGGCTCCTTCCTGCGCGCGCCATAGGTGTCTCACTTGTCGGTGGCTTAGTGAATGCATGCCCCTTGAGGCGTGCTTTTCATGGTTGTCTTGCCTTTACATGGGTGTCTTGCCTTAGTGAATTATATATATAGATAATAATAATAATAATAATAATAATAATAATAATAATAATAATAGATCACTAAAGTTGTTTACTCTTGAACATGCTATACACATTTGTCCAGAAGTAAAACATTTCTACTTTAAATTAGTTCCTGCTTTTTCTGCTTTTCCTAGTTACTTGGGTTTCATTGATGGTAATTGCAAAACACAGTTTTACAGGAAAGTGTAATCTTTGGATTTGAAATGGGCAATTGGTAGGAATAATGTGAAATCTGACAATACTGTATATTATTGTTATTTGAGGTTTTACGATTTTTATTTGTTTATGCTTATTGAAGTACAATATCTATTTTCGTGTTTTTCATCTGGTGTATGTAGTTCCTATTTAAAATCAGCAGATGTAAATTTATATGCAATGCAGTGGTTGAAGTGGGCATACCTAACTCCTGCTACCCTATGTATTAAACCAATGTATTAATGTTACACTAATGTATTCATGTGGAAAGTGCAGTGTACAGAGCATTCGCCTATTCAAAATTCAAGTGGCACCATTTAAGACCAATGTTTCTCCCTTGGAGTCAGCAGCACTGTAATCAAGGAGCATGGAGGGGGTGTAACTCTACGTGACTTGTTTGCTTTGTAAGCATATTTACATTAAAATTAACATTCCACAGATTTGCACGAATCTGCATTTCATACAGATGCAGCTGTAGTAATATGGTGTTGTACCGTGTTGACCATTATGGACGCAATGAGAAGTCAAGCAAAATGACACCTTTAAACTGCTTGAAGAAGGGGCCTGAGTTGCCTCAAAAGCTTGCATATTGTAATCTGTTCACTTAGCCAATAAAACGTGTCATTTTGCTTGACTTCTCATATGCAGCTGCAGACATTCTGTTGACTGTAAAGTATCTGTCAATCTACATAATTTAGTCTCTTTTGAAAATTTTACCCAAATGTCTATTACAATATTATCCAGCTCAAATATATACAACAGAACTGTGCCCTCTGCAACAGTGTAATGATGCCAGGAAACTAAATTGAAACTGAGAATGGCATATTAAAAGAATAGTTTAAAGTGGGCAAGCATGTGTAATCACTTAGAAGATTTTCATATATATACAAATTATATATATATATACACACAAAGCTTTGAAGTATAGAAAGCTACATTCAGATACATTGGGCTTTATGCAATTTATTATTATTATGTTTATGAGTATAAGAACAGCTTTGGCATGTTTGTGATGACCATGTTCAGATCAAACTATGACTGCTAAACATGTTTTTTCTCAGTGAATTTCAAAAGCAACAGCCACTTAAACCTTTCAGAGATGAGTGCCTTAACTACTACATGTAAACTGCTCAAAAAAATTACAGGAACACTTTGAAAACACATCAGATCTTAATGGGAAAAAAAACATGCTGGATATCTTTACTGTTATGGATTGGGTAATATGTTTTGAATGAAAGGATGCCACATCGTTTGATGGAAATGAAAATTATCAACATACAGAGGGCTGAATTCAAAATTTGAAAATCAAAGTGAAAAAATGATGCTGCAGGCTTGTCCATTTTGCTGAAATTTCATTGTAGCAAACCAAAATCGTACTCAGTAGTTTGTATGTGGTTGTATGCATGCCTGACAATGTCGGGGGGGCATGCTCCTTATGAGACAATGGATGGTGTCTTGGGGGATCTCCTCCCATATCTGGACCAGGGGGTCACTGAGCTCCTGGACAGTCTGAGGTGCAACCTGGCACCGTTGGATGGACCGAAACATAATGTCCCAGAAGTATTCTATTGGATTCAGGTCAGGCGAGTGTGGGGGCCAATCAATGGTATCAATTCCTTCATCCTCCAGGAGCTGCCTGCATACTATCGCCACATAAGGGCCGAGCATTGTCATGCACCAGGAGAAACCCAGGATCCACTGTAACAGCACATGGTCTGACAATGGGTCCAAGGATTTCATCCCAAAACCTAATGGCATTCAAGGTGCTGTTGTCTAGCATGTAGAGGTCTGTGCGTCTCTCCATGGATATGCCACCCCAGACCATCACTGACCCACCACCAAACCGTTCATGCTGAACGATGTTACAGGCAGCGTAACGTTCTCTACGGTTTCTCCAGACCCTTTCATGTCTGTCACATGTGCTCAGGGTGAACCTGCTATCATCTGTAAAAAGCACAGGGCACCAGTGGTAGACCTGCCAATTCTGGTATTCTATGGCAAATACCAATCGAGCTCCACTGTGCCGGGCAATGAGCATAGGACAACTAGAGGACAGAAGGCCATCAGGCCACCCTTATGAAGTCTGCTTCTAATTATTTGGTCAGAGACATTCACACTAGTGGCCTGCTGGAGGTCATTTTGTAGGGCTCTGGCAGTGCTCATCCTGTTCCTCCTTGCCCAAAGGAGCAGATACTGGTACTGCTGATGGGTTAAGGACCTTCTACAACCCCGTCCAGCTTTCCTAGAGTAACTGCCTGACTCCTTGAAACTGTCCTGGTAGACACTGCAAACCTTCTGGCAATGGCACATATTGATGTGCCATCCTGGAGAAGTTGAACTACCTGTGCAACCTCTGTAGAGTCCAGGTATCACCTCCTGCTACCAGTAGTGACACTGACCATAGCCAAATGCAAAACTAATAAAAAAAATAGTCAGAAAAGATGAGGAGGGAAAAATGTCAGTGGCCTCCACCTGTTAAACTATTCTTGTTTTGGGGGTCATCTCATTGTTGCCCCTCTAGTGCACCTGTTGTTAATTTTATTAACACCAAAGCAGCTGAAACTGATTAACAACCCCCTCTGCTACTTAACTGACCAGATCAATATCCAGGAAGGTTCATTTACTTGTTGCTATACTCTCATTAAAAAGTGGTCCTTTCATTTTTTGAGCAGTATATATTGTTCTGATCTTTCATACTGCGATATTCAGAAAGTTGATCATTCATTACAGATGTTCTGTTCAGCATCTTTAATCAAACAAACCTATAAAAAAGTTTGTAATTGGTGCTGATCAGACATGAAGCCTGGAATTGTTTAACCCATCTGAGTCGATTATTAAGTCTAACTCGATTATGTATACAGAATACAGTGAACAAAAAAAAAAAAAAAGTGAGTTTCTTCTACTTTATTACTCTTCTTGATTGTGTGACTTTAATGTTCTTGTTATATTTCACCTCCACATGAATATTTCTTCTGTTAAAATACTTAACATTTTTATGGTTAAATTTAGCATTATTAGCTTTACTTCCCTAGAATGTTGACATTTGAAACATATCTTGTAGTGGGCATACTGTCTACCTTAATATCATGTGAATGTGTTCCTTCTGATTTTCTGTTGTAATGTAGGCTTTAATCCAAGTGTGGTGAAAAAATTGACATGACTTACAGGTGAACTCTCAGGGAAACAGGAGACTTTCATTACTCCAAAGCAACAAACAAGACTGGCATTGTAATGGCCTCATTATGACACACTTCTGTAGGGTCACTTTTTCATCTGTTTTTTTGTTAAGATTTGAGATAAATATTTAAAGAATGTAGATTTTATACAAGGCACATATCTAAATGTTCTGTAATCTATAATACATTGCAATGAGCTTTTATTTATGTATTACATGAGTTATCCATAGTTGCCAGAGTGAGAAAATTCAACGATAATTACAAATTATATATTACTTTATTACCCATAAACTTCTTGTACCTAGAACACAATTATCTTTAGTAATGGGAAGTTTCTTTGCATACTTGAAGGTTTTTCCTTCTGATACAAGAAATAATGAATTGCAATAAATATCAATGGAGACAACATGGGTTTGCTTGGGGCAGCATGGGACATAGACGAAATAGTGAGGAAAATATTTGAAGTATGAAGCTTCAAATTTAGAGTTTATGGCAAACAAACAATGCTGTGCATAATGAATTAATAAATAAACAAACAGAGATTGTTATTTATAGATGGTTCAAAACATTAACATAATAATTTCTGCCTTACTTTATACCTCAAATGTCATCTCCTATTATGTTATGATATATGCAATTCTCTTTCCAGCTCTTTCAGTATAAAGCATAATATTTAATTCGCTATTAATAGGTTGATATTAGTAATGCTTGTTCAGAAAAAGATTAAACATTTACATCAAAAAAGTAATGCAATTTACAGAGAAATAGTTATGCTTTCTTCCTTAATGTTGGCAGCTAATTCAGCACTAACCTGATCCTGAGCAAGTTGTGTTAGACTCATCACTAAAATCACCACAGTCATTATCGCCATCACAAGCCCAGTTTTCTGGTATACATCTCCCATTTGAGCAAGGGAACTTAACATTTGAACATGAGTGAGTGCATCCAAGCTCATCAGTGCCATCTCCGCAGTCATCATCTGAAAGAAAAATCACATTCAAATATTAGAATCAGATGTACATAAGGAAATCATTTAATATGAACTATTCTATAGAAAACTGTGGTGGGCTGGCACATTGCCCAGGATTTGTTCCTGCCTTGTGCCCTGTTGGCTGGGATTGGCTCCAGCAGACCCTTGTGACTCTGTGTTAGGATAAAGCGGGTTTTCTTAGACAGCTAACAGAGTACTTTAATATTTTGTGCTTCTTTCTAAGTCTTCTAAGGTCTTAGGTTTGAAGCTGGTGGTGGTGACTACCTGCATGTTCTTACTGTTTTTTCTCAGATACCTCAAATTCAATCCACATCTCACAAATATGAGAGTGACTCTAAATTTGCCAGGTTGTAAGTGAGTATGAATGTGTAAACCATCTTGCCAGGATTTAACATTTAAATTTGAAATGTCCTTTAGTGGGCAGCTTGGTGGCACAGTGGTAGCGCTGCTGCCTTGCAGTTAGGAGTCCTGGGTTCACTTCCTGGATCCTCCCTGCGTGGAGTTTGCATGTTCTCCCCGCATCTAAGTGGTTTTCTTTGAAAAGATGCAGGTTAGGTGCTTGGTGTGTGGGCCCTGTGGTGGCTGGGATTGGCCCCAGCAGACCCTCGTGACTCTGTGTTAGGATAAAGCGGGTTGGAGAATGACTGACTGACTGTTCTATAGAAAACTAACACTTAGATTGACAGGGAAGTGCAAACAGGGCATACATCTTTTTGCTGAATAGAAACAGATTAAGAAAATAAATTATTTGGTGTTTGCCAACCCAAATAACAAAACAAAGATGATAACTAGATAAGAAGTTTCTGTGTTGTGTCATATTAATTATTGGTTATACAGTTTCAATTCTACAATTTGAACAGTTCAGTTTGAAAGAAAAGTACAGATAATGTTTCAGTTCTTTAAAGAGCAGAAAATCCTCATTTAAATCTGCGAGCTTATTCCTCCCTATAGGATTGAGTAATTTTGTATATACAGTACAGGCCAAAAGTTTGGACACACCTCCTCATTCAATGTGTTTTCTTTATTTTCATGACCATTTACATTGGTAGATTCTCACTGAAGGCATCAAAACTATGAATGAACACACAGGTGAAATAACTGAAAACATGTTTTATATTCTAATTTCTTCAAAATAGCCACCCTTTGCTCTGTTTATTGCTTTGCACACTCTTGGCATTCTCTCAATGAGCTTCAACAGGTAGTCACCTAAAATGGTTTTCACTTCACAGGTGTGCCTTATCAGGGTTATTTAGTGGAATTTCCTGCTTTATCAATGGGGTTGGGACCAGCAGTTGTGTTGTGCAGAAGTCAGGTTAGTTGGACGATCATTTATTTTTCAACAGGACAATGACCCCAAACACACCTCCAGGCTGTGTAAGGGCTATTTGACCAAGAAGGAGAGTAATGGAGTGCTGTAAATGGTCATGAAAATAAAGAAAACACATTGAATGAGGAGGTGTGTCCAAACTTTTGGCCTGTACTGTATTTTTGACACTGAGTGTCTTAAGATATTTTGCTCCCAGTGACGTGAATGTTAGGTAGACCAACACCTTGTCCAGGACTGATTCCTGCCCTGTGCTCAATGAAGAATACTATGGTTGGCCTTGGTGTCAGTTACTCCAACACCCCATTCTGATTTAAATACAGTAATCCCTCCTCGATCGCGGGGGTTGTGTTCCAGAACCCCTCGCAATAGGTGAAAATCCACGAAGTAGAAACCATATGTTTGTATGGTTATTTTTATATACAGTATTTTAAGCCCTTAGAAACTCTCCCACACTGTTTATAAATATTCTCCGCACAGTTATAAACCCTTATTTATCGCAGTTAATCCGCTCCAGACAGATAAATGAATTTCCACGAAGTAGGATTCTTTATTTATAAATCTAATATTTTCGCAGTTAGAGAACAGAAAACCTGTTTATGACCTTCTAAATACATTTTTTAACATTATTAGAGCCCTCTAGACATGAAAAAACACCCTTTAGTCAAAAGTTTAAACTGTGCTCCATGATAAGACAGAGATGACAGTTCTTTCTCACAATTAAAAGAATGCAAACATATCTTCCTCTTCAAGGTGCGCGTCAGGAGCAGAAAATGTCAGAGACAGAAAGTAAAGTAAACAATCAAAAATCAATAGGGCTGTTGCACTTTTAAGTATGCAAGCACCACCTCCGTCAGGAGCAGAGAATGTCAGAGAGAGAGAGAGAGGCAGAGAAAAGCAAACAATCAAAAATCAATACGTGTTGTTAGAGCTTTCAAGTGTGTAAAGCACTGTGCGGGAAGCATATTGTATATCATTGAGGAGTTTTATTGAATACGTAATACGTGCTCTGATTGCTTCTCAGCCATCCGCCAATAGCGTCCCTTGTATGAAATCAACTGGGCAAACAAACTGAGGAAGCGTGTAGCATAAATTAAAAGACCCACTGTCTGCAGAAATCCGCGAACCAGCGAAAAATCTGTGATATATATTTAGATATGCTTACATTTAAAATCCGCGATGGAGTGAAGCCGCGAAAGTCGAAGCGCGATATAGTGAGGGATCACTGTATGTGTGTTTGATAATGAACACAGAATTGGCACATACAGGTATGAATGAAATGATGATTATTACCTTATCTTTACTCCAACAGTAAATAAATGAGTAAAAGTATATTTTGAGATATCCAATGTTTCTGTGAGAAATATTAATCATCTACCAAGATCACCTTTCAGACACTTAGAATTTCTGGATTATGTTCTGAAAGATTTATCAGTGCCAAAAAAAACTTGTCAATTTAAGGCGGAATCCTAGAGCTTTTAAAATAGTGGCGCAACCAGTTCTGTGGCAACTTCTGTATTGAAGAAAACTGTCATAAACTTCTTATTCCAGAGACTATTTTAATTCTGGATGGATTTCATCTGATACTGACAAATCAAGTGGAAAAAGGTAGAAGGGGTTGTGGTAATTTTTGTGAATGAGAAAAGATGTAAAAGTGAGCACATTACAATTACAACTAAGTTACAATCCAGACAAGAAAATACTAACTGTCTAAATGTGCCATTGTTACCTGCCAAAGGATACAAGTTACATTATATTGGTTATTGTTTATGTTCCTCCCCTTGCAAACACAGACTCAGCGACAGAAATGATTAACTCTTTTACCAAGCCCCGAATGATGAATCATTCCAACCATGTAGTTATGTGGTGACTTCAAATGTGGGGCTTTGGAAGGAACAATGAGAAACTTCCATCAGCATGTGTAATGTTCCACTTGAGAAAACATCAAGGAGGACCTGCATTATTGGAATGATGCCTTTAAATTTAAATCTTTTGCACAACTTGACAGATCTGACCACAATCTGATCCATTATGCTTTCACCTACAAGCCTGTTATGAAAGACATCAGTCACTTTTTTATCAACGCTTTTTATGAACACTTCAGATTACCAAAATTGTCTTGGTCTGGAGTTATGGGAATATTTCTTCAATGAATCAATGCAAACTTTGTTAAGGGCTAGCCCAGAGCTTGACTTATTATTTGCTAAATATTCACTCTTCTGAATTGAGGATCTTTAATCTGATCAACTGAACTGATCTGTTTTTTTCCATTTAAATTTGTATTGAATGGATTCAGGGTGGCATGGTGGTGCAGTGGTAGCACTGCTGCCTCACAGTAAGGAGACTTGGGTTCACTTTCCGGTTCATCCCTGCGTGGAGTTTGCATGTTCTCCCCATGTCTGCATGGGTAATCGAAAGACATGCAGTTTAGGTGCATTGGCGATCCTAAATTGTGGGTGTGTGTGTGTGCCCTGCAGTGAGCTGGCGCCCTGCCCAGGGTTTGATCCTGCCTTGTGCCCTGTGCTGGCTGGGATTGGCTCCAGCAGACCCCCATGACCCTGTGTTAGGATATAGTGGGTTGGAGAATGACTGACTGAATGGATTTAGCATTAATGATGATAAACTTATATTTTTATTTAGGTGGAAATATTAATATACAGTATAACTTGCTGTTGGCTAATAATGGTTTTAAGACTGAACATTGCCAAAATTGTTTTCAATTTTTTGAATAAACACTGCCAAACTCTTGCACATGATAATAAATTTGAAATAGGTGTTGAATAAATGAAGTAAGATTTGTTATTGTTTGTTCAGTCAGTTTATATTTATTATTATCATATGGGTGAATATCTCATTAAATTCAAAGTGAAAACGTGCAAGAAATCAGAAAATACAAAATGGGGCAAATTTTCACTGAAATGTATTTGCAACAGAACATAATTTCATAAATTTAAACACAATATAACAGAATTAAAATAAGAAAACATTTCTTCTACTTTTTTGTAATAACTTATATCTATTAATCAGAAATTCTGAACCTGCTATATATGGTTTTAATGAAAAGTATAAACTTGCTTGAATAAATGCCTAAGTGTACATTTTATTTCTTAATGTATTAACAACATTTCTCTTTCATAATGCTGTCCTCATGATTTAATACAGCAACAATAGCTTTCTTTCTGTTTCTCTGCTTTTTTGTACATTTGGCAATCTAACCAACTCAACATGTTTGCTTGAAAAGGAGCAAATACATTAAGACAATTATTCCACCATAAGCTTTTTTTCAGGTAATCTTAAATCCCATTTTCTAATATCTTTTAAATAGAATGACTCACTGAAAAGTAATAGACCCTTTAGCAACTTGTTTTTTTGCTTCTACTTTGGAGTACTACTTTATGAGGTCAAATTTGGATGTTTACTTTATCAGACACACTTTAGCATACACCTTACCTTAACTGTAATACATCTGCCAACTGCTAAGAGATGTTGGCGAATATAGCTATGTGTCAAATTATTTGCAAGCAGCAAATAACAGTGATTGCTGCCCTACTTGGTGATTGAAAAATACTCTCTCTCTATCAAGCCCGATGATGATAAAGTGCAGACAAACACATCTTACCTGAGTCACAGTGCCATTTCATACTGATACATCTCCCGTTGCTACAGCTGAACTGTGTAAGGGGATCACAAGTAGGAAATGCTGTAAATAAAAATCAAAATATCCATATTTATATATAAATATAAGATAGATATTAGATATTTAACATTGTTAAAATCAGTGGATTAACATTTTGTACTTCAGGGCCACCAAGGATGTTAAAGAACTGCAATTAATCCAATATCAATGGAAAACAGTAATCAATTAATATAACATTTACTCAGCCAGCCAACAGTATCTTATATTATACTCCATCTATCTTCAAATGGTGACATAAACCTGCTTTACCTAGTATCTAGTATTGTGAAATACACTTTATTTGCTCATCTTTTTCCAGTGTCCTCTACAAATTGTTCCTGTTTAAAATCATGAACTGTTTAGTTTTGTGTTCCACATATTCAACCATTCTAAACACATACTTAGTCTCGGAGACATTCAATGACCATCTGCATGGTGCCCTGGCTGTGTAACAATGAGACAATCTCTTTCCAAAGGACATGTTTGCTTTTCCTGCTAAAGTTGGGTGAGACATATTCACTAGCTGATGAAGGTTGTCTGTTTTTGTTTAATATTTTGTACAGATTTTAGAATGATACACTTTTGAAACTTTTTGTTCATCAGGTTTGGCAGCATTACATCACTTGCCTTGGCAATTGCTCACTCTGAAAGCAATCTTGTGTAAACATTTATCTCTAGTAATGGAAATGTTAAATTTTATATGACATTAAAAACTTCACCTAATCAGCTAAATGCAGATATAGCAAATTGACCAAAACCCAGTAAAAGATCATTTTGCTTGATGACTATTCTTGTGTGTTACCTTCTCCTTACTTGAATTTTATTGAAATGTTTAACCTATCAAGATAATTTGAACTATTGGATTTTAAACAAACCTATTAATCACATATATACATAAATATACTTAATGTATATACATGAATTTCCCCTTGGGATTAATAAAGTATCTATCTATCTTTCTACAGAATATAATGTAAACACATACTATGTATGTATGTTAACATACTGTACACAAACAGACACACACATACATGTCTACTTTATAATAAAACACAAAGGTTTGTGTGTCCAGTCCCTCAGAGTAATCTGATTGGTCAGTTTAGCTTGGGTGTCGTGATGAAAGAGGAATTGCGATTGTGAGACACATGAGGAGGAGTGAAAGCATATGTGGCACATTGAGAGAGTCGCCTTCAAAGTGTGTAAATATAAAAGCAATCTGTGAGAAAGGTATCTCAAATATAATAGCATAGTCTGAGAAGCAGGCTTTAAAGGAATGAGTGCGAGAGAAGGAGTGGTGACACGTTATTAAAGCTGTAAAAGTTACACTGAGAGAGTTACCATCAAAAACAGAAAGTATAAATCCCAAAAATAATCTGCTTTACGAGACAATGCAGGAGTGAAGAAACGTCAGTGAAGACATGTCATTAAAGGCATAAAAGACACATTGAGAGAGTCACCTTCAAAGGCGGAAAGTATAAAACTGGACAGGAGGTGAGAAAGGCACCTCAAAAATAGTGACAGAGTCTAAGACGCAGGCTTTATGGGGCCATGCTCGAGAGGGGGAGAGGTGGTGAAAAGATGTTCACACACATGAGAATAAAGATAAAAGGTACACATAGGGCAAGAAATTCTATTAGCTCTCTTCGACAGGTACCACGGCTAGCATATGCAGTATATAGATAGACAGATAGAAGTTTCTGTTGATTGTGTGACAATGACCCAGCCTAACCTCCTAGCAGACAGCATTGTTTAGATTTCAGCATTGCAGATATTGTTAACCTGTTGTAACATTTTTGACCTATAGTTGTTAAATACATTTTTTAAAATTTAGTCTTTAATCTCCAAAAGGTTCCTAGATTCAGCCTGCAAGGCTGTTCCTGTTTTCTATGGTATGGAATAACAAAAGTTTAAAATTCCAGTGCAATATTTTTTTTTGTTGTTGTACCATTTAATAATTTCTAGGAAATGTTTTGCTCAGGGTTGAAGAAAATGGCCTTGTGTGTTCTTTAAAGAAAATATAATAATGTAAGTTCTCTGTTATTAACTGAAAGGTAACAGTTATGCTTTAATTACCTATATTTGAGGCTCAGAAAAGTACAACATGCACAGATAACCTTAGTCAAAGGATCTAATTAATCTTTCCTATCATATTCTTTAAATGCGCAAAAGCAGAGTTTGAAAATTGGCTGTGTCTGCTAAAGACATTTTAAGAACAGTAATCTGCTGTACAAAGTGTGCCAGCTTGGAGGAAATGACCAGGTAAAGAAGCATGACAAGTTATGTACATAACTGTAGACGTAAATGTGTCAATAAACAATACAGTATTATGGCACTGCTGAAAACATCTACTTTTTGTTTATTTATTTATTTTAATATGAACCTAATACGGTATTTATGATGATACTTTCTTCTAGAATTGCACAGTGGTATTGCTGCGGCCTTGTTTCTTGGATGCTACCTGCGTGGATTTTTCATGTTCTCCCCACGACCAAGGATTTCTTCTCACAGTCCAAAGATATGCAGGTTAGGTGAATTGGCTTTGCTAAACTGGCCCTAATGTGTTTGCACGTGTTCACCTGTTCAGGTACTGGTCCTAACTTAAGCCTGAAACTTGCTAGGATAGGCTCCTGCTGACCCACGACCTGCCCTGGATAAGTGGGTAGAGAAAATGGTTGGATGGATGGATATTTCCTTCTAATGCATTACCGAATTTATCTGAGAAGAACCTATGCCTCACATGCTGTATCCACTGGAGTAAAAGGAACAAAAAATTACAGCTGAACAGGATTAAGAAGTTTTTACAAACATTAGAAATATCAGAAACATTTAGACAAGAACAGGTAATTCAGCCAAATAAGGCTCACAACTCCTATCCTCTTAAATCCTCCAAAATTACATCAAGTCTAGTTTTGAATGTCTCTAAAGTCCTACTGCCTACCACTCTACTTGGTAGCTTATTCCATGTGTCTATGGTTGTCTGTGTGAAGAAAAACTTTTTAATGTTTTTGCAAAATTTAACCTTAATAAGTTTCCAACTGTGTCCACGTGTTTCTGTTGAATTCATTTTAAAGTAACAGCCTTGATCCACATCCTCATGCTGAACACTTTCAATCATGTCTCCTCTCAATTTCCTTTTGCTTAAACTGAAAAGGTTAAGCTCCTTTAAGCTTCCCTAAGAAATCATCCACTGCCACCCTGGAATCAACCAGGTCACTCTTCTCTGGACTTTTTCTAGCGCTGCTATGTCTTTTTTTTGTAGCCTGGAGACCCAAACTGCACACAGCACTCCAGATGAGGCCTCACCAGCATATTATAAAGCTTGAGCTTAACCTCCATGGACTTCTACTCTACACATCATGCTATACATGCTTCATTTGATGAAGACCATGTAGTGGCTGCTGCTTCACCACCTGAGGCCACAGGTCCACCGTGCCCTCAACCCTTTGCAGTTCGCATACCAGAAGAAGGTGGGAGTGGAGGATGCCATCATCTATATGCTACACCGATTCCTCTCCCACTTGGACAGAGGCAGTGGTGCTGTAAGAATTATGTTCTCTAGCGCCTTCAACACCATCCAACCTCTGCTCCTGAAGGACAAGCTGACAGAGATGGGAGTAGATTCACACCTGGTGGCATGGATTGTGGACTATCTTACAGACAGACCTCAGTATGTGCGTCTCGGGAACTGCAGGTCTGATATTGTGGTCAGGAACACAGAAGCACCGCAGGGGACTGTACTTTCTTCGGTCCTATTCAGCCTATATACATCAGACTTCCAATACAACTCAGAGTCCTGCCATGTGCAAAAGTTCACTGACGACACTGCTATCATGGGCTGCATCAGGAGTGGGCAGGAGGAGGAGTATAGGAAGCTAACAAAGGACTTTGTTAAATGGTGCGACTCAAACCACTTACACCTGAACACCAGCAAGCCCAAGGAACTGGTGGTGGATTTTAGGAGGCCCAGGCCCCTCATGGAACCCTGTGATCATCAGAGGTGATGACAAATTGGACTGGACTGCCAATACTGATGCTCTGTGTAAGAAAGGTCAGAGTCGACTATACTTCCTTAGAAGGCTGGCGTTCTTCAACATCTGCAATAAGATGCTGCAGATGTTCTATCGGACGGTTGTGGTGAGTGCCCTTTTGTACGCGGTGGTGTGCTGGGGAGGCAGCATAAAGAAGAAGGACGCCTCACACCTGCACAAACTTGTGAGGAAGACAGGCTCTATTGTAGGAATTAAGCTGGACAGTTTGACATCTGTAGCAGAGCAACGGGTGCTGAGCAGGCTCCTGTCAATCATAGAGAATCCACTGAACAGGATCATCTCCAGACAGAGGAGCAACTTAAGTGACAGACTGCTGTCACTGTCCTGCTCCACTGACAGACTGAGGAGATCGTTCCTCCCTCACACTATGCAACTCTTCAATTCCACCCAGGGATTAAACGTTAACATTACTCAAAGTTATTGTCTGTTTTTACCTGCATTTTTATTACTCTTTAATATTGTTTTTTTGTATCAGTATGCTGCTGCTGGATTATGTGAATTTCCCCTTGTGATTAATAAAGTATCTATCTATCTATCTATCTATCTATCTATCTATCTATCTATCTATCTATCTATCTATCTATCTATCTATCTATCTATCTATCTATCTATCTATCTATCTATCTACAGTATATAACCCAACATTTTACAGAAGCTTCTTTCTTTCTTTCTTTCTTTCTTTCTTTCTTTCTTTCTTTCTTTCTTTCTGTTAGCCTTCTTAATGGCTTCTGAACACTGTCTGGCAGCTGACAGTGACGAGTCCACTAAATGACAGAAATGTGGACACACAGATAGATAGACTTATCATTTTACACTTATCCATCTATTAGGGTGGATGTAATATTTGTACTGCTAGTTCTATTGGTACCAATAAATCAAGCATGCGTAAGAAAATATCAGTGTTCAACTAAAAACAGACATCTCAAAAAGCTCATTTTCAGTCAGGTAATTGCTAAGTTGTATCAATGCCTCATCCTTATAACAATTTAAAGTTGTCACAACAATATATTGTTTCACAATTTGTTCAAAATTCCTAAGACCTTTACAATGTGGTGGAAGGTGATGTCCAACCAATTTAATTTTACTGTAAATTGTCTTTTCAAAAGATAATCTAACATTAAGATGCTTTTTAATTCTGAATCTGCTATGCACAAGGTAAAACTGTAAGAGATAAAGGATAAGTAACATAAATAACTGTGACAAACTAAACTTGTCAAAACAAACATGACATTTTTTAGAATTTTGGAATTTGCTGTTTAGCAATACCAAAAATTGAGTAATGAATTGGCATTGCAAGCCCTGTAACAAATGTGTATAAAGTTTAATAAGTCATTACACATATAAATCATGATCTCTTTTGGTTTAATGTTTTCTCATGTTTCAAAGATCACAATCTGTTCATTCTTGCTTCACCTCAGTTTTCATTCAAATGTAATGAGACAGAAATCTATATAGCCTCAATTAAATTCTGTCACTCAAAATGAAAAGATGAAATTGGGTCCTTGTGGTTTCACCCTTGTGCTTTAATTAAAATTACATTGTCGGAACATAAGAAAATCAATACGATCTGACAAAAATCATATTAGTTTTATTACTGCACTACTGTAAACCTTTAATGCTTCAAGGACAAGTGAAATAACTCTCAATTTTATAATGAATTCTATATTAATTTTCTGTACATTTTATGTGAAATATGTGTTTCAGTGTAATTATAAAAAAAATTATTGATAGAATTAGTAGGATTAGTATCAGCAATACAGTTTTATGGTAAAAACGTTTTTAAAAATTAATGAGTGACTAAATTCCATAAAAAAGATGACATAAAATATGTTTAAGGTAGTACCTTGTGAGCATTACTTACAATATTTGCAGTAAATAAACTGATTTAGAGCTTTTTATTTGTTAAAGAGTAAGATTAATCAGATGTATTAAAACTATGCAATGTTATTAATGCTATTAACTACAAAGGTTAAAAATGTTGTTAATGCAGCTATGGTTATCCTTATCAAAAATTCTTCAAAATCATAACCTTGTGGCGTTTAGAAAAGAAATATTTAGTATGTATTTTTATTTTTAAATAAGAACACTTTGCAACACTGAATTTAAATATACACTATTGTACATTTATTCTGATAACGGACATGACACCATTCTGTAAGTATAATAGGATTTGCAGAGAAAAGCAAAAGGGCAACAATAAAAGAGCATACCATACCATTTTCTAAACACACTTAATCCTGAGCTGGGTTGTGGGGGGCTTATGCCTGTTCCACCAAGTATATGTTGAAAGGCAGGAACAGTCACCTGGGATAGAACGCCAGATAGAACTACTGATAAACACCTCAGTAGTTACCAACATCTGTACTTGGATTCTTCCACAATTTTCTTCTGAAGTTTTTCAGCCAAATTGATGACAGAGGAAATTATTAAATGGATGATTTCAGTACAATAATATATACTGTATATTGTATTTTTATGGATAGGGTATGTTTAAGATGAGCTCTAATGAACGGATAACAAAACCAAGACAAATATCTGTAGCCCATTCCTCTGTACATCCTTTACTGTGAAACTTTGCCTATTCATTTTTCTAATCCAGTTATCCAGTTCTGGGTGTTTGAAATTTTGATAGTTTTTTCAATAGGCTTGCAGTATGCTACTGCAGGGTGTAACTTTAAGTAATTATTCATCGAAGACTGATTCCTGTTGTGAGCATGGAAGACTAGAAGAACGTCAAAAGACCTTCAGCATGACAGATTTTGGAAACATCCAATCCCAGGCTGACAGAGCCAGAAACAGGTTACCTCTTTAAGAGATAATACAATAAGAAGGCAGTTCTGGTGGGTGTAGCAACACAGAGCTTTCTATTTCAAAAACTGTTACCTTGAAAATAGTTCTAAGGCTTGGCTGAAAATGAGCTTGAGATGAGTTTTAAAACTTCCTTGAGTACACAGACTCATTGAGTTGGAAGTTGAAGGGTGAGTTAAACCAGCAATTACAGAAAATGATGCATTAGAGGAAACTCTGTAACAACTTTCCAGCAC
Organism: Polypterus senegalus; assembly: GCF_016835505.1. Lineage (NCBI taxonomy): Eukaryota > Metazoa > Chordata > Cladistia > Polypteriformes > Polypteridae > Polypterus > Polypterus senegalus. Next base: position 147,607,836 of record NC_053159.1, on the reverse strand, counting down.
AGTTTCTTATTTCCTTAACAGCGCATGCTCACCCCTTCTTATGACAGCCAATATGATACTGCTTGATGGAGACAATGCCTGTGTGAAAAGTTTACAGGAATGGTAGCTTCAAATACAATCATTGCCTTTTTTCCATTCTGTTGTGGTATGTAAAACATGAGACATTATGAGCCTCTGGTCTGATTGTGAGGTCCAAAACACTCATGTTCCTTATTCCTTGTAGCCATATTACCGTATATGCTCACGTATAAGTCGGGTCTTGAAACCTGAAAAATCGATCATAAAATCAGACCCCAACTTATACGCCCATTCAAAAATACAACACTTTTTTTTTTTTTAACATCTTCTTGCTTCTTCCAATATCGCGTCAGTTTCTCAGATGCATCGAATTTTTTTGCAGCAGCACAGTTACCAATTTCTTTCACGACTTCAACGATGTTTTATTTAAAACCAGCTTCATATTTTCTGATCAAACGTTGCATTGTAGATAAGAGATGCTCTTACAATAAAGTTGTATGAGGGAGTGAGATACAAAAAACACAAATCGGTGCAAACATTGCTTCAGAATAGTTCAGGTATTACCTTGTGGTCACGTAGGCACAATAGAGAGAGTGAGGTTTGGAGCATACTCTGATACAGCGCATTGCCACACTCACATAGAAAAAAAAGGCACTGTACTCCATGTTTACTCTCTCAGGTGGGCGTTAGCATATAATAATCTCTTGGACTAATAGCGAGAGTTTTCTACATTCGAATTATACGACTGATATTATAAAATACCAGAAATTATATGGTAAAATCAAGTCCCGACTTATCCACGAGAGAACTTATCCACGAGTATAAACAGTATACACATTGCACTTCTAGATGAGCGCTCATTGGTTGTCAGCTCTCACAAGAACATGAGCTCATCCATATTACTAGAGATGGATTCAAACCTTTTGATTTCCATGGGGTGAATCACAGACTGGTTGAGTTGAGTCAATGGGTATGTTAAACTAAACAACTGTTAGACACCACATCCGCATCTGTCTTGCTAATATTTGCATTTTGCTGAACTTTGACGTAGAAAGTGCCCAAGCCAGTCTATTTAGTAAAATGTTAACTGCAGAATAGTGTTATTGATTCAAATGGCAGGTCTTACAATACCATGTTAAGCACTAATCCCTTCTGCTTAGCAAGCTATTGTACAGTCACCAGGAAGTCACTAGTTTTAGAACATATTAGGGGCTTAGCCCCTACACCAATAAAGCCATTACCTCACAAGGAGTTTTTGCATTGTCAAACAGTAGTAAGGGAGTGAGGGGGGGCTTGGTGTTAGGTCCGCTGTGGAATTTTTGCGCTGTAAATGAGCATAGTCAACATGTTGAATGGGAGGAACAAGGGATGGGTTCTCCATAATCAGCCTAGCTTCATTGGATAGATACGTAAGTGGAAAGGTACAATTGATTAGGGGCTGGGCACTTGAGAACCAATGCCATTGATATACACTATGGCATATAGCAACTGTTACTGTAAAATATTGGGAGGAGAGGGTGCGTCTAAATTATTCATTTACACTTAATGGGGAGCTATAGTGAGTATTTTTGTCTGTATAATTTTATATTTTTTTGTTAAACAAGTTTTCAATTTGTGTGGTAAACAACCCCCAAATCAATGACAGTGTAATCCTTTTAGAATTACAGTGACAAGAATTTGCTTTTAAGAAATGACCGCCTGCAATTCTTTTGTGAAAAATGGCTTTTGTAATATCTGATGGAGCCAGAGCTCTAATATTATAACAAATATATGTATTTTTCCATCTGCTCTAGAATTATTCCTACAGAAACACCCACCTCAGAGTAGACTACAGTCAGAAAGCTATTTTCTTTAGTAAATAGTCTGTTTTTGTATGCAGTTGGTGACTGCTCTTTTTAACGCATGATAGCTGTTATTTCACACTTGGTATCATATTTGGAATGGAATTTAAAATTCTCCTCATTGGAATCACAGTTGTTACTCAGATATGCAAAGAATGTTAAAAAGTAAAAAAAGATAATTGGAGGAAACCCCAGTTTTGTTTTTAACATATTAACTGCTTTCAAATGACAAAAATAGATTAGTCCTGATGGACCCAATTGAATATATCATATAATTTTACAAATGCATAGAGATATTACAGATTTTAAAATCTTTTTTTCCAAGCATTCTATAGTTAGTGCTCTTCTTTTCACAAATAACTTTAATGTTTAAAACAAGTGTTTGAAAACGAAGAGTCTGTACACTGTATGCATATTATGTGATTTTAAATTTAGATGTCTTACCCCAAAGATGGAGAGATATTAAAAGAAAAAAAACGCTCCACTGATATACATATTATGTGATTTTAAATTTAGATGTCTTACCCCAAAGATGGAGAGATATTAAAAGAAAAAAAAACACTCCACTGATATGTGTTGTGATGCTTTCATCATCTATTCCTTTATCTGGCACACAATTTAGATCAGACGTTTAAATTTTTTTCCCGTGAAGTTATAATGTACGGTATATAATAAGGACAATAAGGCTTCACCATGGAAAGGAAGCATATAAAACTAATGAAAATGGTTTATAATTACTTGGGAATAGACTTTTTAACAAAACAATAAGAAAAATGTCTAAAATGTTATTTTAATTAAGTACCAAACTCCAAGTTATTAATTTACAACTAACAATATATAACTCAAGAAACTATCACAAGTCACGTAGTCACCACTAGTAAAATGAAATAATTAGATGCTCATTGAAAGAAGGCTGTAATATTGGCCAAGCGCTCGGTGTGTACAGTTTTAAGCGCAAGAAAAGGATGGAAAAATGGATAAATCACTTGTCTGCTTACAAACGTCTATATACACATGTAAGTGGTGTGCCTAAATACTTGTATATTTACTTGTATGCTTACATGGTGGCTCTGAGGGTTAGGGATTTACACAGGCAATTGGAAGGTTGCTGGTTCGAATCCCGTAAATGCCAAAAGAAACTCTACTCTGTTGGGCCCTTGAGCAAGGCCCTTAACCTGCAATTGCTCTGTCCTGGGCATGACGTTATTGTGCATCCAGCCCTGCATGTAGGCCCTCCAACCTACAGGGAAAACTTAGGCCTTGCTGGCAGAATTGGCACTCCAGCCACAATCAAAAACCTCACATTGGATCCATTCCACCTAAACAAGGGGTGTCGAGGTGTCACCCACTGCATGGCTGCACTCGGGTCCTAATCTGGGATTCTGAGTTGGTTTGTCATGTGGTGGATGCGACAATGCACTGTATCGGTGCATACTTCTATCCTCTTACATAACTCCATATTGAATTAAATAACAGTAGAAATACTTTTTCTAACACGCAGTATTTTGATTAAATACTCCGTCTTTATTGGGAATTACTTTTCCTTAGTTTTCTATATCAAGAAATTTTACTGCAACTTTTTCTCTATAGGTTCCTCAGACATAGCAGGTTTCAATTATATGTGCTGTAATTTCTTAGTGGGACGCTTACTGTACATATGATCTTTCTCTCCCTCTCTCTTTCTCTCTATATCTGTCACTTTTAAACACTCCTTTTGGGTATGGTAAGGGATGAGGTGGAGAATTGGAGATTGAAGATCTGTTGTTACATATTTTTTTACACTGTTTAGTTACTTTTATTTCTTTTTTGTTGTGCTAATTACATCTTTGTTCTGTTTAATTTGTGTTCTCTCAATAAAAAAATTGATCATAAAAAATTACAGTGATTTAGCAGTCTGCCATCAAATGATTTCCCATTTACAGTATTTGACCAAATAGCTATGTTGTAAAAAATCTATTTCTTACCAGTGATTTTATCAGATGCATATAATAACTGATCATTATGTGTAGTACAGACACTCCTGCCAAACACAGCATTAAGTTTCATACTAATCATATCTGTTACGGTCTGGTTAAAGCACTGCAATGATGCCTTTTAAGTGGAGTTCTGTGTAATTTTGCAGTATTTCAGAGAAGAATATTTTCAAACTTTAACCATACTGTGTTCAGTTAATTTCCATCTGGTAAACAACTTTGGGGTTTCAGACCAGATCTATGGTAGTGAATAACTACAACTACGAGTCTCTTGGTCTCTATGCTGTTGCTTTATTTTTTACTCTTTGACTTAAAAGAGGTGTTTGTTTTATTAATGTTTATAAGTGTTAGGCTGGGTTGGATGGGACTTTCATAGTGTACTCCTGAACCTGCAAATGATCCTGAAAATGACCATAGAAAAATACAGAAGTAGGATTTAAAGCCCTATGGGAAAGGCTTGTCTGGCTATACATGTTAAAAGTGCTGCATGTTTGAAATGTTTTCTTCCAGATCCTGGAGACATCTTGTATATTTTAGGTTACTGACAGCTCTAAATTGGTTGAGAGTGAGAATGCTCTGTGATACACTGATGGCTGTCCTGTCTTGCATGTAGTACTGCCGGTGTGAACCTCATCTCGCTACAAACCTGAGCTTAATAAATGGGTTAAAAAATGGATAGGTACACAGAGACAAGACCCCTATTTTGGATAAGAATTTGGAATGTAGTGCTTTCTGTTTCTGGTTAGGCAACCTCTGCCACAATTCCTTCCCAGTATACCAATGGATACCTGAATTCTTCATCATTTTACAAATTCCAAGGACAAAAGTGATTTATTCCATTTTATTTTCTAGGATGCAGGAAATCCATAATGTGTCACAATGAGATACCTGTTCTACTATTCATTTTAATAGTCTGTGAGTTTTATGTCTGCATTTATGTTATTGTCAGAGATGTACTTACAGCATGATATTGCTTCATCAGATTTATCACCACAGTCATCCTCCCTGTCACACAGCCACAGCACAGGGATGCAGCGTCCATTTGTACAGGAAAACTGGTTGGCCTGGCACGTCTGAGCTGAAAACAAAAATTTAAGATCAATTTTGGACAGGGTTCCTATATAAAGATATCCTGGCACAGCCACTTTTAAGGTAGTTTAAACACTGTTACTCAAATTAATAATGACTGAGAATTGCCATTGATTATTACTGATATGCCTGGATTGTGTCAATACACTCAAGGTGAGCAAATCAAAATATAACTTAAGGCCTTTAACCTAATAATTAATAATAATTAATAAAATTAATAATAATAATTAATAAAAAATAATAATTAATTATTAATTATTATTTTTTATTAAAGTATACAGTGTATATAAGAAGCATTCACCCCAAACACTTTACTTTCCTAAAATAATCGTTTTAGATAGTGTAGAAGAACATATCCTCATCCCCATTAAAATAGCAGAGTGATATTGCAATAATATTGCAATTCAGCTTTAAGTGTTCAAGCAATAATACTTTTTAACTGCTTTGTGATGTTAACCTGGGTAGCGGTACCCTTTTTGACCAGCAGAGGGCCTCAAAGTAAGAGGTCTTTCAAGGCACCAGAGATGATAATATAAGCCCTATTACAGGGCTTGAGGTTCTCCAGACTGCTAGGGAGCGATGTGCTGTGGTCTTACTTGTGTCCTGAGGAGAGCAACTAATCTGGCCGTCTCCAGTATACCTCTATAAATGGGCTAACATGCAGTAATCTCTGGTGCCACCAGGGGTAGGCCTAGAACACCAGATATCAATGTCAGATCCCCAGAAATGCTTATGGCAGGGTAACTGGAAGGTGGTTGAGGCACAGTAGAAAATGGCCTTAATTCTTTTACTCTGCGAGCTTAGAGTTGAGAGGTAACAAGCGACAAAAGATCAGCTGTACAGAGGGAGGCCGGAGACCCAAGTATTCAGACATTAGCAGGGAAAACATGTTAACAGAATAGCCAGGGTTTACTATTGTTAAGTTAGGCCCTGGAGGCAGAAGTGTTTATTATTTTCCTGTGCCACACATGAGCATTGGAGGATCTCGCTGGCTCACTCGAGGTGCATCCATCCATCCATCCATTTTCTAACCCGCTGAATCCGAACACAGGGTCACGGGGGTCTGCTGGAGCCAATCCCAGCCAACACAGGACACAAGGCAGGAACCAATCCTGGGCAGGGTGCCAACCAACCACAGGACCTCGAGGTGCATGTTAACCCAAAAAAAAGAAAATAGGGATTAAACGGGATGATCTGGTGGATGTCCCAACTATTCTTTCTCTGGTGCCCGGCCACATTATACCTGTTTTGGTTGAAGTTTATTGTTCCCTTGTATCACTTATTAAGACTTTGTTATTAAAGCATTTGTTTTGTTTTGTCATTTTGTGTTCCTGGACTGGTGTTTTTTATGTTTGTGAGATACCCCTACAGGCCACATGCTGTTTAAAGTTTAAAACAATTGATCTGAAACTTTTTTCATTGTAATGTATAAAATATCAGGATACTAAAGGAACATACAGGGTCAAAAATGAGAAAATTAAAGTCTTTGTATCTTTACTTTAATTAATATTAACAGCTAACCATACAGCTAGTTAATTAGAAGAATTTTCTTTCCTGTTCTAAATATTAACTCAAGCTTGCATTGGACAAGATAGAACAAATATAAAAAGGAATTTTAGATGCAAAAACACAATTTAAAAGCAAACGGAGCTTTATTACTTTCTTATAATATACATAGTGCATTCCTTAGTATAGCTGTTTTGTAACCACTCCATTAGCGGTCAGCTCATTTCCTAGTCCAGTGACTCTTTTCACAGAGCTTGACCATTGTTCCACATGTTCATGTTTTTTTGCTCCCTTCTGTAATAAGTATACAAGTTTAACATGTCACTGTGCTCTGTATAAATAATATTTTATAAATCCACTCACATGTACAGCTAACACAAGGCCAGATTTAGCACACAGGGGCACATCATTTAGAACTGCTAGGCAAGCATTAGAAGACAAGTAAGGGACAACTGCGAAATGGGCATTGTACTATTTCTGTGTGTCAGAGTCAAAATGACATTGTATCTTCTTTTCCTTGTTTGGAATGGCATGATTTACCTAAGTGAGGGCCTGCACATGGAGAAAGTGTATAAAGCCTTGGAACATTGCCCGGCACACCTCTGAAGCCGACTGACAGATGGGAGATACCGTCATCCGAGCCAGAAAATCCTTCCAGCGCTGCGATGAAACTGGCAGACTCTATACACACTACCTGAAAGGTCTTGTCATGGTTTCCTCATTTGTTATGCCATGTAAACCGTTAATAAAGAAAGCTAAGTTATTTATCCTATGTGATTTCTTAATGGCATATCACTAAGGGATGGGTATCACCTTTTTATATTATATCTATATAGTGTTGGGTTATGTAACATGCCACAATTACAAAAGAACTTACTCCAGCCAGGGAGCTAGCGCCCCCTGCTGGAAAGACCTTCCATAAATATGCTTTGATTCATAATTGTAACTTAATTGCAACTTGAATGCGCTTGAATGTGTTCTGAAATGAAATGCTGTCCTATCCCATGGTTGCTTTATACCTAATTCCTAGCACTGCTAAGATATGTCACCATCTCACATATGCCCATATGAGATATAAGGGGATTCTGAAGACTTTTTGAGGGATGTTCTTCATTTTAATTGCATAGATATTATTGTATCAACAAACAAAAACAGTACAGTGCATTAATATTTGCTACACATAGAACAGAACGATGGAACAGAACTCAAGGGAGTATCAATTTTTGCAGATATAAATAAATGAAGTCCTATCCATTTCCACAATACAGTACAGTATCTGATGTACTTGCTATTACTATAACTTCAAACAAACTGCTGCTCATTTTTTATGGTCTTCTTTGTCTTACACAAAGATCACTGACATCTAAGCCTACTGTATGTTCAGTAATTGATTTAATTTCTACAGGCCATTTATGCTTTTCAGCTTGGCAATTGTTCATCAGACAAATGGTTCAAGAAATGACACATCCAAGGAGACTATTTTGAGATAATGTATATTTTACTGTTCGTGAAGATGGATTAATACCTGTGGTGCAGCTAGATCATTTTCTACAACCTAAACAAGATATTCACTATTTTCTTTGAAACGATTCTTTGTCACAGCCTTTAAAATTCTAACACCTCGCTGACATAAACATCCACAGTTTTGTTGACTCTGTGAATCCGGGATAACTCTGGCTGGGCTGCCTATACTTCAGAAGGTAAACATGAATTAATAAATACTGGCTATATTAGTTTTTCCTTTCAATTTTATAAATCAAAGCAGTATTGAAGGTACTATAGTGATATTGTAACTTCTGCTACCAAGATATCTTCTACTTGCATAGCACATTAGACTTTTCCTGTGAACAAAATTAAATGTTGTATTGCTAAATCTACAAGCCAAATGGAATTCAATACTAACGTACTGGATGCTGCATGCACATTTCATAACCGTTTTAAACCCCTTTTTACTACTTTATATATATTTATTTAATTAGCAATAGAAAAGCTTACAAATTCGATAGACTGACCCAAGCAAAATGGGGTTTAAGGCTTTTTTCACAAAATATCAATGATAGATCATTAGTGGCCAATTTTAATTAACAAGAATGAAGACTTGGCAGAGAGTTATGTCTCCGAATATTTAACTCTTGTGCACCTTTGGTATCACTCTTTTTTAAAATTAAACAATTTATTGGCGACTTGAGACCATTAAACAAATCTGCCAAAGAGAACAATGGATATTTTAGACAAAAGGATCAGATTTCAGATTGAAATGTATCTTATTCTTTTCCTTCAAAGAGGCACTGCAAAACTACTACATTGTGAAGTACATACAGGTTACATGATGAAGTCTCATTTCATGTGAATCAAGATACAGAGAAATGAGCCCACTTCCTCTTTTCATTTACTTTGAGATTTAAATTTGAGTTTATTTTGTTTATCATTTGCCAGCAATTGTCACTGATTATGAGGCAAAAAAAACTTCCAAATAAATGTCCATCTTTCTCACCATTCTGCATTTTACATTCTTTTTGTTATATTACTGTATGTTCTCCATGCTCAAGATTTCTACATATTATTTCCTTCAAAAATGAACATTGATCTTTGATGGTTTTCCTAAAAAACAATCAATCATCAATTTGTCACTTTTAAAAACCTTCAAAAATATTCACCTTTAGGCAATACATAAATTTAAATTTAGTTGTAAAATACAGAACAAAAAAGTCGACAAAATACGGTATAAAGCCATTGTCAGACATTTCTTTTCTTTAATCACAAGTATGAGAACAGCATTCGAACGTGAACAGACTGCAAATGAAAGTAAGAGAAAAAATAGTAAAACTGAACCAATACTGAAAAACAGAAAAAGTATGAGCCTGTAACTTTTGGGTTGTTGACAAATTGCTGCTGCTTTTCTACATTCTTTACAGTGTAAAATCTCATGAAACAATTCTTATTCTTCTACTGGTAAGTACACTAATGCTGCAAATTAATATGAGTAAGACACATCCATTACCAAACTCACTTAATCTACCCACCAATTAACCTAACATGATCATCTTTAAGATTTGACAGGAAAACTAGAATACTCAGAGGAAAACTTGGGGAGACATGAGCAGAATCAGCAAACTCCACACAGGCAGTGCCCAAGCTGGGATTCACAATGATGGCTCCGGAACTGCAAAGCAGTAGTGCTATGCTCTGTGCCACTAATGTGAATAAAAACTGAAATAGTCCATCTGTTTTACAGATTACAGTGGAGTTTTTTCACTTTGACATGAAGTGCCGACTTCTTCAGAAAACACAATTAAACAGCAAATACTGTATAAAGAAAAATCAATATTTTGTCCAAAATTAGTGTATGCATCTCAAACATCATCTATCATACTTGAGGCTAATAAGTAGTATCTAAAAATAATATAGTGTACCATTTTACACAGAAAAAAACATTTTTGTTTATGACAAATGCAAATATAGTTAACCATGAATAATGATGAAAATTGATAAGCATCATGGGAAGTAACAACTCAAACAACAATGGACATGCTACTTAACAACACATATGTAAGAAGAAAATGAAAAGAATACATTAAGTGCTGGATTTGTGACAAATAGAGGGCACAGTTACTAGCATTTGGCAAGGAGCATTCTTTTAACTTCATTCTTGAACTCCACAAATTGTGGATATGTCTCTAGTACTGAAGCAGATGCCACTGAGGTGATAATCAACAACTTACGTCTGTCTACAAGCCTCTTAAACAGCCAAGTTCGCAGCTGTTTTTCTTATACTTATTGCAGTATTATAGAAAGACTGCTTTTTACCTTGCTACAGTATTTTATTGAATAGTATTTTTTCTGCTTAATTTAAAGTATATGGATGTGCAACCTTCTTAAAGGCAAAGCTAAATAATGCGGTACATTGCGGCAAAGAAGCGAGGGACAGTTATATGTTTGTGTATGTTCCTTTAGTATCCATCATGCTATATCCTAATGCAGGGTCACGGGAGCAAACACAGCCAGCAAAGGGTGCAAGGCAGGAACAAATCCCTGAGCAGGGCTCCAGCCCACCACAGGGCACACACACCCACATACCAAGCACACACTAGGGACAATTTAGAATCGCCAATGCACCTAACCTGCATGTTTTCAAAGAAAACCATGCAGACATGGGGAGAACATGAAAACTCCACACAGGGAGGACCCGGGAAGCGAACCCGGGTCTCCTAAATGTGAGGCAGCAGCGCTACCACAGTGCCACCATGATGCCTGCTAAATAACATTTCAAAGTTAAATGTTAAATACTGGCCAGATGGTTTACACTTTCATACTCACTCACAACCTGGCAACTCTCATATTTAGGAGATGTGGATTGAATTTGAGGTATCTGTGAAAAAACAGTAAGAACATGCAGGCTGCATGCAGGTAGTCACCACCACCAACTTCAAACCTAAGAAGTTAGAAGACTTAGGCAGAGGCACAAAATATTAAAGTACTTTGTTACCTGTCTAAGAAAATAAACGGCATGTGCTTCTGTCAATAAACATTTACTGCAAATCACTTGTACTTCTGATTCGAGGGTGGCTTAATTTAGTTTTTCGGTTAAAGAAGCCCTTATAGCAGCTACTTGTAAAGTGGTATAAGAAAGAAAGTAAAACAGAAATAAAACAAATAGTTTACAAAGCATTAGTAGTATTATATCAATGCATAAACAGGACTAATCTCTTTTCATTGATGAACTAATATAATATATATATATATATATATATATATATATATATATATATATATATATATATATATATATATACTGTATATATATATGTATATACAGTGTGTTTATCCCTCCTCGATCGCGGGGGTTGTGTTCCAGGTAAAAATCCGCAAAGTAAAAACCATACGTTTATATTGTTATTTTTATATCGTCACACTTGGGTCACAGATTTGCACAGAAACACAGGAGGTTGTTGAGACAGGGACTTTAAAACACTGCAAGCAAACATTTGTCTCTTTTTTAAAAGTTTAAACTGTGCTCCATGACAAGACAGAGATGACAGTTCTGTCTCACAATTAAAAGAATGCAAACATATCTTCTCTTCAAAGGAGTGCGTGTCAGGAGCAGAAAATGTCAGAGAGAGAGAGACAGAGAGAGAAAAGCAAACAATCAAAAATCAGTAGGGCTGTTTGGATTTTTAAGTATATGAAGCACCGCCCGACAAAGCAGTCACAAGGAAGGGAGCAATGTGAAGGTAGTCTTACAGCATTTTTTAGAGGAGCGTTCATATCCTCTAGGCCAGTGTGCGAACAGACCCTCTGCTCACACCCCCTCTGTCAGGAGCAGAGAATGTCAGGGAGGGAGAGAGAGAGAGAAAAGCAAACAATCAAAAATCAACAGGTTTTATTCGGGCTTTTAAGTATGCGAAGCACCGCGCGGGAAGCATATCGTATATCATTGAGGAGTTTTATTTAATACATAATACGTGCTCTGATTGGGTAGCTTCTCAGCCATCCGCCAATAGTGTCCCTTGTATGAAATCTGGGCAAACAAACTGAGGAAATAAATTAAATAACCCATTGTCCGCAGAAATCCGCGAACCAGCGAAAAATCCGTGATATATATTTAGATATGCTTACATATAAAATCTGCGATGGAGTGAAGCCAAAAAAGTCAAAGCGTGATATAGCAAGGGATCACTGTATATATATCGCAGGATACTAAAGGAGGGTGGCATGGTGGCGCAGTGGTAAAGCTGCTGCCTCGCAGTTAGGAGACCCGGGTTCTCCCCGTGTCTGCATGGGTCTCCTCCAGGTGCTCCAGCTTCCTCCCACAGTCCAAAGACATGCAGGTTAGGTGCATTGGCGATCCAAAATTGTCCTGTGGGTGTGTGTGCCCTGTGGTGGGCTGGTGCCCTTCCTGGGGTTTGTTTCCTGCCTTGCGCCCTGGGTTGGCTGGGATTGGCTCCAGCAGACCCCCATGACCCTATAGTTAGGATATAGCGGGTTGGATAATGGATGGATGGATACAAAAGGAATATACAGGAACATATAACTGTCCCTCACTTCTTTGCCACAATGTTCCGCATTCCCATAGTCACAAGCTCCTCAATCTCTCTTAGGTACAGTCAAGGTTAAAAGTAGAGTATTAACACTTGCTATAAAATATTCAAGGAAAAGATGTAATCGATCTCCTTCACTGCATCACCAGTATTGGAGTGCAAAGTCCAATGATGTGGTTCTGGGTGCTGGAGCCAGGATCCAGCAATTCGCAGTCCCTGATCATTTGAAAAGTCAAGGAACATGGACCCACTTTCACCATGGTCACCAGACCCATGGAGACCGAGACAATCCTCACCATGGTCAGGGCATACACTGTAACAAGCTACCCAGGGAGTTGAGTAATGGGAGTCTCATAATATGCTCATTGAAAGGAGTGATTTACTGATATGTTTTAATAGATGATTGTTCTCCCTTGATTAATATATTAATCTATTGATTGGAAGAGTTCTTGAAAACCCATCATAAATGATATAAAATTATTAAATAAGCACTCCTCTGAAATAAAAACGTTTAATGAATTACCATTCAAAAACAAAGTAAATAACCACACATATTTAAAGTAATGCATTCTACATTTAATTCATCTAACTTCTGTTTTTTACATTGAAGGTTAACTGAAGATATTGTTGTGATTGTTTTAAGTTGATTAACCAGCCGCCTAATCCCTAATTAAACATACCTAAATAAGACAAGATTCTCAAATACACCTAATTCAATTCAAAATTTTGAGTTGCCCAATCCTACCTTTGATTTGTTCACCACTGTTGCCTTGGTATGTTGTTTGATTTATAATAACATCAACAATTAGGTTGCAAACCAAAACAGATTTTTCTCAATAAGCAATGTGAACTGATGATGCCAACCAAGTCAGTGTACCCAATGCACAGCATGTACTTCAGCATGTTTTTCTACAAAGCTGCCAAACTCACTACTGTTACCATCAAATTTAATGTGAGTATGAGAATGAATTACAGGAAACGTGTTATTTAAAAAATTTCAGAATTCTGAAAAGTGGATACAAGAACATTTAATTTGTACATTTCAACCCAGTTGCCTATTCAGAATTACATTAACCACAAGTAAAAATTCTGCTGTTTACTATTTTCAGAAATCGTAGCAGTTTCCAGGCAGCTCAATATATTAACAATACTGATGCCCTTGCAAGACACCTAAATTATCACTACATTTTTAAATAAGATTTTTTAAAAGGCATGGCTATACTTACTTATATTGTTCAGTGCATCAGGCTTACCTAAGCATGTTGAGTTGGACTCATCTTCATTGTTTCCACAGTCATTGGTTCCATCGCATAGCCATTTTTTGGGAATGCAGCGATTATTCAAGCATTTAAATTGATCAGCTGGACAGCTGTGATTATCTAAAAAAGTGAAAATTCACCAAAAAATGTGAAACACTAAAGCATAATATTTTTTATGGCTGGCAGTGTGGCATAGTAGCTAAGGTATTGGATTTTAAACAAGTTAGCCAATTAAGTTCAACTTAATGTGTACACAGTACAATGCACTTCCTACTTCCATGTCTCTCATAGGTTTCTTTGATCCAATCACTGTGTAACCCTATTTGTCCCTTATTCCACCTTTGTTCCAGTTATAAAAAATGATATTCTATAATGACTTTGTAGGTCACCCTGGATTACAACAAAATAATATAAACCTGTAATTTTTCAGTCTTGTTTTCTGAAACTTTAAAACTGATTAATTTAGATTCCAACATTAAAATGATTTTTTTTTTCGAAAGGCACTAACAAGAGAAAAGATAGTCAATACTATCTAACACAAAGAAACAGACATGAAATGCAGCATACAGCATGACTCCAGTTCTTCATCACTGCCGTCAAAGCAATCATCATCCCCATCACATTTCCATCGAGACTGAATGCATCTTTTGTTTTTGCACTGGAATTCATCATCCTTACAAAGTCGTGGCAACTTATCACTTGGAGAAACTACAAATGTAAAAAACGAGAAAAAGGAATACTAAAAACAGAATGGTTTTAATAAAAATATAAAATGTTATCAGTTATTTAAGTATCGTTGTACTGTTTTTTCATATACATTTTGGTCTTTACTTTATATAGTGTCTTTTAAAAGACTCATATAAATTAAAACAAGGCTTGCAACACATGTCAAGAAAACACTTAATGTGTCCACCTGAATATCTTACCAGTGCATTAATAAGCACCAGTGCCTCTGCTCGAAGTGCATAGCCGATTACCATACTTACGTCAAAGCACAATATTACATAGAATGGTCACATGTGTAATCTGTTTAACTAATAGCACTTGAGACAGCCAAAGTACTCAAAACAGGTGAATGAAAAGAAGGAAACCCGGGAGATCTGACCAGAGTGGAAAAGAAGACAGAACAATGCAAATGTGAACATCTATTAGATCTGAGGCTAAGGTGGCTTGGAGCAGAGTAAGAAGGACAGCGCACAGAAATGGCAGTCACACTGTATTCATTTCTTCAATTTCTAATGCAATTATCTGGAAACCCTAATATATACATGTGTGCTCCTATTCTGGACATCATAGTGCTATTTTACTAAATACTTAAAATAACACAAATGAATGTATGCAAAAGAGAACCACAAATAACACACTTTTCAGGAATCCTCAAGAAATTCAATCTTTAAAACACTAACCTTAAACAGAACTTACTATAATAAATACAAGTCTATCTTGATTTCATTAAGATAAGAAATTCCCTCAAAGAATAATAGATAAAGTAATTATCTTTTATAAAATCTTGTTTGCTCCCTTTTAGAAACATTTCAGTTTTTTCTTACTGCTTTCAGCATTCCCTAGAGCAAAACTAATTTTCACTGTGTCAGTAAATAAAAATAAGTAAAAAACAGTAAATAATATGACCCTCATAAACCTGAAATTCAGCATGGTTTAATGATGAAAATGAATAAATAATTGATATGGAATTATAAACTATTAAACATATGCAGTCTAACTTTATATTTTGATAAAAGCTTTAAACTTCTCCAAGATAAAATGTCCAGGAATCATCAACTAACATCAAGTTATATTTTACGGTGTATGTACAGTATATAAGAAGCATAATTAAAATAAGGAAATAATAAATGATCCAAGAATGTCTTACATAAACAAGAATTGTTGCTTCTTTCCATTTGCTGGTTATCAGCACAGGCACAAACACGACCTCCTGGTATGGCCAGACAAAGAGTGCTGCATCCACCATAGTTAATGCGACAAGCATTGTCACCTGCAGAATGAGCAAACCGAACACTGGAGTTATTAATGTAATCAATGATTTTTGCTTAAACAGCTCCAGGAAATTTATGTTCACAAGCAATCTACATTAGCAGTTGCGCCTCTTCATTGTGTTACTTAGCTTTGTTAGAAGATGCTAAATACAAAGGCAAAAATGTACAATAACAATTTATATAAAACTTTTTCAAACAATTCTAATTTTAGGGATGCCCACTGAAGCCTCTCATTTTACCACATCACCACTATCCCATTTCATGCACACTATGTTATATACACAGCATTTATAATTATTATATACCTGTGTGTGTGTGTGTGTGTATATATATAACCCCAGGCCGCCAGATGGAGCCCTCCTTGCAGCATAGAGGTGCCCCGAATGCCAGCAGGGAATTATGGACCGTGAGCTTATAATGTACAACCTTGCTGGATACCAAGGGGGGCCGCCAGGAGTCGCTGCAGGGAGGCCCAGGGATTTATATTTCCCATATAGCCCGGAAGTACTGTATTTCCAAGTCACGGGAACAGAAGAAATGATATACTTCCGGGCTGAAGATAAAGAGAAGTTTTTACCTGACTCAGAAGTGCTGGATAATCACATGGATTGAGGGCTCAGAAGCACTTCCGGGTCGAGGACTATAAAGAACTGTGGGAAATCCCAGACAATTGAGCTGAGTTGGGAGGCAGGGTGGCTAAGCGTCTGGGAGTGGAGGATTGGATTATTGTTTATTTATTGAGTATTTTGGGAGTGGAGGGTGCTTTGTGCACTTATTTATAATAATAACAAATTATTACTGGACTTTTACCTGGTGTCTGACGAGTGGTCTGAGGATTCAAGGGGTCAAGAAAGCCCTAAACTGTCACAATATATATATATATATATATATATATATATATATATATATATATATATATATATATATATATATATATATATATATATATATGATTTTATTTTAGAATTGCATTAATGACAGCAGAATATTAAAATCCTAATGTGTATCCACCATCTTAATGTTTATCAACTTTACTATTTACCCACAAAAAATGCATCAGACAAAACTGTTTGCATTTATTTGGCTGCTGCACACAGATAACTTATTATCGGATACCAAAGTATTTTGTCTTGACTTTCATTTTAAGGAATGTACAGCTAGTATAATTACAAAATATATTCTTTTATTTCTATAGAGATTGCACGATTGTTTTCTGATTCAGTTCAGCAGATTTTAAACATATTTTTCATGTGTGCTAGTTCTGTATCCAAATAAGGATTATTCACCAAGATAAATCACTGTTATTACGGTTCTCAGTCTAACCACCCAATTTAAGTAACACACAGCATGGTATAACAAATGGTTGGCATGCGATCTGCATTTATCTTTAAGCCTAAATTATTTATTTTAAGATAAATATATTAAGTATATACCATAGCTAGGATTTTATAGGTACTGTAAATGACTTAAAAGAGTAAGAAAAAAATAAAGGAAGAAAACCCAAATGAAGAGAGTATTAAGATTTCCTTATTGAGGATCCTTTATAACAATTAGTTAAAAGTCTTTATTCTAAAATATATTTAAATAAAAAATACAAAGGAAAAATAAATATCATCTATATTTTTCTATGTGGATTTGATAATAACATTTATATTGTTGCCACAGTTATTTTGTGTTGCAATATTCATTTAGCTAACAGAACAAATGTGACAACTGTGTGCAATATATTAAAAAGCTTCACAGTCTATTCAGAATAGTGCACTGAATATTTTTGCTATGCCGTCACCAAAACAAAATCAACGAGAACAGCAGGTACATCCATCATCTTCCTAATCTGCGTATCCAGGGCAGGGTAGAGGGGCAGCCAAAGACAATCCTAGTAAGCACAGGGCACAAGGCAGGAGTAACCCACAGACAGGGCACCAGTCCACTGCAGCAGTACACATATTCTATACAAATCTGATTGAGATAAAGATGCAATTGTTATACTTCCCCTTAAATTATCTAATACTAGTCGTCCCCTGTGGCTCTGCCCATGTAGTAGTGAAACAGGACAAATTTTAAAAATCAATAAACAAAAAGGTATTGCTAGCTAAGTGGAGGCAAAGTCCACTCCAAAACACAGCGGTAGACCGACTCCCCACTTCTGACGTCATGCTTTCCCCTCCCCTCCGCCCACAGCCTCTGTCTCAGATTAGCTCAAATGTATCACTCCTGAAAGCAATCTATGATTCGCTATGAGAGAAGTCGCAAAAATCAACTGGAATGCTCATACAAATTATAGAAAAAAAAAACCTGATTTAAATCCGTTAAGTAGTTCTCTCGTTTGCTAGCTAAGTGGAGGTAAGATACGCCCTGAGGCTGGTTTGTGAGTGAGGAGGGACCCGCTCCCCTCCCCTTGGCCTGATGAGTGTCTATCAGATTCATGCAAATAAATCGGTACCGCAAGAAAACTATGATACATAGCGTAATGAGAGAGCTCGCAAAATCAAACAGAATGTTCAAGCAAATTACAGAAAAAAACCTGATCTAAATCCGTTAAGTAGTTCTCTCGTGAAAAGCAGCCAGACATACATACTGACGTTGGATTTTATATATAGAGAGAGATTGGCTCAACAGAAGCAGTGTTTTTATATAAAGTAAGAAAAAAATGTTATCAAAGTGAAATTCGAGAATGAAGGATGTGTTTGTTAGCAGAAAAAAACTCACCAGGTTTACTTACCCTGTCTCATATAAATGATAACATTTATTAGTTAAAGGCTTAATCTATTTGGTTTTGCTAAGCATCACTTAATTTTTGATTTCTTTAGATTTTTGGAATTGTTGTCAGTGATCACATTCTAATATGGAATATCATGTGACTATTGAATATGTAATAACAAAATTAATGAAAATTAATGATATACAAAGCTTAGAAAATAGCCATAACTCAAAGAGATGAGAAAAAACGATCATTCATAGAGTTCCACTTGTTGAGTTTTCTTTTTTTTTCCTTTTTCAGTTTAAACAATCAAAATTATTTTCTTCAATACCGAACCATATCTTAACGTTAACATATGATCCCCTTTCCATGTTAAAAAATAATTCATTGTCAAATCGTGGGCACTTTGTCAAAAATCATCCAATAAACAACAAACCCTCAACGACAAGAAAAATGTGGAGCACAGTAAAAAAAAAAAAAAAAACAAGTAAATAACTATGTAGGAAACATCAGACAGCAAAACTATGTTAGCTTATGCTTAGTGCATACATCAAAAAGCCCATGTTGGGACAAATTCACCTGTGCAGATCTTATGGCGATCACACAACTGTTTATTCTTGCTCTTACTATCATTATGACTTGAGATTTTGCTCTATATGTGGTCATGTCAAGCATTTTGACGGCTACTAAGTTTACGAGAATTACAATAAGTCGATATTTCAAAACCTAAGTCTGACACAGACAGTTCCAATGAAAATATTGTTGTGCCTGGACTAAAACTAATGTGGATTTATTGGAAACCAAGAAAGAAAGGTAAAGTGACATTGATGTCAGCCTATTAATGCCATAAACCTGGACATACAGTCATTTCTTTCATCATAAACTGGAAAAGTGATTATCTATAAGGACAAAATCAATGTATTTATTTCATATTTTCCAGCTTATGTTTGGTTGATCATATTTTATTTTTGAAAATATCAATAAAACTGGGATTTTTTTCTGGTTTATGATCCCAGGCCTTTTGTGGGTAGAGAGCTGTTCACTTTTTAATGTGAACTTGCTGCAACATCTCTCTCTTTCCTGCTGTAGTGTTGCCAGCATTTTTAATTAAGCAACATCATATTTCATTGGACACTGGGTCACTAAAGGTCACTAAATGTCACTTGAAAAAATGTCTTTTTTATTTTTATTCTTCAATAGTACCACTGATCGCTTCCTTTTCCCTTTCTTGTTTTACTCAGGTGTTGATATTTTTATATCAATAATGTGCCTTGTTCAAATTGATTACTACTGAAAGACTAACACTTTCAAAAGGTTCTTTTGATTAACCAAAGTAGCACAAAATGATGTGATAAAATACTAAATAAAATTTTATATATATAGAGTAAATGTCAGGCAGGATTATCCCACCCAGGAGAAAAGGGGGACCCTTGCCGAGATGGGAGGAATATTCCAGAGTATGTTTATCCACAATCTGCAAGATGGCAGCATCCCAGAGTCTTGGTCCATGTGGACATCTGCAGGGCATGATGGGAGAGTTGTAGTGCCATGAACCAGCCCTACTGGGTCCCGTGGGTGCTACCAGTGGTTACTGTGGGGATTCATGATCCATGTTTTTCATAACCTCCGATTGACCTGAAAGTGCTTCAATAGGGCTATGCCCTGGCACCGGAAGTACTTCTGGGTCCAATATAAAAGGAAGCGATCCAGTCTCCACCAGTCGAGTCAAAACTCAAAGGTAATACTCACTGGAGGGAGACAGATTGATGAGAGAGAAGAGAAGGAAGGAAAAAGAATTTGTAATTTTGATTGTGCAACCTTTGTGAGGTATTTGTATAATAAAAACCTGTTATATATATATATATATATATATATATATATATATATATATATATACATACAGTATATACACATACACAAGTTATATCACTTTAATAGTTAAATTTATTTTACACATTATAGGCCTTGTTATTCCACTATTTTTCAAAATTTCTTATTATCGGCAAGGAATATATGACATCCTTGACAAAACTGAATTGGACCCTTTGAAAATTGAGTGTGATTCTTCAAAGCAGGCAAAGGGAGGCATTGTTCCAAGACCGTTGCAATTACAGAAGGAAACTGGAGTGGTGTTTCAAATGTGAAAGAGTAGCAATCTCAAATAACAAAGGTGGAAGAACTCCATTTTCATTCTGACTAGCAAAATTGTATAGATGCCTGAATTTTATAGGAATGAAAACAATGGTTCTGTCCATGGTCCTCCAGTAGACAAATAATTCATCTCTAGGCTTTGTTATTCCCTTAAATTGAAAAATGTCACTTATTGTGGCAACTTTTGCATAATATACAGTATGTTGCCTTTTGAGAAATAAGACGAGTTTAATTGAAGGAGCTGTTACATTATACCTGCCTTCAATGTACCAATTTTCTTATAAATCTTACAATAAATATCACTTTCCTTATATTTAAAAGAAGTACTAAACAATGTAAGTAAATCTATGTGATTGAGGTACAAATTATAAAGAGAAATTCAAAAATAAGCATCATGAAACAATGGCAGTCATCAATAGCGCAATACATTTACCAGATATTTATTTTATTGTATGCAACATAAATTACACTTTGTGAATTAAAACTTTGATCTTGTCAGAAAGAATAATATGGAAACAAATAATTCGAGGAATCAAAAGTTCCAGTTTTCGTCAGACCCCGTATAACACAGAAACTTGACAGTTTGACCAATAGGAATCATCTCCTTTCCTTCTAGAGGAGCTCTTCAGTAAGTTGATCCCCTGAGCTAAAATCACAAATGGCTGGATTTGCTAGCCTTTAAAGAACTTATAAAAGTAGAACTGAATATGAGAGACATTTCAAAAGGAAAAACATAAGTCTTTGTATGAGGTTTACTAAACCCTTATGTAAGTCAAAATAGAAAAAGAAATCCAAAAAGCATAATTAAGAAAAGAATTGCAAACTCACTCAATTGTGTGTAACTAGGATTACAATGAAACGTATCACTG
The DNA here is from genome assembly GCF_016835505.1 of Polypterus senegalus. Lineage (NCBI taxonomy): Eukaryota > Metazoa > Chordata > Cladistia > Polypteriformes > Polypteridae > Polypterus > Polypterus senegalus. The sequence continues at coordinate 147,586,394 of NC_053159.1, read as the reverse complement.
TAAGAGTATTATGGCTGTCATTTGTAATAAACTATGCATTGTTTTTACTTTAGGACACATTTTGTGACTAAGGGGATCACAGAATTATTGTAGTTGAACATTCTCACGCATTTTAAATAAAAAGAAATAGGGTACTACTAAATTTGTAATTCATGCAAAACAATTTCTTGAGCTGTTCCTTTGGTGAAAGGAAACCTTTCAGTGTGTCTAGTTTATTTACACACATACTGATTCACAGGTTAATGATCACTCACCTTGTTGTTCCAGATGAAGATCCAATTAAAACATTCAAGCAGGCTATGGACTAAAAAAATCCAATCATGGTATAAAAAAATCGATCCACAGTCACTACTGATGGCTCCCAGCAACACCAGACTGACTGCACAAATCACTACACTTTGCAGTTGCTCATCTGAACTGAGATATGTATAATGCAATAAAGAACAAAATTCCTGGTTGTCACAGATGCAAAAAATGTTGTTCTAACCATTCTTCTAGAGTGCCCTGAATATAACCCAAGTCATGGCAAAAATCCTTTTTTTTTTTGCTATGCATTTTATTTTCTTTAAGTAAATTTGCAATTTTATCCTGAAAAGAATATGTTTATACAACTTTTAATACAATAAGCTGCTTGTTTGTTCTTTATGCACAGCTTTGTTTTTCAAACTAAAGGGTTATAATTTGGCACAAAGGTTTTTAAATAGACATTTTGACCCTGATTCGTGTCAGAGCAAGTGGGAAAAAATTCTATTGGCAAGCAAAGAGTGCAATGCAGGTGGTGATTGTTATGTAATGGTAAGCATGTTTCTCTATCAAAACAAGAAATTCAGACTTGATTTCCTCATATATTAAAGTTACTTAAATAAAATATTTACCACATCATTTTTACTATGGCCCCAGGCTGCCAAGTGTGGAGGCATATTTTCTTTAAAGGGTCAGAATATGAGGGTCAGAAACAAAATCTCTCATTACTTTGCCACTACTCAAACTCACCTGTAACTGTTTCCCTGTTGTTTTTGAACTTCCTTGAGTCATGTTTGTAAAATAAAACATATGACCTTGATGGAATGGTCTTTATGGATGACACTACAGTTGTGACCCGCTGGGCTTGCTACTATGAGCAGCTGTTTAAAGCTGATCCTCCGGCTAGGACACTGGACATCTTTGGATCCACAGTTCTTGAGGCTGATTCTCCAATTAGCTGTGAAACACCCAATCTCTCTGAGATTGCACAGGTGGTGAACCATCTGACGGTAGAGAAGACTGCAGGGATCTATGGTATCTGGGGTAAACTTCTCCAGACTGATGGTAAGGTTATCCTCCTGTCATTGCAAGCAATCTTTACTTCCATTTGGGAGATGGGTGTCATCCCAACTAATTGGAAAATGGGACTTTTCACCTATATCTGGAAAGGGAAGGGTGATTGTCTAGATTGTTGCAACTACAGCGGGATAACACTTCTCTCTGTGCCGGGTAAAGTCCTTGCTAGGGTCATCCTCAATAAGACCTGTGATCACTTGCTCACCTACCAGCGACCAGTGCAGCCTGGTTTTACGCCTAAGAAGTCTACCATTGACCACAACCTTTTAGTGAGGGTACTCATTGAGCGCAAATGCGAATATTGGCAGAGTTTCTTTGCGCAGCTTTTGTTGATCTTAGTAAAGCATCCCACTCAGTTGATTGAGCTGCCCTATGGGACATCCTGAGACTTTGTGGAATCCCCCTGAAGTTGCTGGATATCATGGCTGGCCTGAAGACTTATAGTGTGAGTGCTGTGCAGAGTGAAGGTAGAACCTCTGCATTTTTCACAGTTGACTCTGGGGTTTGTTAGGGGTGTGTTCTTGCTCCTACTCCGCTCTATGCTTGCATGGACTGGGTGGTAAGCAAGGTCATGGGGTCCAGCAACTGTGGGGCATCTGTTGGTGAAGAAAGATTAACTGATCTTGACTTTGCTGATGATGCTGTGATCTTCGCGGAGTCAATGGAGGCTCTGATTGGGGCTCTCGAGAGACTAAGCAAGGAGTGTGTGTCTGGGCATGAGAGTGTCCTGAATAAAAACCAAGATCCAGGCCTTTAATGACCTCCAGTGACTTGAGATGAAGGCGGGCATCCATTGGTACTGTGTCTCCCTGGAAAATCCTTGGGTTTGACCTAGTGGTCATGAATTTTACTTATCTTGGTAGTGACATTCATCTCACTAGTGAGTCTTCCTATGAAGTCCGTAGATGGAGTGGGAGAGCATGGAGGGACATGAGGTTGCCGGATGGGGTGTATAGTGCTCCCGATAATTTTGCAAAAGGAAGAAGGTCCAAGTCTTTAGAGTCCTGGTGCTTCCTGTTTTTCTATATGGTTGCAAGACATTGGCATGGATCCAGTAACCTGAAACAAAGACTGGACTCCTTCAGTACTGTGTCTCTTCGGAGAATCTTTGGGTACCTCCAGATTAACTTTGTGTCGAATGAGAAGCTGCACACAGAGTTCTGAATGAGGAACATTACCTGCATTTTGAGGGAGCATTAATTACAGCTCTACAGCCATGCTTCGCAATTCCCTGAGGGTGATCTGGCTCACCAGATTCTCATTGTTGAGGACTCAAAAATGCTGGACCAGACCAAAGGGACACCCACGTAACACCTGGCTGTGGCAGATAGATCAGATAGGTCAGATAGATGGTCCTTTCCAGGGGGTGGGACTGGACAGTGTTTCTGCCTCGAGGGTGTTTGCCAAACAGGATTCTGAGCTGTTTCATTGTGTAGTGGGTGAGGCAAAGCGCTGTATCAGTGCAAGCTCCCCAACCTGAACCTGACCTGATCTGGGGAGCTTGGAGGTCAGAGTGACTGGTGATAACCCCAAATCATATTTGGTATAAACAAAATAATTTTTTCAACATTATATTTGCAGTGAAATCTGAAAATAAAACTGATGTACTGTAACAACAGTCAAATAATGCCACAAATGGTGTGATGGTTAGTATGCTTGCTTTTCAACCAAGAACCTAGGTTCAGTTCCTATACATTCTATGTGGCTTATTCTTAAATCAAGCATGTACCTCATTTTTTGTCATTCCCTTATATTTTTTTCTAGAGTTAGTTAGTGCAGTATGGAGTTCTTTGTACCAAAATAAAAGTAATTTGTAATACTTTTTTTCCTTACATTTCTTTAGTTACTCAAATAAATCTTAACTGGACATTAACATTTTCATAAAAATTCAATTGTTCTAGTTTAAATTCTGTCAAATTTGTATGTAATGTTCTTTACTATAAATATGTTTTATATGTCCTTATATCCTTTTAATTGTTTACCTCCTTCCCCTCGGCAATATCTTTTGTAAATATAACATTAACCTCCACTGTTATGCCGATGACACCCAGCTTTACCTCACTAGCAAACCTACTTTTTCCTTTTCACCTGCCTCGCTTATTGACTGCATACCAGAAATGATATCCTGGTTTTCTTCAAATTTTCTTAAATTAAATAGTGACAAAACTAAGGTGCTCCTCATTGGTACAAAATCAACATTATCCAAAACTTATAATTTTTCATTTGTTATTGATAATTCCTCTGCTTCCCCTTCCCCACAGGTTAAGAGTCTTGGTGTCATCCTTGATAGTACTTTATCTTTTCAGTCTCACATCATCTCTTGGTCTTCATATTTCCACCTGTGTAACATTAATCGTATTCACCCCTCCCTCACACCCCATGCAACTGCTACCTTTGTTCATAGCCTTATCACTTCTCGTCTGGATTATTACAGTTCCCTTTTCTTTGGTCTTTCTCATAAATCACCCTATAAGTTTCAACTGGTCCAGAATTCAGCTGCCTGCATCATTACTAGAACCCCCTCTATTCACCATATCACTCCCGTCTTGCAGCAGCTTCATTGGCTCTCGGTTAAGTACCGCATTGATTTTAAAATTCTCTTGTTAACATTTAAGGCAATTCATAACCTTGCCCCTCCATGCCTGTCCAACCTCCTCCACGTTGCCATTCCCTCCCGCACCCTTAGATCCTCTTTATCCATCCACTTGACTGTCCTCTTCATCCGTTTTACCGCCATGGGGAGCAGAGTATTCAGTTGCTCTGCTCCCGAGCTCTGGAACTCATTCAAGCTTAGAAATATTGATTCAGTCTCACTTTTCAAATCTAAACTTAAGACTGCTTTTTCTCTTTGATTACATTTGCTCTGTCTGATTTTAATTTTTGTATTTTTAGTTTAGTTTATGTTTGTTTTATCTATTGTTCAGTGTCCTTGAGTGTTTAGAAAGGCACCTACGAATAAATCAAATGTATTATTATTATTATCTTATATATAAACTTCTACGTGTGGAAGTGTGTGTGTCTCTCTGGGCTGGAAGTGACAGGTGGAGTCGGGGTAGGCGCTCTGCCTCCGAGGAAACAGAAAACTCGCTTAGCCGGCAATAACACAAGTGAGGTGAGAACTTCAGCAAAACAAAACCTCAGATGAAAGACAGAGTTGCTTATCCACTAACATCAGCAAAACAATATCCCTTTTACTTTTCCTCCTGCTGCTAATTCAGAAGCGAACCCTCCTAGGAGAGAGATGCCCAGAGTACTTCCTTTCAATTACCTGACATCTCTACATTTCAAATTTTTTTCTGACGATTTCAATAGTTTCTATGACCCCAGGCTTTGTACGGTCTTACACAGCTAGAATATAATATGCTATATATATATATAGTCAAAGGCGCTATATAGGTGCCTGACCCAACACAGATAGACACGGAGGCACATATAAAAAGTACAAAGACTTTTATTTTTCTTCAGCTGTGGGACACGTCTTCCCCGTGCCACACAGCCCAAACACAGTCCCAAAGCACAACAAACACAATCCTTTCCCTTGACCACCACTCCTCCTCAAGCTTAGTCTTCCTCCTCCCGACTCTGGCTCCTCGAGTGGTGGTGGCTGGCCCTTTTTATAACCCATCCGGAAGTGTTCCAGGTGCTTGACCACCTGGTCCTAATTGCACCTCCGGGTGGGGTTGAAGATTCATCCAGCCAGGCTGCTGAGTCCATGCAGCTCCCCCTAGCGGCCATCCGAGCCCCCAACCAGGCTGTGGAGGACTCCATCTTCCATGGAGCCCTGCAGGTGGTTGGGGAATCACCGTCAGCTATGGAGGCTGCCACCAAGCGTCCCGGGGTAGGTACTGGAGTGCCCATGGTGGCTCCCCGGAACATAAGCAGCAGGGACGTCCTGACTTAAACTAATAAAAAAAAATCAGCTCTCTTAGTCTTTCCTTCAAAGCCTATACCCCAAAGTACCAGCAACAGCATTGTATCGTTTCTTTAGGTCTTATCTAGAATTATCATGTTTCTGTTATTATAGCAGCAGGAAGTTTCTACACAATGTGTTGAAGACCTTACTTCACTTGAATTCAATACAGCTTGCTGTATGAGGAGTCATCTATTTAGCATTCTTAATCTCTTCTGTACAAAGTGTGGTGGTAAACAAAGAATAGTTCACTGTAACTCCGAAGTCCTTTTCATACAACATGCTTTCAAGTTTCAGATCATCCATTTCGTAATATTTAATTATTGTTATATTATTGTGAAAAGACCTATGCATAAAACCTTACATTTGGGTACATTAAATTTAATCTGCCACATAATTACCCAGTTCTGAATTCTGTCCTAGTTCAGCTGTAATGATCTTTCTGACTCTTAACTATTTCCAAGCCCACTATGTTTAGATCATTCACAAATGTATATATCTAGTTACATATTTATGCAAAACATTTATAAAAATTTTAAACAGCAGCAGCCCAGTTATATATGTCTGAGAGACAACACTTTTAACACCATATCATTTGGAATTGTCTCCCACACCACAAACCACTGCTTTCATTGTTTAAGGCAATTTTACACATATTTGCACATTGTGTATTGTACTCACTGCTTCTTATTGGTTAACCACTAGCCTTTATGTAGTAATATATTGTTTTGATGATATGATATGATGTAGTACCTTATCAAATGCTTAAAGAAAATCAAGATAAACTATGTTTAAATTCTACACAATCTCTAAACTGTATTGCTGATCAGGTGCATCCTATGTCACCAAATCCCAGATACAGTAAATCAAGATCTCGAATCTCAGGATTAGATGGAGCAGGTTATGTGGAGTTGCGATCTGACACCAGCTTTTTGTAACTACTATGAGACACTGAAATTGACCGTCATCTCAATCTTACCCTTTTGTATACATATTTAAGTCTGTGGCCCAATACATTTAGGCAGTTCTATTTGTAAATGGGGGGCCAGCTCTGTGTTAAGTAGTGATACCTAGTAGATCCTCATTCACTCTGTATTTCATGTAGTATTAAACTGCACATTAACAACAAGTATTTGCATTTCCCTGTTCTCACCTTGCTGGTTCTGGACATCAAAGGCACGGATTCCAAATAATGGGGGTCGTTCACTTCTCAACAAAGTTACCTCTTTGGATGACAAATTCAATCGGAAAATTGAACCATTCATATAGTCTGTCCAGAATATATTGTTTCGATGATATGATATACCAAATGGATGATTGAGCTCTTTTCCTTTGTACACCACCTAGACAAAAAAAAAAAAAACAGTAAATAAAGGAGAAGTAAACATTCAAAAGTTGTTTTTCAGAGGAAGCCCACTGAGACTCATCCCTTTCAAGATACCTATAGAGCAAAAGAATATAAGTGGTGCATGCATTATTCATTAAGTTTGTGCAGTCATCTGAGTAAATTATTCAAAGCATCCCATGTATTTTGGTTGAAAAATAAATTGTGATCTTCCACACTAAAGTTAAATTTACTATACAGGCATAGTACTTCTTGTTCGGTGACATTTTCAAAAGAAAAGGATTAACCATATCCCAGCAGTTATGCTCCAGTTAAACTATTTAATGCAAACTTGCTGACTGTATTTTCTTAAACTCATCTCATTTATCCAACATACTAGCACACTGGAAACGACAAAAATCAATGTTTCCTACTGGGTGGAATGGATATTTGTAATTTAAATGAAAACTTGAAAACAGAAATGTATAAAATGTAATTACCATTCGGCTGGTACCGTTAAGAAAAATCTTTTCAATGTGATCATAGTAGGCATCACACCAGTATAGGGTACTTCTTGCATAATCAAGGGTTAATCCATTTGGCCACAACATATTTGATGTAACAAAGATCTGTCGATTAGATCCATCCATCCATGCTTTTTCAATTCGACCAATATTGTGATTTAGTTCATCCTCTTCCCAGTCGCTCCAGTACATTAAACTATTAAAACAAAACATGTGACAACATTACAAGAACAATGCCCTCAAATTAAAAGCCTGAGATAATTAATATGCAAATATTGGAGGAATTTTCATAAAAGTAAGCAATTCAGCCCAACAAACCTCGTCAATCCAATATATTTTTGTTTATATGCATCTATCCACTTATTTTAAGAATTAGCTTAGTTCAGGGTTGGGGATGCAAAGCAGTGACCAACCCCAGAGGGAACAACAGTTTACCACAAGACACACTTAGGCAAAATGTTCACGTAAAACTAATGACATGCAGTAATCGGTGATGTCAAAATCTGTATGCAGTATGTATAATATATTAATTTCTTCAAAATCTGTATGCAGTATGTATAATATATTAATTTCTATCTCTTAAAAATTGAAGAATGGCTATATTTCTGACAGAATTTTCTTTAAAAACCTTGAACTCTGAAAAATCATTTCAATTTCCAAAAAAGCCAAACAATATGCTTGTTCTACAGATTTTCTTTCCTCATTAAATATCCTGTTTGGTATTGCTATTAACAATATATACTTCTAGAAGTAAATAAATTAATAACAGATAAAAATAAAACTAAGAATATTTCTTTGGAATTGGGATTATCTGTTGATGGCTTGCTGTTAGCATTTAGCACAAAGTGCTCTTGCAATTTATACAATCACATTGTAGACAGTATTGTAAAATTTAAAAGTATACCCTTTTATCTTCATTTCTAAGATAATGCGAAATTTTCAACAATACTGTACACACTGAATAGTCTGCTCTTTTTTTGTCTACAGTGTCCAATTAAAATGTATAATTGAGCTTAGGGTACAGAGTCTCTAAAGGGACATGAGCAAAAAAAAAAGTTATTATGGTGTTGGAAAACACAAAAAATACGCTTGGCATTAAAAAATGTATATGGAAATATATTCTTCAACATAAGGGGACATTTTCTATGAAATTCCTCAAGTTGAGCATTAATAAGATACAGTAGAGGAAAAGAGCTTTTCCTTTGAAGAACTGCCTCTTCCGCCTCTATGTCATTTTTGGGTGTAGTATTACTTTACTTCAGAGAGAATCGAGAAGAAATCTAGACATTTTTCCCATTCTTTGATTATACAATTATAACATACTAGCCAACCCACGGCGTAGCATACGCCGCATAATCAGGCCGCTTTTTAAATGATTTTTAAGCACAGAGGAAAAAATAAACTTTTGAAAAATCCGTAATTTAATAAACCACCAAGAAAAGTAACATTGCAACAATGCATGCTATGAACCAACATACAATTGTCCGTGACTGAAAACCGGAGGAGCGCTGTCGCGCTTTCTCCTTCCAAAGCGAAGGACGGGGTTGAGCAGCACTCGTTCAGTATGCACTGCCCGCTTATGTGCCCGCCCCCAGCTCCCTACCTGAGTCGCTTTCGTCTGTGTACAGTCCACACACACCTGTGAGTCATGTTGACTGTTAATTTTCCAAACACCGCCTCAGTCGGTTTCCACGTTGATTTTTCATTGTTCTTTGCGGTTCCGGCTGCTTTTTTTATATATAATCCACCAAGTCACCCGACCATGGGGGGCTTTACAAAGGGCAGGGACATAATCAGTGCGAGCGTATGACCCGCACGTACTGGGAATTTCTCGTTTGTGGGGAACAATTGGAAGCCACGGTCTCCATCACGAATGGGGTTCAACGGCTTACCCATGCCTCCCCACGCCGGGTAGACACACGTTGATCCATTTAGTGTAGCGCGCGTGCAGTACCGGACATACATGTGCATCACAGACCTGTTAATGCTCAATCTCACGTGGCTGAAAGCCACTTGTCCCTCTAAGAATTTGGACGCCGACCACTGTTGGGTCGTGTAACTATTTAGCAGGCGGGAGTCTTGTTCGTTTTTGGAAATAACCAGCCAAATCGCTCCACCAACTAAGAACTGCCATGCACCACCACCCACAGAATCAAGAAAGAGCTATCAATCTGTCAATCCTGTCCGTGTCCGGGCCGGGTGAGGTTTCCTGTGTTGAGTCAAATGAAGCGAAAGGCTCCACACTTGGTGGTGCCCTTCCGTCAATTCCTTTAAGTTTCAGCTTTGTAACCATACTCCCCCCTGAACCCAAAGACTTTGGTTACCCGGTTGGCTGCCCGGCAGGTCATGGGAATGACGCCACCGGATCACATGTTGCGGGGCCTGCATTGTTGAAGCAGGTGAGACGGTAATGAAACAGAGGCACAGGGCTTATTGGTTTTTAAAGACTGCTTCCTTCATTGGGTTTTAACCAATGCACGGAATGAACCAACACACAATCTTCCGTGTGGCGCTCAGGGTGGAACGGGAGGAGAGGAGAAGGACATCCACTCCGCTCCCTCCGTCATGCTAGTCTGCTGATTTCTCGTTCAGTATACACTGCCTGCTCATGTGCCCACCTCCAACTCGTCACTCGAGTCGTTGTCGTCTTTGTACAGTCCAGATGCACCTGTGACTCACGTAGACTTTTCATTGCTCTGTGCGGTTTTGGCTGCCTTTCTATATATAATCCACCAAGACACCAGACCATGGTGGGAGGGGGGTGTGTACAAAGTGCAGGAGTATCTAAGAAGACGCATGTTTGTCGCAGATGCGAATTGCTGTATGTAGCGTGTAAAACAGTTTGCTATAGTGCACGCGGTTGTGCGTCGTAACCGAAAACTCGTTTTTTAAAGACTGCTCACTTCATTGTGTTTTAACCTCAGTTGTAAAGGAACGTTTTAAGGATCCCATGGGATACCCCTTGCAAACAGTTTTACACGCCGCATATGGCGATTCACCTCCGCGAGAAACTTGCCTCTATTAACAGTCAACGTGGGTCGGAGCTGCATGTGACCTCTACGACAGACGAATATTTCTGTGTCGTCGCGTCCGAGTTGGTGGGCGTGGCTCTGAGTTGTCGTATCCAATGGTCTTGGAGTTGGTGGGCGTGGCTCCTTCCTGCGTGCGCTATAGGTGTCTCCTTGTCAGCGGCTTAGTGAATCCACGCCCCTTCCGGCGTGCTTTCCATGGTTGTCTTGCCTTAGTGAATTATATATATAGATAATAATGCATTTAAGTTTGTTGTACTGTATTATTTGATTATTATAGATTTTAAGCCAGTAATTCATTGCATGGCTCCTCCAATAATTTTCAGTAATAGCCTTCATTTAAATCAGTGTTTCCCAAACTCGGTCCTGGGGACCCCCTGTGGCTGCAGGTTTTTGTTCCAATCTGCTTCTGTTTTAATTGAACTCCTGGGCTAATTCAGTGAACTGATATTCCCCAAGTTCTGTGTTTAGGGAACAATATAGAAATTAGAAAACTAAGTTTGCTAAAAAAAAAATATATTATAATGTACCAAGCAGTTATATAAGAATAATGTCTTTTTTTGTAACAATATTTTCATCTTGATTTTCATTTTACTACTGTCATTATTAAGATACAACAAAGGGGGAAAAACTGCACAGAAAAAGGGCAAAGTATAATGAAATCAACAAAAGAGAGTTAAGCATTTAAATCTATAGCAAAAGCAAAAATATTTATAAATGATTTATAAATGTAAAAATCATGCTGCTGTGCTTTTCTGAATGTCTAATAAAAGAAAAAATAATACCAGCTAATTAAATGAGCTCAGTGTTATCAGGTGTTGTCACTAATTATGAATCCAGTTGGAACAAATACCTGCAGCCACAGGGGGTCCCCAGGACTGAAGTTGGGAAACACTGATTTAAATGATCTTAATAAAATCACAGCAAGATGCAGACAGCTGTAGTGTGTGCTTGTTATGGGCATTTGTGTAGTGTGACACCCAATACAGCTCACTTTTGGTATTCTGCGACTTGCTACAACAAAATCACACTGTTGTTATTTTTCATTAATAGTAATGAGTGAACCCAGTGGAATATTCACTGTGAGTTCAGTGATATCACAGAAATGTTCAGGAACCTTGCCAAACTCTGTAAAATAAACTGAAGTCATTGGGGAAGGAGGTTTTAGTTTTGAGTGGATTATAATAGGCCAGTGATGTTTTAATTGTCCCTGAGGCTATAGAAGCATCTAAAAACTATGTTGGACCAATGATTGTGACCAAAAATGTGATCTGAGCTGTGAAGCAGCAGTGCTAACCATTGTGCAATTGTGCCTCAAACAACAAAAGACACAGATGGAGGAATTGTCATAAAACAAAACACAACAAATGCCACAAACTAGCAATAAGCCAAAATATTTATTGTTTGTATACTGTATATATTATTTTGCTCAAGGAGTTCCAGACTTTGGACACATATTAGCCGTGCAACAAAGCAGTAGCATAGGACTGGATTGTTCAGTTGCTTAAAGTCTCAGTTCCGAGCACAGCTAGAATGTCTTTTTTGTTTCCAATCTCTGTGCAGATGCTTTGCACTTTTTTCATCCATGAAAAAGATAGAAACATCTTGTAAACAGTAATAATACTTTTGTTATTATTTCACAGGGTTGCATGTGTTTTCTTCCTCGGGTGGGTACAGCTCCTTTAAGACTTCTTTTGGGTGACAGTTACAGCACGTGTCAAATTATGCATGCACTATTAGGCGTTACAGTAATCCCTCCTTGATCACGAGGGTTGCGTTCCAGACCCCCCGCGATAGGTGAAAATCCGCAAAGTAGAAACCATATGTTTGTATGGTTATTTTTATATATTTTAAACCCTTATAAACTCTCCCACACTGTTAACATTATTAGAGCCCCCTAGACATGAAATAACACCCTTTAGTCAAAAGTTTAAATGTGCTCCATGACAAGACAGAGATGACAGTTCTTTCACACAATTAACAGAATGCAAATATATCTTCTCTTCAAAGGAATGTGTGTCAGGAGCAGAGAATGTCTGAGAGAGAGAGAGAGAGAGAGAGAGAGAGAGAGAGAGAGCGCAAGAGAAAAGCAAACAATCAAAAAATCAATAGTGCTTTTGGACTTTTAAGTATGCCGAAGCACCGCGATAAAGCGGCATTTTTTAGAGGAGCGTCCGTATCTTCTAGGCAAACAGCCTCTGTGCAAACAGCCCCATCTGCTCACACCCCCTCTGTCAGGCAGAGAGAGTGAGAGAGACAGAGAAAAGCAAACAATCAAGCTCTGCGCGGGAAGCATATCGTATATCATTGAGGAGTTTAAGTTAATACGTAATACATGCTCTGATTGGTTAGCTTCTAAGCCATCCGCCAAAAGTGTCCCTTGTATGAAATCAACTGAGCAAACAAACTGAGGAAGCATGTACCATAAATTAAAAGACCCATTGTCTGCAGAAATCCACGAACCAGCGAAAAATCTGTGATATTTATTTAGATAAGCTTACATTTATAATCCGCGATGGAGTGAAAGTCGAAGTGTGATATAGCGTGGGATCACTGTATACTCATAATATTCTCATTATGGTCAGGTAATGTACCCCTCAAATGAAAATGCTGCTTTTTTGTTTTTTACAAAAACACATATAGGGTGGAAAACTGGAGTACTGATCGGGTTGTGACATCACATGGCCCAAGCACATTGGCAACAATCTTACAGTATGCATGTGTGAAAGTTTTGTGTATGTCTGCTACAGCTCTGTAATGGGACACTGGGAAAAAATTTTCTGGCCACACAGAGAATTTCCAGGAAAATATAGGGTAAACAAGGTCACCAGTGAATACAACATTCACTGCCAAAACACTTTCGTGAATTATGACAATATCCACACTATTCATTAACAATTGGTGAGGTTCCCCTAACATATCTGAATGGATGCCATGGAAACCACTGTATTAAAATGGTGAATTTATTACATCAAAAGCACCACAAAGTAAAAATAAAATGGGAAAACACAAAGTCAACCCTAACGGTACCCCTAACCCTATCAACTAAGCAAATAAATAACGCAGTAAACTTACTGACATGTTGATCCTGGCTATACAGATCTTATAACCCTTATTACAAGATGTGCTAGCCGCCAACTTACCTATGTATCTGAGGTAGTTCACCAAGGTCTCCTTCTGCAGCTCTCTATCTCTCTTTTGCTTATGTAGCCTCTATTCACAGCACCAGCTAAACCCTGGCCCCAGACTTGCATTTCCACTGCAAGTCCCTGGGCTCCCTGGTTGTGATTTGGCTTTAAACACCATACTGGCAGCCTTATGTAGAGCAACTCCCAAAACTCCCTCTTCTGGTCTCAAGTTACCTTACAGTTTTAAAATCTTAGTAATAGCCTAAAGAGCAGTGTTTCTTTGGGAAAACTCTGGGGAAGTCTGACAATAACTTTAAGAGGACAAATTATCTTGTATATTTCACATAAAAAATAATTTGCAGAATAGCAGAACTGAGATTTAATGAATTGGTCAGGAATATGGTAGATCACTAAATGAGGCACTCTGTAGGAAAAGGTTAGTGTTCTGTCTTCATAACTGATCTCTTGACTAAAAAGAAACAGAAAAGCTTACGTTTAAGTTACATCAACCTTATTATGAACATGGTAAAAAGGCTAATATGATTAAAACAAATGCATAATCAGGAAGTACATAATTCAATTAAAGAGATTAACACCACAGCAGGAAATAAAAATATGGTGCACAAAGAAATAACCAAGACATTTAAAGAGTACTATAAGTCCTTATTTTCCTAACAGTGTTCCTCAATAGGTCATATTTTTGGGAATATCAAACAATTATACGAACTTATCTCTCAGATTGCCACGGATTTAAAATCACTCAGCTGTATTATCATATACCAAACTACTTGCATTTAGACTTGCTTTCCTCAAGTGGAAGAATCAGAAAGATTACTTTTACTTTTGACATCTACACTTACATTTTTGTAGGGCGTACCACAGTATGGGAAATCCAGAGGATCTGGCAAAGCAGAAGCACTGGTGCATCTGGCATTGCTGATATTTGATACTCCTCCAGCCTACCTCCCCTGTGTAACCTACTGACTTGTGCCAGAAGAAAAACTGGCACAGCCCCATTGGTTGCAGTGCCTTGTATGCTAGAGATAAGGACTGTTTAAAGAATAAGAGTGATAGTAAACCTTATTTTACAGAGTGAGAACTCCCTTTCTTTTTTGTTCATGCTGTAATGAATACAATAGTGATTCTTCTGGGTTTTAGTTTTACAGTTTCAATATTGTTCACAGCCCCAGCAT